>NW_022990312.1:0-264388 GCF_902827175.1 Gymnodraco acuticeps
GGACACATTCACGAGACACACACAAGCTACACGGTATACCGTTTTATCAAACAACACAGATACTGGGTTCAACCTTACTGTTAACCACATTGTTACAATTATATGTACTGTTAGTTTTCACTATAAAACCAAGAAGATAATTAAGAAAGCGCTGGGAAATATTACTCACTGCCGATACCGCTCGTCATTTCTTTTGTGTTAATGCCGTGAGCACAACTTCCGCCGGACAGGTTTCATTGGAACACACAAATGAAACCCATTTCGATTATGTTTATCTCTAAATACTAGGCATCACACAATTATTTAAAAAAATGAACCGTTTCCAATATTTATATATATTATCTCAAATAAGGATATTTCGAATAATTTTGACTTAGTAACTAATCTTACTGCCTCAATTACTGGACATAAAATACACAGTTTTCACACACATGTAAATAATATGTATACATGACCAGCTATGTATGTTCATTTTAATTCATTTCTTATTTAATAATTATTTTATCATTTTAATTGTTATCTTTGTATTAATCTGTGTGAATCTGTGCTGTCATGTTTTTCATCCTTACCCTGTTGCTGTTAAACCACTGAATTTCCGGGGATTAATAAAGGTCCATCTTATCTTATCAATCAATCAAAGTTGATTTATACAGCCCAATATCACACATTTATATTTGTCTCAGTGGACTTTAAAGTTTGTACACAATATGAATATGTCACCCTCTGTCCTTTGACCCTCACATCGGACAAAGAAAAACTTCAAAAGAAACCCCAAAGTTAATGGGATGAAATGGAAGAAACCTCAGGGAGAGCAACAGAGGAGGGATCCCTCTCCCAGGACGGACAGGTGTTGTGTGTCAATTAAAAATATAATACATTTACAACATAGGTATTCCAAATGCTTGAAAAGGAATGTCTATAAATATGAAGACGATGAATCCAGGTGGATGTCAACAGTCCTGTGGGTGCCAGGACTAACAAGTAACAGACGGACCCCGACTGTTGCGTCGCCTCGCGTCTCTGCGTTTTGGCCATGTGTCGCACTGGAACACACCGCAAAGACTTCAGCCGACGGCCAAGAAGCACGTACGAACTGCGCATGCGTGAGTGGCAATAACTCTCCTTACCAGCAGGCGCCGGTATTCGTCATTCAAAAGAGGCAACAACCGGAAGACAGACTGCGTGATAACCGGTGATAACCCAGGGTTGCCAACTTTGGGTACCTGGCTGGAGTGAGATTTTGATATCATGGGTTAATTACACATATGCGCACTAAATGACTGCTATCGTGTCAGTAGCTGGACCTTAGCATCAGTGGCGTTTTCTCCTGGAGGCCAAGGGAAGCCAGGCTTCCCCTGTTTTTTCGGATTGTAGTTATAATTTTAATAAATAAATAAAACACTTCGTTTAGTTTCGGAAATTCTTGTTGTGTGTTGCTGCCGGCCCGTCTCTCCCCCATTCTCATTGAGTATTTTTACAAAGAGTGAAACAGCGCCCCTCTAGATGTTATGGTCAAACAGATTGCACTCTCTGTTGCGAGAGGAGGCCAGCCCATGGATGTATAATAGGGCCAGCCGAAATTGGCTTCCCTTGGTGAAAAAAAATGGAGGGATTGACCAATCAGACAAGGCTTACGTCATGCCCCTGCCAACCTGTGATTAGTCAGGGCCAGCGCCAGAAAGAGAAGAGTTACGATAACGGAAGTCCAAAATGCTTGATCGTCACGTGGTTCAGGGAGACTCAATAGTTCCTCGGAAGTTCGTGGTGGGACATTTGAATGCATGATTACCTGAGATAGAACTACGATTTTTGGTAATAAGTAGTGAATAAAGGTTTTGATTTGCAATATTTATACAACATATCGATGTGTATGTAGTTACATTAATATTTGAAAAAGTTAAATTAGCTAATATTTGAGGATTAAGATAACATAAGAAGTACTTTATTGATACCAATTTGGGAAATGTTTGCTTTGCAGCAGCAAAAGACAAGGACAGTTATACATATATATATATAAAATAACAATTTCATTATATGGATTCAACTTGTGCCGCCCCCCCCCCCCCCCCCCCCCCCCCCCCCCCGCTGGACTTGTCTGTGGTTTAGCCGTTACTGTGACATCAGTATCAGCCATGGAAGATCATTTGTTTGTTTCATTCTAAGCTATCCAGCAAGGTTTTTCATTTATGTTGTTTTTTTTCTGTACAGTGTAGAGTCTTGTTGTGATGAGAGGGATGGAGGTATTTAAAAAACCTTGCTCGCTGGAGAATCAGTGGTGTAGTGGGCGTTGGACGCGGGGGTACGCCGTACCCCCACTTATTTGGAGCATGATCTTTTTTTCAATAGTCTAATAAATATAAAATCATTGCCAGTCTTATCAGTTGCAAGTGTGTATTTGTTATAATAATGACAAAAACAATACATTTCACAGTAATGGCCCATAATAAAAAATAAAAACGATTTCCTTCAAAAATGATGATTCGTCATCACGCTCGTGACCCCACAGCTGGCCGTGGGGGAAGAAGAAAAGGACCAGGACCAGGAACTTCATTTAAAAAGTGCAAAAACCAGGGACCTTCACCAGGAGAGAGTGGAATGGCGTCTTTGAGTCCTGGAGAAGAGGATATGGAAAGTGCATCTGAAGGAGAAGGAGGATGGAATGAAGTAAGGAAAAGACTTCAAGAAAGAAGATAGACATGTCAAGTGACAGTCTTAGTGAATCTGATTCACGGAATGAGTTGAAGAGAGTAAAGAATGAGAATGAAGATTGGAAAGTGATTGTGGAGTTTGGTGAGCAAACCGCAGCTAAGCTACATCCAGTGGCCCTGACTAAAGCAATTCACAAAGAAATTGGATCGATAAAGCAAGCAAGATTCCTGAGCAAAGGACGGATGTTGATTGAATTGATGAATGCAAAACAACAGGAAAAGTTACTGAAAATGAAGACCCTGAATGAAGTTCGAATTGATAAATGCCATGTTCCTGGAGCAAATCGGAAAATGCTTGGAGTTATCAGTGGAGTTCCCATATAAATCGGCATAGAAGAGCTCAAGAAAGAAATTAAAGGGGGGAAAGTGTCTGTAGCTAAGCGTCTTCCTACTAGGTATCAGGGTAAGATAGTGGATAGTTTGTCTGTTCTTCTTCAGTTTGAAGAAAACAATTCAACAGAAGATAATGATCGGTTGCTGAGCTTTCCAGTAAGAGAATTCATCCCTAAACCTCTGCGGTGCTTTAAATGCCAAAGGTTTGGGCATGTGGCAGACAAGTGTAAAGCAACTAAGCCCAGGTGTCCAACATGTGCGGGGGAACATGAATATGGTAGTTGTGCTGCAGGTGCTAAGGTGAAATGTTTGTAACTGTGGTGGGGAACATAGTGCTGCGTATCAGGGCTGCGAAGTGCAGAAAAAGGCCAAGGAGGTGCAGAGATTCAAAGTGCAAAATAAAGTCTCATATGCTGAAGCAAACAGAAAAGGTTTCCCTAAACATAGCTAGGAAATCCCAAGTAGCAACAAGTATATTCTCTTCAAAAGATTTTCCCAAACTCACACAGGCAAAGGAAAGCTTCACAAAGTGTTCACATAAATGTGTGATAGGAGAGGATGCATTGATTGTTAATAAGTACAAATTTGTGGCCTTTATTGGGAAAGTGGTGAATGTTGCTTTGCAACAAACAAAAAAGATGGTCAAGACTGAAAACAATAGTGGAAGCAGCAGGTGAATTTTTGGGGATAAAGGATATAACCAGTTGAAATGATGCATGATATGCTAGCCCCCAATAATGATGATTCACAGATTAGTGAGTAGATGAATGGTTTTTTCTCATTCTGCAGTGGAATGCTAGAAGCCTTATTGCAAATGGACAAGAATTCAAGACGTATATATATCAGTTAAAAGAAAAACCAGATGTTATTTGTATTCAAGAAACATGGCTGAAGACTCATTTGGACTTCATAATTGGGGGATATACTGCTATAAGACAAGATAGAAATGATGGCCAGGGAGGGGGATGTGCAATCTTTATCAGAGAAGTAATGTCTTATAGTAGGCTAACATTTAAGAACAGTCATGATTTAGAAATAGTGGGTGTAGAAGTTTGGATTAATAAAAGGAAAATTAGTGTCCTGAATTTTTATAATCCATGTAATAAACTCAAAATAGAGGAATTAGACAGTCTTTGCCAAGGAAATGAAATAATATGGTGTGGTGATTTTAATGCACATAATACAATGTGGGGGAGGGAGATCAACAGATTACAACGGACAGGTGGTGGAAGGACTTAATGGAGGCAAAGGAATTTGTTTGTTTAAATAATGGGCAAGGTACAAGACTCAATTTTAGAGATGGAACAGAGTCTGCGATCGACCTAACTCTTGTAACAAGTGAATTAGCTTCGGGTAGCAGTTGGGAAGTATTGGCAAATAACAGTATTGGGAGTGATCATCTTCCGATTATAATCAAGTTTGATATTAGTAATGTGGTTGAGCTAGATGGTATCATGAGATGGACCTTTTCTAAAGCAAATTGGGAGATGTTTGCTAAATTGTGTGATAAAGAATTTGATCAGATTGATATGGCAGGAAGTATGATGAAATAAATGAACAATTTACTTCAAATATAATTAAAAGCGCTAATCAAACTATTGGGAATAAAACTGGTAAACTTAGTAAATGTGTTAAGATGGTACCGTGGTGGAACAAAGAATGTAATGATGCAATTCGAAACAAAATCAGGCTGTTTGGAAAGCTAAGAAAGACACATTCATTACACAATTTATTAGAATATAAAAAGGCACAGGCTCAGGTAAGGAACATTGTTAAAAGAGCAAAAAGGGAGTGTTGGAGAGGATTCTGTTCAAGTATTGGGAGAACTACACCATTAGATAAAGTATGGGGAATGGTAAGAAGATGAGAGGAATAAGACAGCAGAGTAACCTGCCAGTGTTAGAGAATGGAGGGGAAATTGCCACCGGTGCTATGGAGAAGGCAGAAATTCTAGCTAAGAATTTTGTCAAAGTTCATTCTTCGGAAAATTTGACAGAAGAAGGTAAGATCAGGAGGCAGGAAGTGTTAGATGAACATCCTAATGTATATGAAGATAGACATTCGTCGCAGAGTGTTGTAAATATACCTTTTTCTATTCAAGAGGTGAGAAGAGCATTAAGTAAGTGTAAAATGACTGCTCCTGGGAAAGATAATGTATGCTATATAATGTTGACCAAATTAAGTGATTTTGCATTAGAAAGCTGCTGGAGATGTACAATAAGATTTGGGAGAAAGGGAAGCTGCCAATAATATGGAAAAGAGTCTGTCATTATTCCTATTAGAAAACCTGGGAAAGATCCAACCAGTCCAGGCAGTTATAGACCTATAGCTCTGACATCGCACTTGTGTAAAGTTATGGAAAGAATGATAACAGAAAGGCTGACATACTACATTGAGAAAAATGAACTAATGACTCCTTATCAGAGTGGGTTTAGAAGAGGGCGGAGTACTTTAGATCCATGCTGTGCCTGGAAGTCTGAAGTCAGGAAAGCACAAGCGAATAAGGAGTGTGTTGTAGCGTATTCTTTGATGTGGAAAAAGCTTACGATATGATGTGGAAGGAAGGATTATTAATAAAACTGGACCATTATGGGTCTGGGAGGTAATGTATATAATTGGATTATGGATTTTTTGTTTGGCCGTGCCATCAGAGTCCGAGTTGGCAATTCATATTCTCGAAGGCAGACGTTGAAAATGGGAACCCCGCAGGGGAGTGTAATTAGTCCTCTTTTGTTTTCTATCATGATAAATGATATATACACACAAGTAGGATCTGATATTGGTAAGTCACTTTTTGCAGATGATGGAGCTATTTGGAAAAGGGGCAGAAATGTAAAATATATTGTAGCTAAGATTCAGGAAGCCATTACGGAAATTGAAAGCTGGTCTCTGACATGGGGGTTTAGATTGTCGGTGGAAAAACTGAAACTTTATTTTTTACGAGGAAAGGATAAGTGAGGAGGTTAGGTTAAAACTTTATGGACAAGATCTAAAGAAAGTGAAGACATTTACATTTCTGGGAATATGGTTGGACGAGAGAGTCACATGGAGTACGCACATTGATAAAGTAGTGGATAAATGTAAAAGGGTTTTTAAATGTTATGAGGTGCTTGGCAGGCACTAAGTGGGGGGCTGATAAAGCTGCTTTGAGGAACGTATACACAGCCTTAATAAGATCAGCCATAGAATACGGACTAATAGTGTATGGTTCAGCTGCATATTCTTCTCTTCAAAAATTAGATAGAGTCCAGGCACAAGCACTAAGGATATGCTGTGGGGCAGTCAGATCTACACCAGTGTCTGCACTTCAGGTAGAGGTCGGAGAAATACCAATTTCTTTGAGGAGAAAACAGTTAATTGTTCATTACTGGGCAAATCTTCAGGGCCATAAAGATACTCACCCTACCAAACAAACTGTACAAACAAGTTGGGAAAGTAACAAATAAAAAAGAAAGTTTTTGTGTTTGTGTTTCGGAAATATGTAAGGAATTCAAAGTTTAAAGAATGGAGTATTAGTCCGACGGTGGTGTCTATCAGCTGTTTCCACCATGGTTGCTACCTCAACCTATAGTAGATTTATCACTATTGAAACGGTTACATTCAATGAAAACAAATCAATGTACAGGCTTATGTGAACACTGTTCTACATGAACAATATGGGCCAGTTTATACAAATATTTACTGATGGATCTAAAGATCCAGAAAAATGGTCTAACTAGTTGTGCATTTTATGTTCCTGAATTAAAGTAAAAGTGGGGAAAGCGTCACGAGTGATCACATTGCCAGTATATACAGTAGAGATGATGGCTATCTCCACTAGCACTTCAGTGGGTAGAGGAAATACAGCCAATGCGAGTGGTCATTTGCTATGACTCCAGTGCAGCTCTGGAGAGCATAAACAACTTCTCTTCAGAATGTCGTCAGGATATTTTACATGAAATTTTACACATCATGTTTAGGTTAGTTCATCTGGGAATTGTTGTTCAATTTGTGTGGGTTCCAGCGCATGTGGGTATTAGAGGGAATGAAGTAGTGGATCAACTGGCAAAATGTGGTTTGAAAGCAAACCAGATTGATATAATTGTTACCCATCAGTCGATCAGAAGTCAAATCTGTTACAAAAGTGGTTATCAAGCAACAATGGCAAAAACTATGGGACAGTAACATCAAAGGAAGACATTTATACCAGATACAAAGGGAAGTAGGAACAGGAAGCACTTGGGGGAAGTAGTAGAAGAGAACAGAGCATTAACAGCAGGATAAAATTGGGACACTCTGGATTAAACTCATCACTGCATCTGATTGGGAAACATCCAAATGGCAATTGTGATGGTTGCCAACAACCAGAGACAATACAGCATGTATTTTTTAGCTGCCCGGAATATACAAGGCAAAGACTCATTCTGAAAACTGCACTGGAACAACTCAACATCAAGGACATGGATTTCAAATCAATATATGAAAGTAAATCAAGAAATGAAGCAAACAAGCTGATCTTCAAATTCCTCAAAAGCACTGGTTTGAGGACAAGGATTTAATATGAACATTTAATAACTCAACAGTAGGTGGCGATATATGCTCCAAGTGGAAGCGATTCACCATTAAAGAAGAAGAAGAAGAGAAGAGCTGGCCGTGGGTGTCCAGCTCACCGCCCGCCGATTTTGCGGCAGCTCTTTCCCTCAAGAACGCTAACGAAAAAGCTCTATAATGGAAGGAAAACGTTTTTTACTTGACTTATTTTCTAAAAAGAATATCATTCACAAGAAGAAAGAGGCTAGCAGCACCGAAGCTACAAGTGAAGCTGCTACTAGTACTACATCATCAGAAGAGCCGCCTAAAGACGTGAATAATGCTAGCTAACGTGCACGTTAGCTGCGCTAGCAACGTTCCCCTGGCTATCTCAAGTTCACCTTTCCCAGAGGTATGGACGGAGGACACGTGGCAGAGGAAACAAGAGGCTACCCGTGGATAGACTGCAAAGCTGGGCTGCTGTTCATCCATTTCGGATTTATCAGTCTTCAAAACGCAAGGTGTGTGTGTGTGTGTGTGGGTGTGTGTGGGTGTGTGTGGTGTGTGTGTGTGTGTGTTTGTGTGTGTGTGTGTGTGTGGGTGTGTGTGTGTGTGGGTGTGTGGGTGTGTGTGTGTGTGTGGTGTGTGTTGTGTGTGTGTGTTGTGGTGTTGTGTGGTGTGTGTGGTGTGTGTGTGTGTGTGTGTGTGGGTGTGTGTGTGTGTGTGGTGTGTGTGTGGTGTGTGTGTGTGAAGCAGCGCTGTCTGCTTATTTGCAATGTAGGCTAGGCCTAATCAGAATAATTTCAAGTCCAGATTCAATGTTTGCATTAGTAGGCTATGTTTTTCGTATTTAATAAGTTAATTTCAGGACAACTTTGGGAATTTTGTTTGTTTGTTATGAGTTTTAAATAGATTTTGAAAGTGGAGATAGAGAGAAGCAGCGCTGTCTGCTTAGTTGTAGCTTATGCAATTTAGGCCTATACATTGTTGTAACTTATGTGCCAGTGTGCCCATGGTTTTGAGTCTATGTGTGTTGAGCGCAGCGCCGTCTGCTTTTTGAAGTACAGTAACTAAAGTAGGACTAAGCATACCGGTAGTTTCTGTGGACCTGCATGTCTGCCCGTTTTGTGAGTGCACTGTGCGCGTGCGCACTTGTGTGGCATTGTTTGGGATGACCCAGAGCCCTAGAGAGATAATAATAATAATAATAATAATAATAATAATAATAATTCTCTCTAGGGCTCTGGGATGACCTAATTAAAATAGCGTCCCCCCAGTAAAAAAATCCCCACTACACCACTGTGGAGAATAGATAAAGAAGTCCTGTCACAAGTTAATCGGAGAGGATCACAGCTGGCCACGGATCTCGATGCTGCATTCGGGCTGTGAGTAATAACTTGTGTCTTACTTTTAGGGCTGTCTGGAGGTATGGACAGCTATCAAAGCTACTAAACATCACATTAACAACGATGTACAAATGAAAGTCGGAGACAATACATATTTGAAATGATTTATTCACGTTTGCAATGTTTTGAACAGACATCCCCAGTCACCTCATTGTCATTTTGTAGTCCTCGCTGTCCGCGTCCGGATATCGGCATCGCAACCACAACCTCACACACTGGTACTGAATGTGCATCAAAGTGTTCCTATGGAGCCAAATATACCAAAAGATAAATGTAAACAACAAAAAGAAGCGATCGAAAGGTGTATTTCCTGGTTTATTCGACAATGGCTCCTCAAAGTACACGCCCCATTACTACCCTTAACGTAACGTAACGAGTTCCCCGGTGTAACCCGTTAAACGGTAACACCTGCACTGTACAATCGCTGAAGGACTGGGCTGTCACTCAAAAACTGCGTAGCCAATGGGGACGCACCCCTGAAAGTCCGCCCACCTGGGAGGTTTGTGTCAGAATCTCAAACACAAAATGAGGGGAGCGCACGACGAGAAAGCTGCAGCAGCGAGAGCAAAAGTCTGATCATTGAGAAAGAAGAAACAACAACTACAAACAAAACCCTATGTTAAAACAAAGAAAAAATACTTATAGTTTACATGATTACACAAATTATTTGTTTGCAACTTATAGTTTATTTTTGAAATTAATTTTATTTTTGCTTGACTCAGTTTTTTTCTTTTAAACTCATAGTTTTGCTTTATTCTGAAAAAGTGTTGCTTTATCTTTATGATACAAAACTAATCCCATACGGTGGGTAATGTTTTCAAGAAACATTGAACAGTGCTGCCACATAACTGCGGTCAAGCCAGCCGTCTTTCACTTTTGCGTGGTCAAACCAGCCGCCCCTGTATTTCGAGTGCGTGATTAGTTACAGGTTTACGGTAATGCAATAAAACAACCCTGGGAAGCTGGACGTTTCGTATGTGCAGGAACACTTCCGGTGAGGATTTCAAAGTAAAGGATGGCATGTGGTTCATTTATATTATTTGCGATTGAGGAACAGGGTAATTTATGAGAATAATGTTAGGACTTATTGCTTCATAAACTTGTTGCACAAATACTATGAATTACTTTTACTGTGTACTTTTTGAGAATGGCAAAATTCCCTCCAGAGAACAAGAAGGAGCATTTCGTCAACTTTAATGTGGTCTAAAAAACATTTCTTCCATAAGTAGTTTATGAAACTGTCATGTTTGTACTTAGTACTTCTAGGACTACTTGTAAAAATAATATGAACTACTTTACTTTGTACTTTTTGAATAATTTGAGTTTCAAAGTCCTCTCCAGAGAACAAGAATGAGCATTTGTGACAACTTTAATGTGGGATAAAACACATTTCTTCCATAAGTAGTTTATGAAACTGTCATGTTTTGTACTTAGTACTTCTAGGACTACTTGTAAAAATAATATGAACTACTTTTACTTTGTACTTTTTGAATAATTTGAGTTTCAAAGTCCTCTCCAGAGAACAAGAATGAGCATTTGTGTCAACTTTAATGTGGGATAAAACACATTTCTTCCATAAGTAGTTTATGAAACTGCCATGTTTGTACTTAATACTTCTAGGACTACTTGTAAAAATAATATGAACTACTTTTACTTTGTACTTTTTGAATAATTTGAGTTCAAAGTCCTCTCCAGAGAACAAGAATGAGCCTTTGTGTCAACTTTAATGTGGGATAAAACACATTTCTTCCATAAGTAGTTTATGAAACTGCCATGTTTGTACTTAATACTTCTAGGACTACTTGCAAAAATAATATGAAACTTTTACTGTGTACTTTTTCAGTAATTTGAGTTTCAAAGTCCTCTCCAGAGAACAAGAATGAGCATTTGTGTCAACTTTAATGTGGGATAAAACACATTTTCCTGACGGACGCCAAAAAAGCCCGAGATTATGGAATTAAACCAATAAATAAAAGCAAGGATAATTGTGTGTTATTGGTGAGTAAATAACAGTGTGTTATTTTGAAAAGAATAACAAATTAGAAGGAAAAAAAGATTTAAAAAAATACAGATTTCAGTATCCTGAGGCTCTGAGCCCCATTTATTTACTCACAGACCGCAACAAAAGTCCGAAATTATACGATTTTAAAATAAAAGCAATAACTGTGGCTTGATATTGAGTAAGAACATGTTTTATGAAACCACACAGCTTCCGGTCTTCCTCGACCGACCGGAGAAAAAGACGTGCTGCAGGCAGTAGAAATACATTGCTTTTAAAATCGTGCTGTGCAACACGAAAAAAAGGGGCAAATCGTGTTGGTGAACACGAATCAATAGATTAAAAATCGTGTTGGTGAACACGAAATGCCGTGAGACTGGGTTGGTCTGAGAGCTCATATGAGGCTGAAGGATCGGTTTATGTTGTATCTGTTAGAAGTTAGGAATTAGGTGCTTCAATATGGGTGATAATACGGTCATGGAGCCAGTGGTGGAATGGGACTGGACTGGCAAGCTGTGTGTTCTGGAGAATCACAGAACGGCCGGTCGTCAGCGGGCCGTTGACGGCCGGCTCCGTACGCTGACGGCCCCGCCCCCCATTTTTTAAAACGGCATCATGTAAATCCGAGTACTGAAAATGGTTGCAGCCATTAATCAATATCATGTACAAAGATATCATGGTTGTATAATAAGACCCTATGGATGTATAATAAAAAAGTATTGTTAATATACATCCATGATATATATAGAATCATAGATACCGCGTTAGCGATTTGACGTTAATCTGGTGTCCGCCATTGGAGAGCTCAACTTCTGTTATTGAAGAAATCCAGAGATGCAGACTTCTCTACAAAGTCGACTGCAACTCGCTTAATTATAAACCTATTTTCATGACATTTGGTTATAAACGTGAAAAACTGAACATGTTACTTGTTACTTATAGGAATTAAAATTCATTTACTGAATTATATTAAAAAAAATGTTTATACATAGTGTTTTAGTATTGTATTATATGATTGCATTGTATACTCTGTTGTTATTCAAAATATATAACATATATACAATACTACATTGGCCTACAATGTAGTGAGTCAAGTGTTTGAGGCCAATGTTCAGTGCAGTCATATGTAAACAGAAAATAATTGCGCTCGAGATCTTTATATCTTTTCTACAGTCTTCTTGATTTTTATACATCATGATATGTATCATTTTTGTAACTTTGAGTATTTTTTTCTTTACAGATCGTTTACTTTTTCAACTTTTGGGAGGGTAAGTATTACTTCTTTTTGCACATGTATTGATAGCTTAGACACATCTTTAAATAAAACAAACAATTTACCGTTTTCCTCCTTGTTTGAATAGTCCAGAAAATTGGTAAAGAGTGCAACGGACATTCTGTCATGCATCCAGAGGCTGCAAGACAAGACAAAAGGGCCCCTGGCAGGAAAGCGCGTATCCAGAAGAGAGTTTCTGGGGAATTGTCTGCAAGGACTTAGGAATCACCAACGTCCCAAGTAATACGATTAGAATTAAAAATGCCTACCTTCAACATCAACAGGTAATCATAAAATATATTATTTTTTATGGTTATTCCATTATTTTGAATTTTGTTTGCTTTCGTAATATTTTTTAATCTCTTTAAAAATGTATGAAATGTACTGTGATTATAATTGAAGAAAATATTCAATGCTCATACTATGATATCAGCATTATCTATTACTCTTAACCTGTTTGCTTATGGGGTGGGAATACAGGGCAGTGTGCAAGCGGAAGTCGACAAACCAGACACGTCGACTGTGGTGCCACAAGATGGAACTGAGTTGGACTCAGCCAGCTGTGGACCCAATCCTGAAGACATGCCAGATGTGAGCCCTGAAAAGTCCCAAAATGACAGACTCAGCAAGCTGTGAGCCCTGCTGGAAGTCCGCCAAGACACAGATAACAGTCTTTCATCACCAAATGACAATGAATCAATCTGTGGATGACAGCCAAGAGGTAAACTTAGATTTTTAAAAAAGCTTTGGAAGTACGTCAGTTTAAGTGGGTTAGAATTAATTGATAAAAAGTTAAATAGCTATTAATTTTTACATCTAAATGTTAGATTCCCAGCTTTCAAATGTGTTAAACATTTATATTTTTAACAACAACTATTTTGGGAGTATTGTGAATGACATTTGCTATTTCTGAGGGATGTCCTTTTACAGAAAAAAAACATCTTCTTATCCTTACATTGTATGATGAAATTTGCAATATGCAGTTCAAGTTTGGATTTGGCAATTGGATATACTTGAATGCATATTCATGCATACCAGCTTCTAATCTACCTTTCTTACAACTTGCGTTTGCAGAATACCAGCAGTGCTGCAGTAGTAGCAGTACCACATCATCTACAAAGGACGAAGAGAAGCAGAAATACTTCACCCACAAATTGCCTGAGCAACCCTTTTTTTTTTTCACCACACAAGGAATGGAGAAAACTCAGAAAGACCCAACAAAAACGGCAGTTCAAAAGTTTGCATTGGACAAATGTGATTGCAAAAGGTATCCGAAGTGTCCATCCACACTGTAGTTTTGGTTTCAAGAGGCACAGTGTGAAAATGATAGGCTCTATGACAAAAAAGCCACTGTTTACCTGCACTGGGTACTGCCGTTTTGATGACTGTCAGGTTTCAAGTAATGTGAAAGTGGAAAGTGAGTCGTCCTCCTCAGGCTGTTGTCTGCTTCAGGGGGGCATTGTATGGCACAGCCTTCAACAGCTGAGAAGGAGGCCAATTAGAGCTGAAGAAAGGCAGCTGATAGCAGACACTCTTAGCTCTAAACTCCCAAGAACTGTATATCTACAAAGCTTGAACAAGTTGGAGGAGACTGTTCTGCAATCTGGTTGCAGAGATGAGGTGCCGACAACTGGAGTCTTAAAGACTTTATCTTGGGTGAAGGGAAAAAGCAGAGGAGGCACGAAAATGAGATGGTGAGTCTGCAACTTATGTCTGAGGATGTTCAAGACAAAGATGACCAGTGGATTCAGAAGGTAATCCTGCAGCCAAAAGGTGTCATGCTTTGGTCTAAGAGAACAATTAGGTTATTCCATGACAGATCGAAGGAGGACATTGTCTACCTAGATGCCACAGGTAGCATTGTTAAAAAGGCAAAAGGGGAGAGCACACCTTTTTACATCTACGAACTTGTGGTCAGAAATCCAGCAAAAGGATGCTCCCCTGTCCCTGTTGCCACATATGTTACCTGTGAACACACCACAGCATCGATAACATACTTTCTTGGCTCTTTCATCACAGACTGTCAAACAACATGGGCCAAAAATTCGCAGAAGACCAGTTATGTTACTTTGTGATGGTTCTGTAATTTTGATGCAGGCAATGGCTCATAATCTATGTGGCCTTAGTCTCAATTAACTACTATCACAATATTATCACATTGTGACGGGACAAGGAATGGAGCATGCACTTGCACTTCCTATCCTACATAGATGCCTGAGCCATGTCATGAAAAACGCAAAGGACCTCTGCAAAAAACAGTGAGTGATGTCTTCAAATGAATATGATTTTAGTTATATTTAGTTTAGAGTATAGTGGCATTGTAATAATATTAATTCTGTCAATTCTTCCTCACAGTGCCGGAAAACACTATCGTCTGTGCATGCATGTCTTCGGGCTGATGACCCAGGCTACTACTCCTAAAATAACTTGGATCAAGTAGTAGTTAGTGCCCACCGTGCTGCTGGCAAGTCCATGCAGTGGGAAAATGTTGAGAAACATTTTAAAGACCTCAGACGCTTTTGACAGCAGTTGCCAACCAGTCATTGATGACTCAGGCATTGCTGAGGAAGACTTTGTGGTAGGTAATCCTTTGTAGAATTGTAAAATAAAATTGAATAATGGATTAGTTGTCAACTATTAAATTAATCGCCAACTATTTCAAAAAGTTGTTTGAGTAATTTCTTACGAAAAAGTAAATATTGTCTAAAAGTAAATATTCTCTGATTCCAGCTTCTTAAATGTGAATATTTTATGCAATATTTACTCCTTTATGACAGTAAAATTGAATATCTTTGAGTTGTGGACAAAACAAGATATTTGAGTACGTCATGTTGGACTTTGGGAAACACTGATTTTCTGAGATTTTATAGACCAAGCAACTAATCGATTAATCAAGAAAATTATTGACAGATTAATTGACAATGAAAATAATTGTTATTTGCAAGCCCTAATGTTTATGTGTTTTTCTGGGTGCTTTGACTATTTCCCTTTTGTGAGTTATGCCTAAATAGGTATAAGCTGTATGGAACTTTTTTCCTTTGTAGAATGTTCAGCAGATATAGCTTTGTTGTAACTGCAGTCCATGCAAATACAAAATACACAATTACATGGACCAAAGAATTATAATATTGTAACTAACATCTGGTTTAGTACTCAAAAATGCACCAAAATACAAAACAATTACATGAACGTGATTATGTGTCTTACAGAATGATTTGGGCCCAACACCGTTTGACTACCACTTTAAGGATGTCATCCAGCAGGCATCATTGGATAAAGTTGGAGAGCCAAATGAGTACTTTTGCCCAAACTTTATCCCCAAGCTGCTCAAGTACTTTCTGCCTCAGGCTGCTCTGTGGTCAAGACTACTACTGGGTTAGTTAACTTCCTCTTCTTCATGTATGTTTTAATTTTAAGCTTGTTTTTCCTATTATTAAAGTTAGATGCTTCTATGGCAGGTGACCTTGGATGTCATGGAAGAGGTCCCTTTTATGAAAAGCTGTCAAAGAGGTTCAAGACAGTTGCCCAGAAATCAACACAGGTAAACTTGAACAAAAAAAAACATAATTACAGCTAACCACAACTTTATGACATGGCTGATATCCATACAGTTGTAGACACACTAATTCACCAAAGAGCTGTTATTTAACAGAACTACACTAAAGACAACATGACCCAGGGGATTATGGAGAAGAGCCAGTGGGATCTTAAAAAGATTCGCTTTCAGCAGAAGAGGCTCACAAGACTGGATGACTTTGTGCACACATACAAGGTCATGCACAACGCACTGTTGAGAGAATACCAAGACTCTCTGAAGACAAAGAACAAGGTATGATATTTTGGCAAAGTCTTTACTTATTGTAATTGCCTTTCTCTGTCATCGCTGTCCTTGTTTGAGGGATCATATTGTGATCAAACTAATAACTTTGATCAAAGTTTTATATTTTCAGTTCTGTCACTTTGAACATGTTTTTGCAGAAATTGGCACTACATATGTGTAACATAGTAGCTGATGTGAAAGTATATATTAATTTCATTGCATAGCAGAATTACTTTAAATTAGTTGTAGTTAGTTGTTGTTAACTTTTTGTTAATGCAAATTACATCCCATTACAGGTCAGAATCACTTGCAGGACTAAGACATAACCTCAGGTTTAAGCACCAAATATATTATTGAAAACATCAACTAACCATAGGTGATGAAATTGCCATCACATAGTTGTCTAGTGTTGCCACATATCCACTAATGTGTGCCAATTTATACAGAATGCAATTGAAAATGTTGTGGAAATATTGTCTTCCATTTATAGTAACTACACCTATTGCTCTGTGTTTATTATAATTAAGACCCACAGGGTAGATGTGGAACGGTGGAAACAGAGGAAACAGAGGAGGAGAGGTGTATATGTTACACCAATCACAAAGCCTTTTCATTTCAAGAAATCTAAAGCAAAGAAGGTAAAGGAAAGGTTACTTTATTGATCACCATTTTTTTACATGTGATGCTATGTGTTTATATAATACAGATAATATAAAATGTTGACGTCAAGTACATTTGGGATTATCAGGTTATGAAGAAGATTCTCAACCCATCTCTGTCCACGTCCAACCTCAAAGAGGCACAGGAAAAACACAGAGACAGCTTTCCACAGCACACACCATCTCAGGTTAGTGCCTAACATTTTGCTGCATTTATTTTTAAATGTCCTTCAATTGTAAAGGATGACAGAATGGCTTTTTTCATTCTACTAGAAAGAACAAAGAATTACAGTTCTTCTTTAAGAAGATCTCATGATGATCTTATGAAATGTTGTTGATGTATCTTGTGACTTTTCCATGTGTAACATTTCTTGTCTCCAACTTTTGTGTTTACCATGACATGCTATCCCTCCATCTCATTCTGAAGAACATGGACAAATTGTCAAATAGCTAATGTACATGTTTTATAATGGGATGATGTTTGTATTTCATGGAATTATCTGTATTACATTGTTCACAGCTCAAGTCCCCCCCACCAGTCAACATCAGTCATCACTGATGCACATGAACAGAAGCCCTCTCCAGAACATGTGACATCACAGGTCAATTTTCTTAACAAAGCATTATAAAACCTGTACTGTGGATACAAAAATATATATATTTTAGGAATAATGTATTTTTTAAATTATTAACATTAATCCAGGGATGATACTACAATTAGACTGCATAATAACATCATTTTCAACAAAGATGTCATTGGCTAATTGGTCATTTTATTTTATTTTTCTTACATGTACTTTAAGTATATGTTCAGTGATAAAGGATGGACAGTATTACATATACATTTTTGAATGTATTCTGAATCACTTTGTTTACTGGTCATAACTTAATATGTCTGTTTTAGAATATACGATTTTACAGTTAATATGTTTTAAACTTACATTTTCCCTTTTATCTGAATATTAATTATGTAGAGTTTTGGATAATTTATCATAAATATAGTAAGACTGATTTTTTTTAACTTAACAAGTTGTTAATTTGTTTCTGCAGCTGACATCAATGTGGAAAAGGAAGGACACTGAAGTTGTGGTTGCTGTGCTCCCCTCCCATATTAGAGGGAACCATTTTTTGATCCACCACAGTGAGCTCACTCTGAGACCTCACCAGTGGCTAACAGGCGAGGTATTTTGTGGTTAAAACAATATTACCCACAGTAAAATAAAAAATGTTTAGTATTTAATTGTATTATATATTTTATTAGTGTTTAATCCGCTGTATTTCTTTCTGTCTTCATCTCAATTATCGGATTTAGGTTATTGAGGGCCCATTCCATCTGTATGCCAGCCAGTTCAACACTGGAAACACAATGTACATACTCAATCATTACACAGCAGGTATTATACTTTTTGGAGAACGAACCCAGCTCAGTCGGCACGGCTTGCCAAAGGTAACGTGTGTTTTCATGCCTTTTACCTATCCACACCTTGTAGAGCCAAAATTGGCTGTGAAATGGCTTACTTGCATGTGTACATTTTGTGTTATAGTACTTTGGGTTTTCTATTTTGTAATTTAATATACAAATTCAAACACCCATGATTTATTTTTAATAACATAAGGCATCATATTCCTACGAAAACTTAAAAAAAAGTATTTTTATTGCTGTTATAGATCAACTTTAATGATTATCAAGCCGTGATCGCCTTTGTAAATATTGAAAGAACACACTGGAAGTTGCTGGTTAGTGATTGTTTTCATTCAGAAATCCCTTTCATTTAAATATGTATATATGTTTGATGCTGTTTTGAAATAACATCCCTTTTTTTTTAGTACATATTTCCTGCCATAAGATCAGTATTTTTGGTGGATCCAGCGGCAAATTCCAAAGAGAAAGCAGACTCGGAAAATGCTGCGAAAAGAGTACGGTAAGTCAGCAAATTAGATATAAAGTGATCTTAGAATTATATTTAGTGCTTTGTGTTTAAGTAAACATAAGTATGTAAACAGAAGTTCCCAAACCCACACCACTGAAGTATTTATTTTGTGCTTGGTGGTCTCAGCTGTTTTTTAAATGATATTTCCTTATCCCGCCCTTAGTATCTGTGTACACAATTCTAAATGAAGTAGCTCAGTAAGCAAGGTAACCTACAATATGTTCCAGTGTCCATACTGTTGGGATGGAGTGTTTTTTATTTTACACAGTATTTAAAGATTTGTATTCTACATGTGTCTGTTGGGAGTTACATTAGAGACTATTCCACAATGTGTTTTACAAAGGGAATACTTCAAGATGAGGAGGACCTGCTATGGCAAGGAGGACTGGGGGACTGTCAAATGGGGAGGAGCAACCATGCACCATCCAGTTCAACGTGATGGCAGTAGCTGTGGGGTCATTGTTACCATGGTAACGTAGTTTTTTACTTTAACTACTATATGTAATATGTATGCTTCTGCTACATATATATATATTCTTATATTTATTTCAGTGTCTTGATTATTATACAAGTTTAAAGTATAAAATAGTCAATGATGTTACAAAATAAGTCATTAGTTTCTGAATGATCAATTTTCAGTTTATTTTTTAGGGGAATTGTGTAAAAGTGATGAGAGGGCTGGTTGTTGACACAGCCCATGTAGTTTGTCATGTACATTCTTCAAGTTGTGTTAATTACCTCATTACAACTATTAGTTATTAATAGTTTGATCATTTTTATTGAAATATCATTTCAATGTTGTAATTTTACTGGCAAAAACAATGTAGCGCAGATGAGAAGTGTGATTCTGTGTGTTGGTGTGTAGATGGCAAGAGCAGTGATGGAGGCCTTTCCTGCATTACCAATTATGTCCTTTGGGACATCCAAAAAGGAGATGGCTTGTGAGAGGAGAAAGTTTGCACTTTCAATACTCAATGGTTCAGGTTCATTTGTCCTGCTTTATGTTATGGTTCTTAGTTAGTTGTTATGGAAATGATGAACTTCTATTAATCCAATGCAATCAAACAAATCTACAATAACTACAGCCTGTAAAATTGCCTTTGAGTCCACACACTACAGCATTTATAGCCGACAGCATCATTGATTTTAAGCACAGGGTCCAAACCAAATATTCCATACATATCTCAGTTGAACCCATAACTTATATTTCTCTCACACACACTCCATTGAGACATTAACAGTTGAAGAATAACTTTTTTTCCTGCTGCAAAAAGGAATGTAAATAATGACACTTAAATTGTCACGGTTTGTGTCAGGAGAGCAGGGAAGAGGAAACGAATACAGATTGTACCAGGCATCCAGGAACAGTTTATAGGTGGTTTATTGAAAGCTTACAGGCAGAGTTGCAGGAGGCATGGGTGAAATATGGAACACAAAACAGGGCTTAGAGTGAAACAGTGACAAATATAAATTCCTGCATTTTTAAATGTGTTGCATACAGGTCATTTCCTAGTAATGTTTAGAATATTACGGATTGTTTATGTATGTCTGCTTATATGTTGTTCTGTCCACACTGTGTACATAGTCTTCTTTTTAAAAACATCCATCCTTAAAAACATATTAAACCTGTGTTAATGATCCCATTCATGATCCATTTAGAGTTCATAAGCTATAATTTACAGCTGAACAGCTGCATAGAATTTGACTGCACTTCTGCTGCCAATAAACTGTTAACTGTATACATATACAGTATGTCTAAATAACATATTTTCTTTTCCTGCAGTGTTTCACATGGAGAACAACTGTGCAATGTGCTCTGCCTCAAAGCCCCCAGGATCTGGGCCTCCCACTACAGATTGGGTGAGTATTTGTCGTAGTGTAGTTATAATAGGGCTTCATCATATTCTAATCAAATTCAATTTATGATATTAGATGTATTTACAAAACTGTTGAGTCACTGGATCTATCCAGATCAGGCGGTCCAGCGCAAACGCTGCAGGGCCATGCTTCGATTTCTACTTTTCGGCGCATGCCGAATAATTTTTTTACGGCAACCTCGTGCGTCGCCCCAGCTGCAGCCCACACACATTAACTCTATTCAAAATGACTGTGGAACCGATATAAATTGATTTACTAACAAAACAGTCAAGACAACTTCTCTCAGATAAATGGTAATGTATATACATTGTTTACACATAAAATGAACAGAGACAATATAAAATGTGATGAGTAGTGGAATAGGGATACTGACAATTCTAATCATGTCTAATAGCAACATATTAAATTAAAGTGTAACTTCACCTCAGGTTTGAGTCTAAGTCCACCCACATGATGACAATAGCCTCAATGCAGCGTTGACAAATATGACAAAGCTACATTAGCTTGGAAAATAGCAATATGGGGCACTGAATTAGCGCACCCCGCGGTTCCTCCACCTCACTCTACGCCGCTGGGAGACTGACGGTACATGTCCACCAGATCAGGCCTGGAAACCAAATTATACCTTGAGGCAACACTCCTAATGTAAAACGGACCACTTGGAAAGAGGTTTGTGTGTGTTATCTGCTGTTGTCCTCTTTCACACACCAACATCCTGTAAGTCACTATCAAAATATGGGAAGCAGGGAGAAGCAGCTCGTATGCAATACATAACTGACCAATTAAGAATACCAAAAGGTAACTACATTATAGTGATGCAACATGGGGTTTTCCCAGAACTATAAATCTTCTACCTATAACTACCTAAAAAACATTTTTATTTAAAAAAATGAAAATGTAGACATAATATAGTTATTTTCAGATATTAAACTGGTGTTTGAGGTGAGTATGCTACAGACTATAGATACATGTAATAAAGTTGACATGAATCTAATTTTGCCAAAATTATTCTCTATTGCACTTCATTACTTCATCATTTCCGATGACAAGATGTATCAGATTTGATGGTCACTCATTTCATTTTACAGATACAGTGTGACACCTGTGAAAGATGGTTCCATGAGCAGTGCCTGGGGATGAATCAGGACCAACTCCAAGAAGCCAGGGCAAGCAATTGGAATTGCTGTCTCTGCAACTAGGGCAGAAGAACATGGCTGTGACGACCCCTCCACACCACGTGGGGTGCTGTTTCTGTGTGTGCTTTGTATGTGTGCTTAGGTTCACAGGTTCAGGGGTTGATGAGCTACACCTGGAATCGAACAGGATATAGGAGGAGCCCAGCCGGTTAAGTGGCGCGAACTCCTCTGGGCACTCTCTCCGTGCCAGCCTCGGGGACCTGTGGCTGGTCCTGTTTTTCATTGTTTATAGGAAAATAAACAAATTGTTATTTTCTTAGCCTTCGTCTCGCCTCCCTGTTTTTTTGTTGCAGCCCAGGAGCCGGGTTGGCAGTGTCATATGTCTATGGAATAAATGTTTTTTAGACCACATTAAAGTTGACACAAATGCTCATTCTTGTTCTCTGGAGAGGACTTTGAAACTCAAATTACTCAAAGGTACACAGTAAAAGTTGTTCATATTATTTTTGCAAGTAGTACTGGAAGTACTAAGTACAAACATGGCAGTTTCAGAAACTACTTATGGAATAAATGTTTTTTATCCCACAATAAAGTTGACAAAAATATTCATTCTTGTTCTCTGGAGAGGACTTTGAAACTCAAATTACTCAAAAATACACAGTAAAAGTAGTTCATATTATTTTTGCAAGTAGTACTAGAAGTACTAAGTACAAACATGGCAGTTTCAGAAACTACTTATGGAAGAAATGTTTTTTATCCCACATTAAAGTTGACAAAAATGCTCATTCTTGTTCTCCGGAGAGGACTTTGAAACTCAAATTACTCAAAAGTACACAGTAAAAGTAGTTCATATTATGTTTGCAAGTAGTACTAGAAGTACTAAGTACAAACATGGCAGTTTCAGAAACTACTTATGGAAGAAATGTTTTTTATCCCACATTAAAGTTGACAAAAATGCTCATTCTTGTTCTCCGGAGAGGACTTTGAAACTCAAATTACTCAAAAGTACACAGTAAAAGTAGTTCATATTATTTTTGCAAGTAGTACTAGAAGTACTAAATACAAACATGGCAGTTTCAGAAACTACTTATGGAATGAATGTTTTTTATCCCACAATAAAGTTGACAAAAATGCTCATTCTTGTTCTCTGGAGAGGACTTTGAAATTCAAATTACTCAAAAGTACACAGTAAAAGTAGTTCATATTATTTTTGCAAGTAGTACTAGAAGTACTAAGTACAAACATGGCAGTTTCAGAAACTACTTATGGAAGAAATGTTTTTTATCCCACATTAAAGTTGACAAAAATGTTCATTCTTGTTCTCTGGAGAGGACTTTGAAACTCAAATTACTCAAAAGTACACAGTAAAAGTAGTTCATATTATTTTTGAAAGTATTACTAGAAGTACTAAGTACAAACATGGCAGTTTCAGAAACTACTTATGGAAGAAATGTTTTTTATCCCACATTAAAGTTGACAAAAATGCTCATTCTTGTTCTCCGGAGAGGACTTTGAAACTCAAATTACTCAAAAGTACACAGTAAAAGTAGTTCATATTATTTTTGCAAGTAGTACTAGAAGTACTAAGTACAAACATGGCAGTTTCAGAAACTACTTATGGAAGAAATGTTTTTTATCCCACATTAAAGTTGACAAAAATGCTCATTCTTGTTCTCCGGAGAGGACTTTGAAACTCAAATTACTCAAAAGTACACAGTAAAAGTAGTTCATATTATTTTTGCAAGTAGTACTAGAAGTACTAAGTACAAACATGGCAGTTTCAGAAACTACTTATGGAAGAAATGTTTTTTATCCCACATTAAATTTGACAAAAATGCTCATTCTTGTTATCCGGAGAGGACTTTGAAACTCAAATTACTCAAAAGTACACAGTAAAAGTAGTTCATATTATTTTTGCAAGTAGTACTAGAAGTACTAAGTACAAACATGGCAGTTTCAGAAACTACTTATGGAAGAAATGTTTTTTATCCCACATTAAAGTTGACAAAAATGCTCATTCTTGTTCTCCGGAGAGGACTTTGAAACTCAAATTACTCAAAAGTACACAGTAAAAGTAGTTCATATTATTTTTGCAAGTAGTACTAAAAGTACTAAATACAAACATGGCAGTTTCAGAAACTACTTATGGAATGAATGTTTTTTATCCCACAATAAAGTTGACAAAAATGCTCATTCTTGTTCTCTGGAGAGGACTTTGAAACTCAAATTACTCAAAAGTACAAAGTAAAAGTAGTTCATATTATTTTTGCAAGTAGTAATAGAAGTACTAAGTACAAACATGGCAGTTTCAGAAACTACTTATGGAAGAAATGTTTTTTATCCCACAATAAAGTTGACAAAAATGCTCATTCTTGTTCTCTGGAGAGGACTTTGAAACTCAAATTACTCAAAAGTACACAGTAAAAGTAGTTCATATTATTTTTGCAAGTAGTACTAGAAGTACTAAGTACAAACATGGCAGTTTCAGAAACTACTTATGGAAGAAATGTTTTTTATCCCAGCATTAAAGTAGACAAAAATGCTCATTCTTGTTCTCCGGAGAGGACTTTGAAACTCAAATTACTCAAAAGTACACAGTAAAAGTAGTTCATATTATTTTTGCAAGTAGTACTAGAAGTACTAAGTACAAACATGGCAGTTTCAGAAACTAATTATGGAAGAAATGTTTTTTATCCCACATTAAAGTTGACAACAATGCTCATTATTGTTCTCTGGAGAGGACTTTGAAACTCAAATTACTCAAAAGTACACAGTAAAAGTAGTTCATATTATTTTTGCAAGTAGTACTAGAAGTACTAAGTACAAACATGGCAGTTTCAGAAACTACTTATGGAAGAAATGTTTTTTATCCCACATTAAAGTTGACAAAAATGCTCATTCTTGTTCTCCGGAGAGGACTTTGAAACTCAAATTACTCAAAGTACACAGTAAAAGTAGTTCATATTATTTTTTGCAAGTAGTACTAGAAGTACTAAGTACAAACATGGCAGTTTCAGAAACTACTTATGGAATAAATGTTTTTTATCCCACAATAAAGTTGACAAAAATGCTCATTCTTGTTCTCTGCGCTTTGTTTCAAATTACCCGGTGCTCTTTTTTCGGCGGAGGTGCGCATGCGCACCTGCGCAACAGTTATGTGCAGCCCTGCATATAAGACATATTTGACATACAGATGGCTTATTTACAATTTACATACAGGTGGTTTTTTACATACAGATTGCTTATTTACAATTTTCATTTTAGATTTTGTTCTAATACATCCTAACCGGACATTTAAGACATACCAAGTCTACAGATATACAGTTAGTAACATAGTCTAAAATGCGAGTATATACATAGATGGGGGGGGGGAAGCTGTCCATTGAACGACAGGTTGAGATTTGTACCATTACCGGGGCCAGTTTTACGATGCTCTCCCCCGAAGGTGCTCTTTAAGAGAGGTTTTGAAGTTAAGTATAGTTTTACTTTCCTTTCCAGTTGTTCCAGTCCTTTCGGATATGTCGGGACAGAATTTATTTTACCGGACAAATTTGAAACTTACCGGTCATGTTTCAATAATAAGAATAAGAATGGTGTAGTAAAGTTTCCGTTAGCAGGTAATCACCGGACTATGACAGGATATGCTGATGTTTAAAACTCAGTTAATGGGAGTCATTTTCATATTGCTTCAGTTTATAATCATTTTTCAATAAATGATTCCACAAACAACAAACAACATAATTATTACATTCAAACAAACTACTTGTAGTAGATGAAGTACATTATTCAAAAGTTTACATTAACTTTGGATAATAACACGGGAGAAACGGATCCTCTCTTTTCCCCTCTCCCTCTTTCTCTCTCCTGACAGCCCGTCTGTTTCTCATGCAGCGCGCTAAACAGTGGGCGGGGCTTCAGGTGATTAGGCAGCAGCTGATCTGATCTCTCTCAGGTCCGGTTATACTTCCAATAGTATGAAGCTGCAGCGTCGGAGACAGCAGTTACAGGACCGCAGTTACAGGACCGCACCACGTGACGGCGGCACGTGACGGAGCACGTGACAGCACGTGACGGCGGCACGTGACGGTCAACGCACGTTCACATGAATGTTTATATGTATATTAAACAAACAACACTGTTTCATTATTATTAAAAAGAAAACAACACTGTTAAACACTGTTTCAGAATACATTTTTATTTATTTTTATTTCCACACTGTGGGGGTCTGCTGTCAGGCAGTTTTGGCAGAGCTCATAGAGTAAAATGTGATATATTGACATATATATTAAATCAGATGGGTCAGTCACTGGGGGTGAGGCGGGGTCTGCTGTTTCTTCACTGGGGGTGAGGCGGGGTCTGCTGTTCCCTCTCCAGGGAGATAACCTGTCGTGGCACTCTGAACACTGGCTGAAGGGTTCCCTCCAGCAAGCTTCTGGCCTCCAGAGTCCAGAAGTCAAACCTTTGGCCATGCCTTTGAAACAATAAGAACAAGACGTCATCTAAAGTATTGCATAGGGAAAGGCTAAGGCATTGGTGCACAATTGATATGCATTAATAATCTCAACAGATATTGCCACCCAGAGTCTTACAGCTCTTGTTACTGATGGTCTACTGATCTGTACATGGTTAACCTAATATAATAGATAATCTACAAGTGACCCTCAAAATAAAGTGTTACTTAAATCAAAACACACATATTGTTAAGGGCTTTCATACCCTTGTATTTCAAAATGCTGCATGAGAAGAAGACACCACCACTTCCGAATCAAAGGCATGTCCCTCTGAATGAAATTAGAAAGTGACAAAGACCATTTTTGATTCACAATGTCCACAATAAATCATTTTTCTTCAACATGAACAGTATGATGCAACATAAGCAACACTTTAAGTAGGCATTTACTTCTTTAGTAAACAAAAATCCTAAACTAACCTCCTGGAATTGAAGCCCGGCGCTTGTGACAATGGACAGAGTGTACTGGAACAGAGAAGATGGAAAACAAAGCATTATATTTACAATGTTTACAGAAGCCTGCAAACGTGCCAACTGATACCCTACCATAAGCATAAAAATTCCGCAGTCATTTCCAGACATCTGGCGTGGCAAGCCCTAAAATCAACATCAAAAAAAGATAACATACAAATACATGACTGATAGATAAACCCCAAGTGTTCTCCGTCACATGATGATTTGTACATGATATGCTGCAGAGTACAGGCAATAGTAATGTATCTTTGCAGTAGCTATGCATTTATTATTAATATTTGTTGTGCATTGATTATTCACCGCAATATCATGCCCAGTCTTCTCTGTCCAGCTCCCAGGATTAATCTGCTGAGCAAGATTTCTACAAGACAAACATTAAAAAATTAACAAAAAGACATTTTGGAATTCATAATGTTAAAGTTCTTTGGTACTTGTGCAAATAAGTCTACAGTAGCTGCCACATGTCTTTGTCAAAATTGCCTTGCAGTACCGGCATGAACAGATATTTAGAAAGATAACAATTATTTCCTAAAATCAGAGAAAAGCTCACACATCAGAGAAAAGCAATACAAATAATTTCAAACATATATATGTGACAACCACTGAGACATTAGACAATAGGAACCAAAACATACCAGTACAGGCTATAGGAACGTAGCCAAAATGTAATGTGCCATATGAACGTGGCGAACAGTATGTCTTATCTGTTGACCTAAACATTGCTCTGTACTCAGCATCACCAAACCCAGACTCGTGCATGGTGTACTGCGAGTCTAAAAAGATCATCTCTCTCAGGAGTGGCTTCATGATCTATAATATGGTAATGAGTAAAGAGGTGCACAATCGTTTACAAGTCATTAGGACAGGGAGTAGAGTTGTAGTTGACTGTTGAAATACACATGAATTAACAGGTAACAATTGACATTTAAAGGATTCAAATTATGAAATAGTTGTAATAATAAAGGGAAATAATTCAGTAATATGTGTAAGTTCATGAAAATGTTCAAAAACATTACATTTAAAATGATGCAAAAGTTGTGACCAATAATGAGAAATGACTGACATTTATGGTTGGTCTTTGTTTTGTTTACCTGTTACTAACACTACCTAATTACCAGTATTATTATAGACACTAGTGTATGTAGTTACAGTAAAATGTCCTTACACAGAGTACAAAGTGTCCTGGCCCATTTGCATTGGTCCATGCCGGAAAGACTAAGAAGTCTTTCATGTTGATATCCTCCTAACATTTATGAAACAACATCTTGTTATTATGTAAATCTACAATTTTGTGACCGCATACATATTTTGTTATTTTATATAGACTTACCGGAAAGTTGGCAACCATGTTGCTTTGTCTGTTCTTCCAAGTAGGAACAATGTACATGTCCTCTATATAAATGTCTTTGCCCTATTGGAAAAAACAACAACTTTGAAAGTAGACTAAAGTATAACAGAATATACTTACAGCTAGTCTGCTTAATTTAGGCTTTAGTCTTTTATATATGTTACATACGTGTTGCCGAGCTGCTTCGTGAATCCATTTCATGCAGGCATTCCCAATCTACAAGACACAATCAAAACTCATCAATGAACAAGCACAAAAAAACAAAAACAAAAACCTCCTAGTATTAACAAACTTCTCACTACCGGTACTCACATGAGCATCCATGTTTCTTCCCAACCCCAGGCTCCAGAATTCTTCTCGTGTGATACATGTGTGCCCTTCTTTCACAAGGATCTCTGATCCAGGCCTTGCAGTGTCCAACACGTAATTGAGCTGCAAAAAAAAACCCAGCTATTAGTCAGATAATACACACTATTATCATACTAATACATACAATACTGAATACATTTGAAGCCATTTTGACGTATATTACCTATGTCAATAAGTTTCTGTTTTTGTAGTGTAGGCTATTTGTCTTTTGTAGAGATTTTTTATTTATTCTTTATAAAATCTCGCCTTGGGCAGCAAATTGGCTAGAACCGGCCCTGGTACTAGGCCTCAAGAGCCTTTATTGTGCTGTCAGACTCATAGAAACCAATTGGCGGTGCGCACTTCGCACGTGCACACGCTAAAAAACTCCACGCGCTCGAATTATACTGGGCCCACGTGCCTTGGCACCGCTGCTATGACTCCATCCTAGGGGAAACACTGGTGTGTACTATGACAAAGAATGAATATTTCTACTAATTAGCTTACCAGTTGGTCCTGGATATGATTCCTGTCTTTTTCCCAGGGCTTCACTGTTGCCGAATAGCTGAGGGCCTCTGTCGGGGACAAGGCGATGGCTTCTGTCAGGGGCACGGCGATGGCTTCTGTCAGGGGCACGGCGATGGCTTCTGTCAGGGGCACAGCGATGGCTTCTGTCGGGGGTACTGCATCTGCTGAAACTAAAGTAGAAAAACTCAATACCAGTCATACATATGTCAGTGATGTTTAAGAAAGCTAAACCATCTGGTGAAAGAAGTTCCTAATCATGATATGCTATGAAACTACTGTCATACAGAAAAACTAAATTAAGAACATGCCAGGACATGATCACTCTTTCCCCCCCCCCCCAACGTGACTAATAATATGCTTGTAAGAGAATATTTTAATCCGATCTTGATTGTATAGAGTTTCTCAGCTTTTCTTAGAATCTGTGTTATTGCAAACATGCTTTTCGTTAGTCATATGATTCTCTGTAAGTTGAGGTCACAGGTCAAGAAGCTTCTCTGCTTTTCCTGTGGGGGAGGGTTTCCTGTCCCCATACATTTGCGAGACAAACAGAGCTTTGTCCCGACATCTGGCGATGATTAGGTAAAGCGCGGGCTTCTGTGGTTCCGCCTCTTCTCATGTTGGTGCGTGGTGTCTCGCCTTTGTGTCAGAGCTGGCCAGGTTTCGTCCTGACAAGGGTCGAAGCTTTGCTATCTCTCCGGCTGTATTAAAATGTACTCTTAAATAAACTCTCAGTGTTTTGGCTAACGACGATCCAGACTCTATCATTTCACCTCAACATTGCTACACAGAAGTTTTCCTCACAGATTGGCGTCGCGAACAGTATACCAAAAGATCTTCAGAACTGGTAAGTGTAATTTCAAATCTATATTTGGACATTGCCTTACCAGACTCTGTGATTGACGGTATCATAAATTACCTGTGAAACTGAGCAGATGCAATTTTTTTGGGTCTCTCTATTTACATCTGTGGAATTTTTTTTTTTTATGATAACCTGGGGAATCGGTGTCAAATGGGGATTCTGTCCTGGCCGATTTTCCCTGTGATTACTACTGGGGCAAGTACCTACAAGAGCAAGCACAGCTCATGTAAAGAACAATAAGAATATTTGGGGCTAATAAATAACCTCGGAATATCGACTTTTACCGATTTCCTCTGTGTGTGTTTCCTGGAATTAAATTACCAGACAATTACACACGGCAAATATTCGGAGAGACCTTAAGGAGAGCATCAGTAAGGTTGAACTTCTGTTCAAAAGCAATGTAAAGATTTGTAATTGAAACGAATCGCCGAATTCTGGAGATTTCAGCTGTAAACTGGTCAAATCGACTCGCCTCGAATTCTGCCTGTTGCTGCGGGGGATTGTGTGTAGATTTCCCTCCTCCCCCCTGCGGAGAGCGGCAGGCGAGGAGAAATAAAGCACAGTGTCATATTCTCTTAATCACACCATTATGGTTTTGGAACTAAACATAACGGTTATTAATGGGAAGGGTGATGGGGCAGTGTGACATCGAGCTGTGTTTCATAACTGACGAGTTGTTAAATTTGGCTGTTGTTTTAAGACAGGGTAAATAAAAAAGCCTCCGCTCTCCGGATACGGAGGGAGCGGAGCACTACTAAATTGGCATGGTGGTTGTTTGATTGAGAATAAATTAGTTATTGCTCTTCAACAGATTCCGTTCTTAGCACTTGTACAAGTATATGAGTAAGAAGGCACTCATATTAAACAGATATTTCCCTACCCGCTGGAATCTCCCTAATTCGGATTAAATTAAATTGGATTCACTTTGGCTATCGCGCTGATTTTTGTTGCGAGTACATGTTTGTTTGTCTAATTGCAGTGTTTGTTTTATTGTACTAACCGTTAAACATGGGTAATACTGCCTCCACAAACGATTCAGTTGGTAAGAGGAAAACCATTTCACGTACCAAGACACCATCTAAAGATCCAATTACAGACAGCCATTACACGCACATCTTTTCTCCTAACATGCCGTCTGGAATTGTTGGAAGAAGCTTGGATTGGTCTAAAGTTATGCCGTTTACATCGTTACTTTGCGAACACTCACAACAGATTAATCAGAAAGGGAAGATTCAATTTGATTTGCCATTAACAGGTACTTTTGACATGGGCGTGTTGTGGCAGGCATTTAAACTGGTTGAAAATAATTCAAATTGCTCATGGGATATGGGATACATGAAAGAATGTGTTAAAGCATGGATGTCTATTGCAGAGAAAAGAGGTTATGATGAGCGAAAGAATGAAAAATCTGTTGGCACCGAGCGAGGCTCCATTGAGCTCAAAGCATTGATTGATGGGGTTTCTAAATGTGCGGAGAGTTGTCATTTGCTTAGTCTAGAGGCTGCTTTTGATGTTAAATCAGAGAACATGTCCAGAATTAAGGAAAGACACGGAAAAGACGTTGCAGCGTTGCGAAATCAGTGATGTACGATTGGTTGAAAAGACAAGGGAAGTCTCCCAGCCTGTCTCAGCTCATTTGCATTTTGACAGACACTGGGCTGCTGGAAGGAAAGCAGGCTGTATCTCTCTGTACAAAAATAATTCCCGCGAAAGAACTCTCAAATCCCGTTGCGAGAAACTCCGATGATGATCTGTTAATGACAGCTGCAGCTATCATGAATGAAAATGGGTTGAGATATCAGACAGGACATCATAGAGAACTAGATTCAGGACAAGAGGAGCAGAGTGCAGCGGAGGGTGAAGGGGATTTTTCAGACGACAGCCCGTTGCGAAATCCCCCTCCTCGTATTCCGCCACTCCGTTTACACGATTATCCAGGATCGCCGTACGGCAGCAGTTTTCCAAAAAATTTCCAGCGTAAAATTATCACGAGAATGCAAACATCTCAGAAAAATTATTCTGCTGAAACTGTGACCGCCCCGAAAATTCTGATAGGAGAGGTTCCAGTTTTTAAGCCATGGACACCCGCTGAGGTCATTGATGTCACTAATCACGCTCCCAGTCTCACCAAAAGCCCAGATGAGTATCTGTCGTGGTTGACTAATGTCTGCTCAGTTTATAACTGTTTGGTTCATGATGTTAAACAGCTGATAATCTTAACATACAAGGCAGATTGGCCCACGTGCAGAGACGAGTTTAAATTCCCTGAGTGTACGCCTGCAGGTGATTGGCCTCTGACACAGACACGCGACATGTGGATTCAAAACATCGCTGCTTTGGCTATTAGAGCATGCGCTAAGACTCACACAGATTTTTCCCAAGTGATGGCTTGCGTACAGAACCCAACAGAAAATGTCCCAGAATGTATCCAGCGTTTCATGACAGTGTGGGATAATAATGCGGGCATACAGACCTTGTTGCATAATTTAATCCCAGAGACAGCTCAAGCCTACATGATGGCGACTCCTGACTGGCAAGTTAAAACCTGGAAACTCACGATAGCCACAATGCGTGCCCTGCATAGGAGCCAGATATTTCTGACCCCCAGAATTGCCCAGCTGCTGCAACAATTGCCTCAAAATACACAGGCTTATCAGGGTGCGGATAACTCCCAGCAGTTTCAGGGACAAAACCGCACACAGCAGTATCAAAATCAGGGAAGATCACAGGATTATCAAAACAAGAGCAAACAGCAGCAGAATAAAAATTCCAAAAAGTTGATGCCATGTCATGTTTGCGGCGCAACGGACCACTGGGTGGGGCAGTGCGAAAAGCGATGGGGGGCTCAGCAGAACACACAATCCTTGCCTGTTCTCCCCCAACCCCCCCGGCATCCTGCATTAATGCCGCCCCCCCACTATGACAGACAAACCCAACAGGGGCAAAATGGTCAGCAAAGTGGATTTAATATAAGATAGGGGTACCATGGAGAAATAGGATCAGATTCACAGCATTTCCCCATTCAAGCAGCAACAATTCGCCTTTCCAATAACCCGCGTGAAGATCCGATTATGCCCGTTGATTTTAGTGGTACGGCTGTAGATATTTTGATTGACAGCGGAGCCACATTGTCTGCAGTACGTACTAAGGAGAAAGTGTGTGAAGCAACTAATGATTTTGTTACAACAATAGGAGTTGCTGGCATTTCTATGTCCGAACCCATTTCAGAGAGTACGAATGTTTCAATCGAAGGGTCTAATGTGCAACACTCTTTCATTATTTCAGATGGAAGTCCTATTAATCTAATGGGCAGAGATTTGCTTTGTAAGTTACAGGCAACAATACATTGCACTCCAGATGGATTGTTTTTGACAATTCCTGACAGTAAAATCTATCAAGCTGTCCAATTCATTCAATCATCTCAAGACAACTTTTATTGTTGGTCATTTCCAGATTTCAACATGATTTCTGTTTTCTCCACAACAGGAATTCAGAAAATTGCTAGCCTTTCTCCTGTGTGTGCTTATTTAATGTCCCTCATGCGGCCTGTGTTGAATTGTCACTGCACAGCTGCTTTTAACCCGTCAGATGACTACGCGCGATCAGTAAGAGGTTTTTGCAACAGCTCAGATCGGTTGAGATGTGAGCAGTTTTTGTTCATTGGCCCACAGGGGTGTGCATTACCCCTCAGGCTAACACCCACCCTACAGGCCTTTCATGTTGAAGAAGCAGCCCGCTGCCAGGCTCGGCTGGAAGCTGCAAAAGTTTCCCCTCCCCCCTACACACACACACACACACCTAAAAGTAATTAACTTTGGAGAGGAGCATTTTTTGCTGAGTCTCGCTGAGCCAATTGCTCTTCCTCAATGCACATTCCTCCACTTACAACCAAACCCCCCCACAGAGTATGGCCCCCCTTCAGATTTTTCAGAAGTACCGGCTACATTATGGGCCAAACACAAGAACCATGTTGGGTTTGTCAGCTCAGCTCCTCCACACAGAGTGACACTGAAAGCCAACGCCAGATTGCCAGCTATCAGACAATACAATTTACCCCATAGAGCCATTTTGGGAATTGAAGGAGTCATCCAATCTCTGCTCGATCAGGGCGTATTGATCTATACAACCAGCCTGTGTAATACTCAAATTCTACCCATACCTAAGCACAATCGCCCTGATGAGTGGCGCTTTGTCCAAGATTTGCAAGCTATTAATGCTATTGTCATTCCGACAGCTCCAATTGTGCCGGACACTAATTCGATCCTTGCTTCTCTGCCGCCAGACTCTAAGTACTACACAGTGATTGATTTGTGTTCAGTGTTTTTCTCTGTTCCTCTGCATCCAGACAGCCAGTATCTGTTTGCATTTACTTTTAAAGGTAAACAAATCACATACACGCGCCTCCCACAGGGGTTTGTTGAGTCGCCTACTGTGTACGCAGCAGCTGTTAAGAGAGATCTGGACACTTTGGTCCTGACAGGAGGTAGTACCTTGCTTCAGTACGCAGATGACCTGTTGTTAGCTTCTCCCAACAAAGACGCCTGTCGCATCGACTCCATTCTGCTCATGAAAATACTTTCTGAATGCGGACACAGAGCATCCCTGGCCAAGTTGCAATACTGCCAGACTGAGGTCACGTATTTGGGTCACATTCTAAGGGATGGACACCGTCTCCTCTCGCCAGCAAGGATTTGCCTGTTGCACAAAGTACCACCACCTCGCACAAAGAAGGACATGCTTTCCTTCTTGGGCATGGCAAATTATTGCAGACACTGGATTTTTGAGTACGCTGCGATGGATTCTGTCCTGCGTGCTGCCACTCTGCAGGCTGCCCCTAACATTGTTCAATGGTCTGAGGACATGCACACAGCTTTTCAGGACTTAAAGCAGGCCCTCATATCTGCTCCTGCCCTGGGGCTCCCTGATTACGATCAACCTTTTCTGGGGCTCCCTGATTACGATCAACCTTTTCATCTACACGTCCATGAGAAGGGGGGCTTTGCAACGGGCATTTTGGTACAGAAGCATGGCTCTAATTTCCGGCCTGTTGCATACTACTCATCTCGACTCTCCCCTGTGGTACTTGGTATGCCTTCATGCCTGCGGGCTGTGGCCGCAGTTGCGATAGTTGTAAAACAATCCTCTCCCATTGTACTGGCCAGTGACTGTGTAGTACAGGGGTGGCCAACCCGCGGCTCTCGAGCCGCATGCGGCTCTTTGCCTAGTTTCATGCGGCTCTTCAGTTCATATCGAATTTTATGTGTGAGTTTGGGGGAGAGACACTGACTCCTGACTAGTGTTGCACGGTGTACCGATACTTGAAAGGTACCGCGATACCCTGCCGTTAAAAACGTTACTATTCCTCCGTTTCATTAGTATCGGTACTTTAAGAATGACGGGGGAAAAGTACTCCGGTGAGAAAAGCGCCGTTTTAATAAGAGCCGTGTGTGTTCAGCGCTCTGCTTCCACTCCCTGCACTGCAGCCGTGCCTGCAGTCCCGCCCCTCTCAAGCACGCTCTAAGTCCATCCCCTCTCTCGTGCACGCGCTAGCTGCCAGAGCATGTGAGAAAACGAGAAGCATGGCTGCAAGTGGGAGTGCAACTGCCGCTGCGCCTCGGCTTGTTGACAAAAGACGCCAGAAGCGAAATTTGGAAGTATTTTAGCTATATCTCTGACAGTGAGGGCAAGCCTACGGACACCACGAGGCCTGTCTGTAAGACATTTATTAATTGTATTTAATACGAATTCTTGTCATTTATTTTATTTATTGTTCTCATTGTTTAAAAGTTTGTGTTATGGTTCTGGTGTGAAATAAAGCACAATAATTACATTTAAGACTGTTTCCCTTTTTTTAAGAAAATATCGAAAAAGAATCGGAATCGCAATTCTTGACTTGGTATCAAAACCAAAATGTTGGTATCGTGACAACACTAGCTACTCCTGACAGTTAAACCTGATATTTAGTAGGTCTGTTAAGTATTGAATGCTGATAATTCTGACGTAATTTGGCCGGTCAAAGTTGTTTGGGCTCGGATAAAATCGCTCCGTTACTTTCGTCCCGTGTTATGTATGTTGTGTGTCAGTATGAGAGGATGACAGCGCGTATAATTTTGATGTGGCCCAAGAGCCAATCACAATAATACCTGCGATGCAGTGAACCAATCACCTTTGAGGGGGGGGGGGGAAACCTATCGTTGATTAAACATTATCCAGTGTTTCCCCTACCATTGTCTTGGAGGGGCGCTGCGCCCCGCCAACGGAGCCCCGCGCCCCCCCTGAAATTCAAGGTGTTTAAAAAAAATATATATATATAATTTTTTTAAAAAAAATATATATATAACACCAAATTGCAAATAATCTATAACTACTGTCACTTTTCACATTGAACATGTGCTCTTTTATTAAATAAACTAAACGCTTTCATTTTAAGTTGTGAGTTTAGTGTTTTTGACCCTATAAGAAACACTGATGCATTAATCAATAACAATAATCCACAGCTCCTCTCTCTGCTCCAGAGGATTTAAAAAATATATATCCCAATGCCACAACAATGCATCAGTGACGTGGTTGAAATCTTGTCTCCAGAAAACAAAAAACTGAAACAAGCGATATCAGTGACTGTGTGTTTGATGTGGCTCTTTGAAGTAACATAGAAAAAATGTGGCTCTTAACCTCTGACTGGTTGGCCACCCCTGGTGTAGTACATGTCCCACATGCAGTTTTGCATATTCTGAACACCTCTGCTACTCAGCATATGACGGCAGCAAGACGATCTGGTTATGAAGCGGTAATTCTTTCAAGCCCACACATCACTCTTAAACGCTCCCCCCCCCTAAACCCAGCTACGCTGGTGCCAATTCCAGATTTTGAAATAACACATGACTGCGTCACAACGATTGACATGTCTTCTTCCCCCAGAGCTGATATGTTGCAAACTCCTATCTCTAATTCAGATATGATTCTGTACACAGACGGGTCTGCGAGCAGGCCGTCTGACACAGTACACTTAGCAGGCTATGCTGTTGTGAATGACTGGGAAGTTTTAGAAAGCCGGGCCTTGCCAAATGGCACGTCAGCTCAGGCTGCAGAGTTGTATGCTCTGCTTAGGGCGTGTATTTTGGCTGAAGGTAGAGTTGCAACCATTTTCACAGACTCCAGGTATGCATTTGGTGTGTGCCATGATTTTGGTGTCTTGTGGAAAATGCGCGGTTTCTTAACATCGGCTGGTAAGCCTATTCAACATCATGCGTTAGTAGCTGAGCTATTAGACGCTATCCTGCTCCCTGCACAGCTAGCAGTAGTTAAATGTGTTGCTCACACAAATTCTGATGATCCTATTTCGCGTGGAAATGCGTTAGCCGACACCGCGGCTAAACAAGCAGCAGTTTCCTGCTCTTCTATGGTGCTCCAATGCCCCTCAACACAACCCGCAGGAACCATTTGTTTGCCTTCTTTTAATGATGACCTCCTGGACATGCAAGCCCACGCTGATGTTAGGGAGAAAGATTTATGGCTAAGACGAGGTTGTACACTTGACGCTGAGTCCAGCTTGTGGCTCCACCCAGACGGCCGGATGGTCTGTCCCCGTTCGTTCCTCCATGTTTTGGCACATGTTGCACATGGCAAATCACATGTAGGAAAAGGAGGGATGAATGGGATTATAAAGTCACAATGGTTTGCTCCAGGCATCACACTAGCTACACAGACCCTTGTAGATAGATGCATGATATGCCAGCAGACAAGAAGAAGAAGTGGTCCAGTTCAGCATGAACACTTAACGCCCCCCTCGGGGCCCTTTGTAAATATGCAAATTGACTTTTCACACATGCCACCATGCTAAGGATTCAAATATATTTTGGTAATAGTGTGCCAGTTCTCCAAATGGGTAGAGGCCTACCCTACCAGAAAAGAAGACGCTAGAACAGTTGTAAAGTGTCTTCTCAAAGATGTTATCCCTAGATTTGGTGTTCCAGCAGGGATTAACAGTGACAGAGGTCCAGCATTAATTTCTAAGATAACCCAGAGTCTAGCTACAGTGTTAGGGTTCAAATGGCAATTGCATGTTCCCTATCATCCACAGAGCTCAGGTCAGGTTGAGAGAATGAACTTGACTATAAAGGAGAAACTCACCAAGACAATGTTGACCACAGGACTAAAATTGGTAGACGCGCTGCCGCTAGTTCTGTGCTCCATCAGAAGCGCACCAAATGCAACGACAGGGCTTAGCCCACACAAAGTATTGATGGGAAGCGTAATGTTCACAGGGTCTAGCCCCCCAGTAATACCCCACAAACTCACTCTTTTGTGGACAGATGATTACATGACTAACTATGTCAAATATCTAACTGACATGTTGAGAAAGTTTCACAGGCAGGTGGCTGACAGGCTCCCTCAGCCCGGAGAGGGGCCCACCCAACCTTTTCAGATTGGTGATAATGTACTAATCAAATCGCTTGAAAAATATGTTTTGTCTCCCAGGTGGAAAGGTCCTTTCCAGGTATTAATAGTGACCAGAACAGCCCTGAGAGTACAAGGTAGAGCGGAGTGGATTCACGCTTCCAGATGTCATCTCTCTCCTCTACCGGATGCTGGCGTGTGAAGGCAGTCATCATCATCGTCATTCTGGGTTTACTATACCTGGCCAAGGATTCCCTACTGGATGAAGCTGTGAAAATCCCAACGACAGGTGGCGGGGGCTCTCGCCCCTCTGAGGGAGAAAATAAGGTGCTCTTATCTAAGAGCGCAGACGACTTGACCACTCAGGGCCCAGACCCTGAGGCCAAAACAACACCAACAAGCAAAGCAGTGCCTAGCGACAAGGACAGGTTGTATCCAATCACCACACAGACATTCAGTATGGTGCGAGAGACACAAAGAGAGAGAAAAGGAGGGAGAATCAGATGGATTGTCTCCCTCCCTGATCATAAGTCAGAGACTATTTCTTTTAACTGCCCAATTTCAATATGTGACTCATCTAACTGTATTATTGTGTTTCCTATGTCCTTAGTTTACCCAACGTGGGAGATGTATCCAAAGAACCAGTACCATTGGTTCAGGTTCGCACCAGAGGGGGTAAGGATGGCTCTCAACACCATTGAAGAAATGCCCCCAGAACTGTGGTGTAGCACTGTAGAACAGTTCAAGACACTGATAAGGGATAAGGTAAAATGTACAATGAGGAAACCAGATTACCAGGTTCCCAATCCAGGTGTCACTGCATGCACATTTACTGGACTAGATAGCAAAACAAATGTTCCATCTACTCCACTTAAACAATCAGGAGGTGATGTAGATTCTTCAAAAAAGGCCTTAATCACTCCTTTTAAACGAACTAAAACTAATTCTGCAGTAAGTTTAATGTTAGACTACGCGCATGAACGTAATGTTAGCAACTGTTGGCTGTGCCAAAATATGCCAGAATCAATGCATTCTCCTATGTTTAGCCCAATTCCTTTCACGAAAGCTGACTACGGTTTAGTGAGCTGGAATGACAAAGCATCCAGAATTAGCGATGAGGCGGAGGATTGTTACACTCCTTCCTACCCCATTACACTGAAGACAGAACTTAGCAACCTTTACAGTACAAGGGCTTAGTCTCTCTCATTGTTGATACAGTAAATAAAAATTACCTGCCTGACGGTTTCAAACGGTTGATGTTTTTAAAACTAATATATATGAAGAAATACGTTAACCTAGCTTTTGAATACAGATTCCAGTTAGCTCTAGCTCAGACTAATTGTTCGGCTAACTTTACAAGTCCAACATGTATAATGCAACCACACACACCATCTTTGTTGGTTGAAGCTTTGGTAACAGTTGTGCCCTGGTTTGGCTCTAGAACAGTGGACTACGTTGAGGTTAAAATACATGACTGTACTAAGCCAATACCCTTAGGCAAGCCCCCTACACGTGACTGCTCAGTATATGTTCCCCCAATTGTGGTGCATGAATGGAAGAATGTGTCCATCTGTTTCCAGAATGAAGTAGGATCTCACACCTCTCCAGATGTGGGACACAGCGACTGTAATACCATAGTGAGGGTAAACTTAGCCAGAATTCCCCTCCCACAGAGAGTTTACTTAGTTTGTGGGGATCGCGCGTACGGCTGTGTGCCATATGACGTTTTTTATGGCACCTGTTATCTAGCCTACCTAATCCCTTTAATCCGTAAAGTAGAGGCTAATGAGATTGCAGCGATACTTCCCTCTCTACACAGGAACAGCAGGTCAATTACACAAGGACAACAGATAGCTAGCCTATTTCTGCCTTGGTACGGTATTTATGTTACTCAGCAGGAAATTGTGGCACTGTCCGAAGTTGTAGAACATCATCTAAATGTATCCAACACAGCGATGTTAGCTGAACACAAAGAATTGCAGGAAGTTAGGACAGTAGCACTACAGAATCGCATGGCGCTAGATCTCCTCTTAGCTGCCCAGGGGGGCACATGCAAGGTGATTGGAAGTGAGTGCTGTTCTTTCATTTCTGATGCTACACCTGAAGTTATGGATATGGCTCATGATACGGCTAGGGGAATAAAATAATTGCATGAAACTCATGGGTTTACATTTGGGGATTTAAGTGGAACCTTTGGATCCTGGGGAGCGGGGTTGGTTAAATTTGTTGTTACTGTTTCAGTGTTTATCTTGGTTGTGCTAATCCTAGTGATCTGTTTGATCACTGTGGTTAAATTAGCCATACGAAGGGTGGCCAAGAACGCCCTCCAAGCCCCACAGAGGCTAGTGGGGCATTCGACTGTAAATGACACAATGTTGATGTATGACACAGAGCTTCCAGATCCATGGGTCTCCATCGCGATTTCTGCCCCATGGGTACCCCCGTTCAGAGATTGAGAAATTGATTACAGTTGATACTCTGAATAAAGAACAGATGTTTTGATATTGATTACAGTTGATACTCTGAATTAAAGAACAAATGTCTGATTTTTCCTTTTCAGGTTGTTATACAATAAAATGTCTGATTCTTCCTTTTCAGATTTTGAACAAATGTATTTGAATGAAATATATGTACTACTAAGTGCCTTACTCTTGAATAAAGCGTAATGAAGTAAACGTAAAGTAATGTTAAAGATTGAGGACACTGTAACTTTACAGATTACAGATTGATCGATTCATCACTGCGAATTTATACCTTAACTGGGAATTTTAGCTGGATCTCTCATGATTCTGATTTATACCTCAATTGGATTTCTTATAATCCTAAATTCTAATTGTGTTTTTAATAAGTAATTGCCTTGAAGTAAATCTTTGAGATGTAAACTGATTTAGAATTTGTGTTTGATGAATGAGATTAACTAAGTGATAAATGATAAAAGATCTTATTTTTGAAACATATATTTTGCTATTATATTTTTGTATTTCATGTGTGTTTATTATTGTGCTTTTTGACAAAAGATGCCAAACACTGAAGAGAGATGATTTTTCTATTATGATTGACTGTATTCAATCATGGTGATTGAAGTGTTTTCAATCTTGTTTTACTTTTGATGTAATTAATGTGAGTGAGCCCACAACTCTGAAGACGCTTATTGATTTAAGTATTGACTGAAATATTCTTAGACTAATGTTAATTGGTTATCAATAGATTGATAAAAAGAATGGACTGTAAGAGAATATTTTAATCCGATCTTGATTGTATAGTTTCTCAGCTTTTCTTAGAATCTGTGTTATTGCAAACATGCTTTTCGTTAGTCATATGATTCTCTGTAAGTTGAGGTCACAGGTCAAGAAGCTTCTCTGCTTTTCCTGTGGGGGAGGGTTTCCTGTCCCCATGCATTTGCGAGACAAACAGAGCTTTGTACCGACATCTGGCGATGATTAGGTAAAGCGCGGGCTTCTGTGGTTCCTTCTTCTCATGTTGGTGCGTGGTGTCTCGCCTTTGTGTCAGAGCTGGCCAGATTTCGTCCTGACAAGGGTCGAAGCTTTGCTATCTCTCCGGCTGTATTAAAATGTACTCTTAAATAAACTCTCAGTGTTTTGGCTAACGACGATCCAGACTCTATAATTTCACCTCAACATTGCTACACAGAAGTTTTCCTCACAATGCTGTATTTATAAAACAATTGCATAGGAAAACTGCATTTAAAAAAGTTACCCAACACTGCCTGGTTGTGGATGTTGATTGATATGTCGGTTTGAAAAGTCTTTTTTATTTTGTCCAGTCGCTGTTTGTTTTTGTGAACATTGTGATGGTGGATGATATTCCTCATCAGGAACAGATGGGTTGTTGGTAAAGCCATGTTTAGGAAGTAATTGTTTTTTTTCATCCTTGCAAATAGCTGTTCTGCTACTTGGCTATTTATTTTTCCAGCAAGTTGTGGGACCAGGCCAAGCCTCCGCAGGGCATCGCGGGCATCCTTTGTATTGTCCTCATGGAATCGGTCATACAGAGCATAATGCTCAGCTGAGCCGGTTATTGGGTGGCATTCAGGGTCGGGGTCCAGTTTTTTGCAGTTCAGCCAAGGCAGTGACACCTTCAGTTTTCCCTCTTTTGCTTGTGTGATGTTATCTGGAGTTGGGGCCAGTAACCGTCCTTCAAATGGTGTGAAGGGCAACTTTTCTGGTTCTCTGAGATTCATGTGTGTTGCTAGTCCACGTGCAAAGTCATATATGACAATATTTGGCATGTGTTTCCAAGAAAGCAGGAGGTCTGTGAAGTCACGTGGGCTTTCTGCTCTAATGTTACACTTGATACTGTAAACAATGCCGCACGGGCACATAATCACAACCCAACCACCTGAGATGAGAAAAGACAAAGAAAACAGATTTTAAAAAGACAGCCTCAGTTTATCCTGGTAAAAATGTTTGTTTTCATCCTCACAGAGTCAATATGAGATTACATTAAACAATGTATGAAATCCAAAAATAAGACCCCCTTAGCATAACTTTATGAAAACGATAGCTCCCACATTTAGCTTACCTGAGTTCGCCCACATTTTTTGGAAAACCTTGTCGTAGGTTTGTCTTGACTGTATTTCATTGGACAATCTCAGGAGGAGGTCAGAGCGCGATCCAGAGGAATCCAATCCACACTCCCTGCATAACGTCTGCACCACTTCAACCTATCCAATAAAATACATTAAATGTGTGAGGTGCCGCATGTTTTCCGGGCAAATAATAATCTCTCCTGAAGAGAAAGGTATAATAAATAGTGTCTTTACATTCTGGTTGTGCAGTTCCTCTCTCAATCGGTCTTCTGTGATGGTTATTTCCTGGACCTCAGCTGGTTTTTGTGGACGGACTTTAGCAAATTCTGTGTTGAGGACATGGTTTGAGCGGCGTGTATTTTTTCCTATCCACGGTGCCCAAAAGTGGAAAGTGGGTGGTACTGCAAATTGATTTTTTTGCTGACCTTTGGAAATATCAAAACACAAATATATCAATACATCTTGGAGTTGAAGTTAAGTGACATCTTGATAAATGTTAACAGGTTATGGATCTATCTCCATGTCTTAGTTAGTTTGTTTGTTCGTCACATAATTCTGCAGTTGTAAAGTGTGAAATGTTTATTAATTGCTTACTTTTTACAAATCCTCGACCGATCCTTTCCATTGAAAGTGCGTCCCAAAAACATTCCATATCAACCTCTCCATTGAAGTCCACCGGAGGTTGTGGAAGGTCACTTACTAAAGAAATAGTGTACAAATTACAAAAAAAGTGAATTCAGGGAGTAGTCCAGTGTGCAGTCGTCTGATGTAAACAAGTCTATTCCATGAAAGCATTCTCACCTGACAAATGGAAGGCCCCCTTCCTATGGAGGTCCATGATGACCACTGGTGGATGATCACCACAGCTCACACAAGAATACTGGTAATCATGTTCTGTAAGGGCTTCGAAGTGAAGATACCCGTGAATAACTTTATCAGCTGAGGGGAACTGCTCTCCTGAAGTCAATTCCAAATACTCCACCACTCTGCTCACTGCAGTATGGACCTAAGAGAGAAACAAAATAAATGTACAGTCAAATTTCAGTTATACATTTACCAAATAAAAATTATGAATTCACAGATTATGCTTCTATTAACAATTACCTGAAGCATGTTCCTTATGGTTAGGCATAAAGGGAGATCTAGGAGTATCCGGTCATTAAAATTGTGAATGCCGTCTTTCCACTCTTGGTACCGGTAGTGGGCTCCACATTGATGGCAAGATTTACAGTAGGTAGAAACATCTGGAAATCAAAAGATTAAACAAAAATTACAGTTTCATTGAATGATTACTGAAAGTAGAACAAATCTACCACAGTGTATTATAATAAGAAATCAATAAATCAACATCATTGACATACCGTTAACAATATGTGACATGGTCAGGATTTTGGCCTTATTTGTGATGAGGACTGGGTCACTCAAGGGCACGTTGCCTGGGCAGTGCTGGCACATCATCTCCTCTGGAATGAGGTGCCTTGAATATTGCACTTCCACTGATGGAAGCCGCAAATGTTCTGGCAGAACAGCAGGTAACTTTTTGTGACTCAGAATATATTGGGTCATGCCTTGCAATTTTTGGACATCTTTTGGTGGATATGGAACATCGCCCAGATCAGCCTCATCATGACTGTGTTCGTCCTCTGTTGATGCTGCTGCACTCAGGCCGTCCACCTCCTCTGTGCTTCTGACTTTCCTGAATAGTTCACGGTGTGTCTGAAATAAGTGCCATTTTGCAATGTATTTGTGTGGGCATGATATCTTTGTCCTTGCACAAGGACAGTGCCACAAATTCTTCTTTGTGTCGTACGACACCATGACTCTTCCCAATCGACTGTAATATGAAACCGTAGGCTCATATATGGATACATATTTTGTTGTCTTCGGGGTTCCAGTTTTCGAGTACACAGATAAAGGGACGTGGTTATATTTGGCAAGGTTTTGCCGAACGAGGCAGAGGCTCTTTTTATCTTCACCAAACCATTTGTTGTTCACCATCTCCGTTAGAGTTTCTTCATCAAGCTCAGTAGGGGAGGCATAGGATGAACAGTAGGTTATGGATTTTAAATGTGTACATTGATAGGCTTTAATTCCACTCCTCCATGCCAACTCCAGGTTCACCTGGCAGTCATTGTTTTCACAAGACACATGCTGATTTTCTCACCACACTTTATTCTGAACATGCAGAGGAGTACTTGTTCCATGGAAGGCTTTGTGGACAGCATAGACTCCATGTTCAGGATCTATGCATTCACTCGGTAGGTGTGAACTTGCGGTTATGTCCTTTTGTTTGGCAGAGTGCTTTCTTTCCATGTGCCTTTTCACATTTTTTTTATTCATGAGAACATGGCATATGGGACATTTCTTCTTGAGTACAGGCTCTAAACGGACCCTTTGCATCTTTCGCCCTGGGATGATGGGGATTGCTGGATCTGGGATGACGGGCGTCGATGTATCTGGGATGATGGGGATTGCTGGATTTGGGATGACGGGGGTTATGGCAGAGTGTTTTGCCTTGCACAAAGCCAGATGCTTTACAAAGTCTGCTTTGCGCGCCAGCATGGATTGGCAGTAGCTGCAGTGGAAATGGTATACCGGTCGGCAATTAAATCCACATCTGTGAATGGTATACCCTTAAACATAAGAACATAGAATTGTAGTATTATTATTTTGTGATCATATTATTTAAAAGTGTAAATTATGAATACCAAACATCTGGATCAAGTAACTGGTCACCACAAACAAATCATAGGACTTGTTTTGATTTATTGCTAAAATGGAACTGATCATAACATTCAGGTTGCTTTTAATGCAGACACATTGCAACTCCATTTGCATTTCACAAGAGAATGTAAGCTAACTTTACCTTCATGGAGAACTGCACGGTTGAAGTGGCTCTCTAAATGGGCTTGGACCTTGCTCAATTTGGCTGGGTGGAATACATTTGAGGCACATAACGGGCAGTGAAAGTCTTTACAGCATGTAGTACATCGCTGTAAGTCGGGCAAGGATCTCCCCTCTCGGATTGTAATATGCATCTTGAAAAAGAGAGAGCCTAATTGGTCAAACTGAACATTTTGAAACAATTTCACAGACAGACATAAATTAGGCCTAATTGTTAGATTCTGACACAACAGATTCTAACCGACATAACTGACTAAAACACCTCATGCAATATTACAAAACATGTCGAAATGATGAGACTGTCTGATAAACGGTAAACAGGCAGTCAGCACAGTGAAGATTATTTACAATGAATTCAAATTGTAATACAATGACTATTAAAGAAGCATTTACACTGAAGACAGAACTTAGGCTACTGCTGATTTAATGTAGTGGCCATATTGACATGCTTTTGTCATCCGTTGAAGTTTAATTAATTAGCTGACTATAATTAATCATCAGGGTTGGGAAGTTTACTTTTTTTAAATGTAGTAGGTTACAGATGAGTAATTACCCTGTTAAAAATGTAATAAGTAATGTAACTTGACTATGTAACTATTTGTATTGAAATTCTAATGTTAATTATGGTTATTTTATGTTTTTTGTGAGTCACTTTGGATAAAAGCCTCTGTCAAATAACATAACCATAACATACGGTTTCATTAAACAAATAAACAAAACAGTTGGTTTTGCAGCGAGTGATCATAGGCTAACAGATGACATTTAGCACTTGTTGCTTGTATGGCTGTTCAATACAACAGAATAGTTGTTAACTTTAAAAAAAACAACATGATTCACATTACTCATACTCTTACTGTAATTAGTGATTAAATTACTCAACTATTTGAGTTGGGCTTGCCAAAATCACGCTAGTTGCATTAAACAAATGATCAAATATGCTAACGAAGCTAATGCTTTTGCTAATGCTTTTGCCGAAAGCTATAGCTAACGAATAGTTGTTTTTAGAGACTTTAATACGGTTAGAAGCTATCATAAGCAAACATATGTTTGTTTGTATTGCCTTAACACTATCATAGTTAATATTAGCTAATCACACTTCATTTCAAGACACCGGAATTGTTATTAATGTTAAACAAATACAACTTTAAAAGCACTTCACATTACTCACATTCTCTGCGTTGACGTTCACATTCATGTGAACGTGCTCCGTCACGTGCCGCTGTCACGTGGTGCGGTCCTGTAACTGCGGTCCTGTAACTGCGGTCCTGTAACTGCTGTCTCCGACGCTGCAGCTTCATGCTACTCTATACTTCACTCGCGTTTATGTCCATATCGATCAGATCCAGCTCTCCTGAGCGGCCTTTATAGAGAGCACCGATCAAACTATTAAGAGTAAATATCAGCCGACAATGACTGGCGGCCGATCGATCGGAGCATCCCTAATTATTACCAGACATTTTGACCAGCAGGTTTTGAATTTACCGGTTTTTAATGAATTTTACCAGATAAAAACCGGTAATTAACGGAAACCCTAATGTGCGACTGTCGGTCCTATGTTGTAAAAAAAAAAAAATCTCAAAATAATATTTAATTTTTGATTCTCAAAATTACGGGCCAAATAGTATTGCTGGCGGGCCAACAATGGCCTGCGGGCCGCCTGTTGCCAACCCATGACGCAACCCATCATTACTGAGCCTCATTATCATTCATTAGGAGTCATGTTTGTGTCCACAACATGAATACAAGTACAATAAAGCTTCATAGCCCTCCACTTTGTTCACCAGCTCTCAGCAGGTCTGTAGAATGGATGCTGTAAGGACGCCAAATTAATAATCCTCAAGAGGCAGGACGCATCATTAACAACTGGTACAAAAGATGAAGGAGAAAGTGATTGCACATAAATGATCAATTTTTATTGAATAATATAATTCAATTTGTGTTTAAAGCAACCTCGGGGAAACACTCTTTGAAAGAAAATAATATGACGGCCAAATAATTAATTCAGTTTGAGAGGTTGCTAAAAGCACATCATCTGTGTGTAAGAGACCACACATCAGACATCATCCCTGTAACCCCTGAAACCTCATAGTGAGAGTGTGTGTGTCCTGTCTCTCAGAAATGTCACCTCTGTCCTGTCCTATCGTCCTGCTAATGAGAACACACACTCTAAAACCCATTCCTTCTTCAAATTCCCAAACACACACACACACACAACACACACACACACACACACACACACACACACACACACACACACACACACACACACACACACACACACACACACACACACACACACACACACACAGAGCTGCTGTATGTGCCGCTCTCTGAAATACAGGTTATTCCTCCCCCATCACTCAGCCATTGTCTATTTTCTATCCAGCTGTCAATAGCAGGGAGGCAGGGCTGGAAGAGGAACAGGACAGAGACAGGCCACTTTCATTTTATCCGTCGATCGATTGAGTCTCAAACGGCTGTCACGCCTGTCCCCACGCTCAGCCTTCTCTATCACTTTCTACTCACTCTTTCACTATTTATCCATCAAACCCCCTCAGCTGCTTTTAGTCTGATGCTTGTTTATGCTTCCCTGGCTCGATCCGTCACTCTTTCTTTTGTTTGCTCAGTTGAACTTTCTGCCTCTCCCTCAAACATGGGGAAAAGCAAACACACACACACACACATACACGCACAAAAACACAACGATTGAGACAGAGTTTTCATTGTTGGTGGAGCAGGTGAGTGATGATGCTGCTGAGCGTCAGTGAGTAGCTGAGGACTTGATGAGGCTGTTGTTCCCGTACACAGCGCTCCTTCACACACGTGCTGTATTTGTATTATACCTGTAGAGCAGGGGTATTCAACTAAAATTCAACGAGGTCGTTAGAGAAAATCTCCCCATGCAAAGCTCCGGAACATCAAAATGTCTAAGTTGCTTTATGAATTAGTGTGATATATATTGAAGTAGCCTGTAGCTTTATCAACGTCTGCATGTAATCAACAACTGACTGCCAATCAAATAAAGAAAGTACAATTCATAAACAACAATATTTATTGTCAATTAACATTGAACTATACAGATATACAGTACATACTGTGGATATGTGAAATGTTCCTCTCGGGCTGCATTTACAAATAAAATAGAGAAAATAAATAAAATAGCTTTTGAAATATGTGCATCTTAAAAGTGCTTAATTTTAGATAAATAAAATAAAGTGTAGCAGCAGCTTGAGTTTCTCTTTTACTTTGTTAACCGTTTCACATCATGACTTAACAGTTTCAGACGATTATAGAACAATATCAGTCTTTACACATCATAACAATTGAACAGTTTTAAAGTTTCTCTGTCTTTCCCTCTTATATTGCAGTCCCTCTGCTTATTTGTTGTGACCTCAGTTCTGACTTGAGAGGGAATGTTTGGTCAAACACTTTGTGTTTTGTCTCATAGAGGCGTTTTGGCACTTTTATTGAGCGCCACGGTCTCTGAACAAATGAGACAGACTGGTTCTGTGCTCCCAGTGCGCAGGATGAACATGAATGAGTCCGTCCACTCAGGGTTAAAAGCTCTGTTCTCACTGTCCACTTTCCTCTTCTTGGAGAGCGCCATGTGTAATTATTTGTCTCTCCCTGTCTGCCGCTAACACGCCTGTTCACTCTCCTCTCCGCTTCTCTCCCTGTATCGCTAATTATTCTCTTCACACTTTCCTCTCCGCTTCTCTCTGCCGCTCTCTCATCTCTTCTTCTGTGTTTCTCTCCCTGTATCGCTCACTCGTCTCTTTCGCCCCCTGTCGGCGGCGGTTAAAATATAATCGCCCCGTCAAAATTGAAATCCCCTTTTAATGTATTGATTATAGGTCCGGGTCCGTATAGGTCGGTGTCTGGGTCCGGATCCGGACCGCGGTCCACCTGTTGCCGACCCCTGCTGTAGAGGCTAAGCCAATGCGTTAAGCCAATGACTATCAGCCTTGTTTACATAAATGATGCAAACTTTAGCTTGTCAAGTAAATAGAAAGTCTGTCCATTTGCCATTACCGTTGTCCAATAAACTTGCATCCGATTCCATCACTGTATAAAAAATGACACTTAGAAACACAAAGACATAGATCCGGCAGCCAAACTTTACCTCAACGTCTGTGTGTGTTTATGTGTATCGTGTGTGTGCTTGGCTGTGTGTGGGTGACTGTGTGCAGCTTCTTGCAGTCTTGATTCTTCAAGTGCTGATGTGTCTAGCTTATTGAGACCAATCTCACCTAGACAAGACAGGGAGCAAATTGAGATTCGTGTTCATTGACCACAGAACCATGTTCACCATCACACTTCCCTCCAGGCTCAAAATAAGATTCAATGACCTGGGATTAAACAGCTCACTGTGCATATTAATCTTGTGACTTCCTGACATGCAGACCCCAGGTGCTGTGTTGGTTACACATTTTCCACCTTATTCAACACAGGAGCACCCCAGTGCTACATTTTTAGTCCCTTGCTTCTCACCCTGTATCTACACATCTGTGTAGCCACGTTCAACTCTTTCATTAGCATTGAGTTTAAAGAAAACCAGCTGGGGTAGTTTTGATCACAGATAACAATAACAATAGATCCGAAGGAATAGTGTCGGATCAACAACTTAGTGGACTTAGTGGAAAAACAGGGCAGGAACTTCTTCTCCTTAATATCCTCACGTCCTTGATGGAAATATTCCACACCTTCCACAGCTTGGTGTCCACCTCACAGAGTTCATGACCTCAGAGACTGTTTTCATTACATTACATTTAGCTGACGATTTTGACCAAAGTGACTACAATAAGTGTTTGAAACCAGGAAAGCAAGAAAAACACTGACATATTCACTTCAAACAAGCAAGACTAGAGTGCTGCTGCATAAGTTAAAGTTAAACTCTTAACCTGTTAAGCCCTAAACCTGTTTTTCAGGTCTCAGGCTTTCCATTCCACATTCCCAGAACACATGACTATATCTTCCCTTTTTAAAAGGGGTCAATTAATAATCTCTTTTCTCAAAGCAATGATAAACCTGTGAGTTGGATGTAGAAAAGTCCGAATCAATATCGATTTTTTTTATTTTAAAGGAAATTCAGATTGAACATAGTAAATACATCTAAATTATAGTGTCCATCCAAAAAAAACATTACTCAACCACCCTTGAATGATGGGATAGTAGACTAAAATCTTTAGGAATCCAAACTATAACATATAAGTACCCTGTATCAAGATTGAGGCAAAACAAGTGGAATTTGACTTTTTTAGAGAGATTTAGAAAAACAAAACAAAAAAACTTCTGGGGTCATTTGGGGGCATTTTCCATATCTCTGGTCCCTCTCGTTCAATTTTGATGAGTGACACCTCTTTTTAACCGTTAGAGCCAATAGAATCAAGGGGAAGTTCCTAAAATCCATCTAAACATTACCCATTGGTGAATGAGTGATGCATAGCCAGAATGCCCCGGAACCGGAAGCTGCGATACACTGACATAAAAATTGAATGATGGATTATCAGTAATCATTTCAAAGTGACACAGACACATTGGATTAACCTATGGATTAACCTTCAGCATCGTTTTTATCGTTTTAATGCCATTGAACACAACTTTTGATCAGAAATAGCAATAGGTAAGACATTTCTCCCATTTTTGCTCCATAAAGCTACGTGTTGTGATGTCTGTGTTTGCTTCCCATGTCGCGAGTTCTGATCGTTCAGTGATGATACTAATACCTCTATAATCTGTGGAATCTCAGTTTGCTAGCTAATATCTTGCAGATCCGAAAAATAATAAAGTATTTATACCTAGAGTTCTGTGCTAAGTGCGTTAGACTTTTTTTCGCTCAGGGCTAATTTAGACGCTTCTTGTGAGACTTATGTTTTGTTTCGGTAAAAATGGTTCATATCGTCAGTTAGCTGAGTTTCTTCCCGTTAAGTGAGTATGACACATTCATAGTTTATTAAATGTTAAAGGTCCCATGTCATGGCCATTTCCAATGATCATAATTCCATTGTTGAGGTCTACTAGAATATATTTATATTGTGCAATTTTCCAAACTCACATTGGTTTCTCATACAGCATCTCTGTAAACTACGTGTATTCACTGAATTTCACTCTCTGCCTTTAACGGCTCGTTGTAGCTCCAATAGCTCCAGCCCCCACCCTCCCTGTGAGCACAGTGTGCTCTGATTGGTCGGGACGTTGTGAATCGCGCTAAGCTCTGTGGAGGTGTTGTTTCCTTGTTTAGCGATACACAGCGAAACACAGCCAAACACACCATGAGCACACACAAAGTCACAGCCGAAGTAAAAACAATAAGTGTGGCTTGATATTGAGTAAGAAAAAGGTTGATAAACGCTGTGAGAATGGGTCTGCAGAGAGAATTTCACCGCGATCCCAACTGTCTGTTATCAGCCTGCAGCCAGGGAGAAGAAATCAGCAGAGCTGCTTGCACTGAGTGTGTGTGTGAGGAAGTCCATGGATTGGTCAATTTGGACCAATCAGCGGGGGCTTAACGTAACGGCTCCGCGGACGTAACATAACGGCTCCACGGATTGGTCCATTTAGTTCCGGGTACGGTTGACATCATGCGTACCCGGAAGAATCAAATGGACAATGACGTATCTCCAACGAGGCGTTTTGGGGAGGTATTTTCTGTTTTAGAGTTTTACTCGCTACAGGGTGTACTTTGAGGGTTTTGACTCTGCACACCGTTTACATGCATAAAAACCTTCATAACACACAAGGGGACAGGTACTAACCAGAAAAGCATGACATGGGACCTTTAAGCTTTTCCCCCCGTTTTTTTCACGAAACTGTGTCTCAGGGCTTCTTAAAATGTAATAAACTATTCATGTGTCATAATGGCATTAAAACGAGAAAAACGCGGCTGAAGGTTAATCCAATGTGTCACTTTGAAAAAAATATTGGTAATCCATAATTCCATTTTTATGTCAAAAACAGAGTTTTCATATTAGCTGCTAATGATAGCTTCCAGATTGTATGACAGCTTCCTGTTTTGGCTACACGTCGCTCTCACTCCTTATTTGGTAACGTGTGTGTATGTCTGCCAGAGACCTGGAAAACAGGCTCGGGGCTTAACAGGTTAACGTGTTAAGTAAACTTAACCTGTTAAGCCAGAGAGACCCCGGTACCGGGACACTCCCGCAACATCTTGCAGGAAACAGTGTCTGAGGGCATGTTCACTTAATAAACTATGAATGTTTTATATCCATGTAACGGGAAGAAACTCATCTAACTCATCATTTACATTAAAAAAAAACAAAAAAAAACACAATGCTAACGCTGAGCCTCTGAATTAGCAATGGGCGAAAAATGCTAACAGATTACTGCACCGAAATTCACTCACAAAACCTTATTATTGATCTTTTCTGCACATCCAACACATCGTTTCACATCGTGAGATGACACAGAATCGATGGATACATACATTGTCACTCAATGTATTGAACTTGCGACTTTATAAACAAAAACAGACATCAAAACATGTGGCGCTAGGTAGCTAAAAACGCTAACATGGCTTACCTGTGTCGTAGTCTAGTCAAAAGTGGTCTTCAATGGCATCAAAACGATAAAAACGCTGCTGAAGTTAATCCATAGGTTAATCCAATGTGTCTGTGTCCCTTTGAAATTATTTCTGATAATCCATAAGCAATAAACCTGCTTTTCCGTTTCTAGATGTCAGAGCTAGAGATAGCTTCACTCTGATGCAAAACTGCACTGAACAAAAATATTATATATATAATATAAACACTTTTGTTTTTGCTCCCATTTTTCATGAGATGAACTCAAAGATCTAAAACATTTTCTATATACTAGGGCTGTACCCGAATATTCGACTATTCGAATATTCGTTCGTTGGCCAACTATTCGGGTTTTAATTTCTTTATTCGGATATTCGTTGTTTTAATTTTTTTCAATTTATTTATTTATTTTTCTTACATGTATGCTATCAATAAAGGCGAATTGCCATATTCTTATACTATATTTATACTTTTGAATTGCACTGTTAAAATGCGGAAATATATACAATCTCAGCCTGTGCTCCTGACATCACGTTCACTCACAGTCACGAACGCAAACGGCACGCTTCACCTCTTTTCACACACCTGAACACAAAATGCAGAAGACTTCAGCTGTGTGGGACCATTTTAAATTGGACTACGGTAAGAAGAAGGCAGTGTGCCAAATATGCGACAAGAAACTGGCCTACCACGGTGGCACAACAACTCTGAAAAGTCACCGGATACTGTAAGTACTAGCCTAGCTTAGCTTAGTTGTTGTCAAGTTGCCATGATGAAGCTGCTTTATCTGCCGTTTAAACAGTAACGTTACACATGATAAAATCGTGCACTTACTTTGCTTGGAAAATAGTTGCAAGCAAGCAACCGAATAGTTTTTTTATATTAGTTTTTCAATTTGATCCGAATAGTGAAAATAATAGGAGCAATGTGGGAACATCTGGGGCTAAGGCAATTATTGGCATACAGTTCGTTCATTTATTTTTCGTTCTTCATTTATTTAAATACTGTTTACTGTATCGGTAACAAGTGTTACCTGTTAGGCCTACTGTTACGGCTATGTTATTAAAAGTATTGTTGTTATAACAGAAATATGTGTTTTGTATCTTCAGGTTGTAAAACGTTAGACGGAATTTGGAACCAGATTTGGTCCCCGGGCGCTGCGCTGGGTTAAATGCAGAGGACACATTTAGTTTTTATGTATGCGAGTACTGAGACAATAAATAAATATAAATCGTAATAGTATGCTCTTTCTGCGCTTCTGCTTAACAGCGTGTTGTCAGGTGTCTCGGAGCGTGTTATGAATTTTTTTTGAAATTATTTTGTTTTATTTATTAATATTTAATTAAAACAATTTATTTTGTATTTATTGAAAAATAAATAATAATCTCTCCGCACCGAATATTCGAATATTCGCTGCTGATTACTACCGAATATCCGGAGCCCGAAAAATGGTATTCGGGACAGCCCTACTATATACACAAAATCACCATTTATCTTAAATATTGTTCACAAATCTGAAAAAATCTGTGATAGTGAGCACTTCTCCTTTGCCGAGATAATCCATCCCACCTCACAGGTGTGGCATATCAAGATGCTGATTAAACAGCATGATTATTTCACAGGTGTGCCTTAGGCTGGCCACAATAAAAGGCCACTCTGAAACGTGCAGTTTTGCTTTATTGGGGGGGTCTGGGGGGGTCCGAAAACCAGTCAGTATCTGGTGTGACCACCATTTGCCTCACGCAGTGCAACACATCTCCTTCACATAGAGTTGATCAGGTTGTGGCCTGTGGAATGTTGGTCCACTCCTCTTCAATGGCTGCGAAGTTGCTGGATATTGGCAGGAACTAGAACACGCTGTCGTATACGCCGATCCAGGGCATCCCAAACATGCTCAATGGGTGACATGTCCGGTGAGTATGGCCATGCAAGAACTGGGATGTTTTCAGCCTCCAGGAATTGTGTACAGATCCTTGCAACATGGGGCCGTGCATTATCATGCTGCAACATGAGGTGATGGTCGTGGATGAATGGCACAACAATGGGCCTCAGGATCTCGTCACGGTATCTCTGTGCATTCACAATGCCATCAATAAAATGCAGCTGTGTTCGTCGTCCATAACATACGCCTGCCCATACCATAACCCCACCACCACCATGGGCCACTCGATTCACAACATTGACATCAGAAAACCGCTCAGAGGTAGAAAATGCACTTAAAATAGAAAATGTGCAAAACACAGCTTAATTTAACTTCGAACCTTTCAAAAATATACTCAATATATATTAACACTTCAGAACTTCAATGAAATGACTTTCACTTATTATTCCCGAAAAACACACTTTGAATTAGAAATTGGAAATAAGAACACGTATTTTCCGTTTAACTTTACACCTTAATTATGCTTGGACAACAAGCCTTAATAAAATGACATGAGCAATTTAGTCAAAACCCACACACACTACTATAGTTGGCACTCACAGTAATAACAGTTTAGCAAACCTTTACAGAAGCCCTCTTCTCAGATCGCTCTTGATTTCTTAGTGTACAAGTTCTTTATGGCTTTGTCTTGAAGCGTTGCTCTTTTAAAACTGTGCGCGCCGTACACTTCTGTGTGTGCATACGTAGTTTCGGCTCCTCCGTCGGTCCTTTGATGATAGCCTCATGCTCAGTCCGTGATCCTTCGAAGTTGCCGCATCGTCAATTAAGACACACTCGCGTCGATGGACAGTCGAGTTTTCACTGTAATTCCCTCGAAGCACAGGCAGACACAAGTGGCTTTCTCATAACGGGTTTATTACTCTTCGAATCCACCGTGAAAACTACACAAACAAACAGTATAAATGACAAACATAGTATTATGTTAGACACACGATAACATGCACAGCATGTGAGATGACTTTAGCAAAGTAATAAACGTAAAATAAATACAAACACAACAACATACCTCGTTGGCTGCATGCTCTGAAAACAGAGGGAAGTATTCTTCAGTCCTTACAACTTTATAAGAATAAACTTAAACTAACGGAGCTGTAAAAGTATCCGTGCATCCAGGGGCGGACTGGCCATTGGGAATACCGGGAGTTTTCCCGGTGGGCCGGTGCTGTGCATGGGCCGGAGGGCAAAAAAAAAAAAAAAAAAACTTTATTTTTTTTGTGCCTAAATCCTACCGGCCCACATTTGTAAGTGTTCCGGCCGCTCCCTTTTATTTATTTGTTGCTTACCTAAATCCTACCGGCTAGTACAGGTGGTGAGGTCAGGTGGTGAGGTCCACCACCTGCCCACACCCCCTGTTACATTTGTAAGTGTTCCGGCCACTCCCTGGACCCACACCCCACTGGGCTGGGCTGGGCTGGGCCGTTTTTATAGGCTACCTATGTTCTATCTATCAGATAGTTTCACTTTCACACATCAGGCCCGTAGCAGCTGTCACTGTGCAGTGAACGATCAGGAGTGAGTGACTGAGAGACCTAGCTGGCAGTTGCTTACAGATGGATAAACAAGCTCCAAAGCATAAAGGCGTTTTTGTATAGTTTGTGTATACAGTATACAGTATCGTAGCGAGCCCTGGGTTCAGAGGGAGGGGCTTGCATAGGGGGTGGGGGGGGGCTGTACCCGTAGGATAGAAAAGGGGGAAGTGGCGTCTGACTCAGAGGTCACGCGGCTGTGGAGAAGAATGTGTTGCCCACATTCTGTTACTGAGTTTAGGCTAGTTAGCTAGCAGGTTTATTGTTTTGGGTGCAGTCACTTTTGCCTCCACTAGCTGTTAGCATAATCTGTTTACAGTTCTGTTTCATATGGGTGTTGAGAGATGTATCCATAGATTTAGTCCCTAATTTTGCTCTCAAAGTGCACCAGATTGATGCATTTAACTTCAACATAAAAACATAAATCTTCTCGGGGGATCATGCCCCCGGACCCCCCTAGAGGAGGTGAGGTCCACCACCTGCACACACCCCCTGTCAAATTGTCTCACCCACATTGAGGATGCTTCCTACGCCCATGTTTTATTCCATGCGTCAAGTCAGGCAAATTGGGTCCAAATATTATTGCATCAATGATCTATTAACATTAAAATCAATAAATATATGCTGTAACTATTTAGCTCTAGGCAACTCAAGGGCTCAGGTAATGTGATTACTATATGAATAATGGTCCAAAATAACATTAAATGCATAGGGTTTTTTGTTAAGTAACATACTTTCGTCGCCGGCCAGCCGATACATGCCGCGCGGGGCCTGTCTGTCAATGAATCTGTCACGGAGGTGATCTCTGGGCTCATAGATCTCGGCCTCCGTTACGGGTTGTTTAGTTTTTTGTTGTTGAAAAGTGTTCCCCTTTCCCCATGTCTGTCGTTGATTGTGTGTACCTGGTGCCCTGTGTTGTCTCCTCCCCCCTCACCTGTGTCCTGTTGGGTTGGGCATTTAGGCTTTGGGGTTTTGCTGTTTGGGTGGGAGTGTGTGTGAGATCCTGGTGGCTGCAGGCTGTGCCCACGTGAACAGTAGCAGCAGGATTGAGGCTGTGTGTATTGTGTTCATGCTGTAATAAATGCCCACACCGGGTTATATTTGGGACGTGCTGCCTCTGCCTCCTTGCTTGGTCTGGGCCGCTCAATTGTCAGCTTCACATAATCCCCGGGCCACTTTTTCCTCCCAGTCCGCCCCTGCGTGCATCTTACTCTCAGTTTCTTGTCTCTCTCTCTCTCTAACTCACGCGAGAACAGCATAACGAGACGTGAGCTTGGACTTCAAAATAAAAGAATCAAAATATTGCACACATGAAATATTTAGAGTCATTTATTTTGAAGTCCAAGCTAATATCAGGATTATCTAACCAGTGTTGTTTTAACTCCAGCTCAAAGTGTGTAACAGGCAGACACAGACAGAGTCGTTCAGTGAGACACAGTGATGAGTGTGTGACAGACACAAGGCTTGTTTCAGTCAGACCAGACATCAGCGCTGACTGAAAATAAAACAGCCGTCGAGTCTCTTTGGGTACAGTCTGGGCTTCACAGACAAGCTCTTCTATCAAATAATGTCAAAGAGTTTACTGAGTTACTGTAATTCATTCCCATAATACATCTGCAGGCATTTCTCAGTTTATCTCTCTTATCTTTTTTACGAAGTGGTTTCCATTCCACTTCCCAAAAATAGTGACAGTAACTTTGTGAAAGCAAAGACAGAAGCATCTTTCACTCTGTTACACACATCACATTTGAAGTGAATCTGGATCTCAGTGTTGAGTGTAATGAAAACTGTACCATCACTGGCTAATGCTAATCCTCCTTCCACATCAACTGATAAGAGTGGGAGCCATTACCAATTAACTAGCATAATGATGAGGACGACACTAAAATGCCTCATGTGAAAATAACTCAACAAAAAGTATAAACTCTAAAGAAACTAATTCAATATTTAAATTAATATTAACAGTCAGATCATGGTGGCTAAATTGAATAATAAATAAGCAAGACAAGTTCAAAAACTAAATTAAAGAAATCACATCACCTACAAATTAAGAAGAACAAATAAACGAGAATAGGGTGCTGACAGGAAAACGTCATGTTAAATGGTCTTGTATGTTTTGTTTTAAAATCCAATAGTACATAACACAAATTGGAGCTTTTTCTAATATGTGTACATACATTTTGTTGCAGGACAAACTCAAACAATTCATGTATTGAGTTTTGCACAACCGATCTTTTTTATGTTTGAAAAGCCATTATGCCAACAAGTCCAAGAGGAAGACTGAGGAGATGGAGAGAGCCACTGATGGAGAGGCTGGAGAATCCATCAGAGCAGTGGCAAAAGACAGAAATATTGACAGGTCAACCCTGCGTAGAGACATAAACAGGAAGGAGGACAGGAAGTGAAAACAGGAGGTACAGAGGAACAGCAGAGGAAAGAGGGTCTTCACACAGGAGAGAGAAGGGGCTTCAGACCAGATCAAAACACTGCTGAACAGTTCCATGGCTTTACTCCAAAGAAATGCTGTGAACTGGCTCTGAATTACAGACAGAAACAACATTCCTGTACCACACAACTCAGGTTTAAACTTGAAAAAGTAAATGGTTCAATTTACCCCCAGATGGCTCAATTTACCCCTTGACTCGGATCAACTTACCACTGAGATGGGGCAAGTTCAGCCAGAAGACCACCTTTTTTTTAGAATACATATGTTCACGGCCCTTTTTGATAGATGTATTATTTTCATTTGATTGACAGAAGACATCCTGAAGTAAAAGTTGTTGTTATCATTTGACTTATATCTAATTTGTTCTTGCCTAGAGGACAACATAAGTAGAATTGTCTCATCTTACCCTACTCTCCCCTACAGGTTATTATGACATTTGCAAATAAGGAGATTATCCATGGAAGACACTAAATAAAAGTGTGTGTGTGTGTGTGTGTGTGTGTGTGTGTGTGTGTGTATTCATATCAGCACTACCTTCCTTCTTTTATGGTAAGGACACACAAATGTGCCATACACACACATACATATACACAGCATAAACATTTCCTGAAGAAATTAGATGTGATGGTTGGTTCAAATGCTGAAATAACCACAGTGAAATCATTGACTTTATCGTGCTAACTAAGTGTGTGTGTGTCTCCTGATGTGACAGCAGCTGCTCTGGCCTCAAAGAGAGAAAGGGAAGAAGGGCAATAAAAGGATGGAGGGAAGGAAAGAACAAGAGTGAGATGCAGAAAAAGAGACAGCAAGTGGATCTGTGTGAGAGGGAGAGAGGTATGTCTGCAAAGGGCCTGGATTTCCCCAGAGTGCCACTGGCACAGAGACAGATAGACGGAAAAAAAGAGGTTGGGGTTTAAAATGAGAAAATAACCTATACTTCCTCCTAAACTGGACAGCTTCCAACCGGCCCTGCAGTATATTACATCCACAGGAAATATCAATGCAGTTAGAAAGAAGATTAAAGACCTGGAAATGTTGTGGCGCTTTGCAGAGAAGATTAGGAATAAGGACCTCATCTTCAACATTGCTAACTGGCTACAAGCTAGGTTTGTGAACAAAGATAGTGAAAAGTGACGCTTAAGTTATTCTATTGTTAAGAATGCTACCTGCTATCAGAAAGATCAATAGGCCCATTTAGGAGCGAAGGTAAACACTAAACATCTGCACTTTAGTTTTGTAAATGATCTCTAAGGTCCTGTTATTCACCTTGTCTCACAAAGGCATGTGAGACAGGATGTCTTCGACTTTGAAGTGAAACTCAGTGGCATTTCAGTCTGATTAGCAGGCTGTGAATGTAAAGTAAAACGCAGCTAAAGAAACAACTTTATTTTTCCCATCGTAATTTCAAAGACAGTAACATGGTGATTATGGCGATTTGACGATATACATTCATCAACATTGATAAAGTTCAGTGGATCACTGCCACCAATAGTGAAGTGAATTGCTGTGGAACGAAAGGTGAGATAGGAGCTAATCAAGCTAGGATCTAATAAGCTAATACATTACCCAGCCTGCAGCAAGCTGATGTTGGGTTGCAGGATAATAACATGGATGAAAGAAGCTAATCCAGAATTGGGAGATCATAGACTCTATTAGGTATAAACTGTTTCATATTCATAATATAGATTTTGGTTTAACCGTAAACATTAACATGATTAAACCAGTGGCGGCCGGCCCATAGGGGTGCTAGGGGCGCGGCCCCACCTCTTCCCACATTCTTAATTGTCATTAAAAAATACTTACATTTTTATTAATTTTATACTTTTTTTTTTATTAACAAGGTACATATTATATAGTTGGTGTCAGTAAAATGTATAATCTACGATAAAATATAGATTCAAATTGTTTTACAATGTCTAAAGTTACTGTTAAGTAAGGATGGTGTAAGAGTCGGGAGGAGCTGATAATTTATTCCGGCAAATTACTCAGACCTACTAATCGACCTAACTAAAGTAATTGAGTCTATGTAAGTTTGCTGCTTGGCTCAGATCCACCAACGTCAGCAAGATCTCACCTCTATTAACTCCCTGAAGAACCAGGTTCAATTAACTGCTGTTTCAATTCAGACAACTCTCTTAAATCTGTTTAAGCGATCCCGAAGGATTTTGATATCAGTAAATGAGGTGTGGCCCTACCTAAGTGTGAGTGTGGCAGTGTGCAATCTTACCCTTTGAAGCAGGAGAGGAGAGCGCTGATGTCTTTTAAGTTGTCCCAGTCCAAAAAGTGGGATCAGTTTATTTGAAGAAAAATAGGTCCAAACTAATACAGGGTTTTTACCTTCTCTCTTTACAACATTATAATCATAGTAAACCTATCATGCTGTGATCATGTTCTAATATGAAACTTTAATTCACAGTTTTACATTTATTACCATAAATTGTAACTTCAACTGCCCTTTTCAGTTGTGATTGTTATAGAATTTAGAGGTCTTTCCTCATAAAAGACCGGTGTTAATAAAAATCACATTCAAACTTTCATTCACCAAAACAGTTCATTTTCTCATTTCGAGACATTCGTATACTTCAACTGGTCCTGCATGAATTCGGAGGGCCTTTCTTCACAGGTGGCAGGGTACTAACATTCAACAAACATCAATTCATTCCACAATTCACATTCGTATACTTCAACTAGTCCCGCATGAATTCGGTGGGCCTTTCCTCACAGGTGGCAGGGTACTAACATTCAACAAACATCAATTAATTCCACTAATTTCACAAAGAAATTCACTCAGCTTTCAACAAAGAAATTCGAGAGATATTTACCAAGTTTGAGAGAACCTTACCGAGAGCAAAAACCCAGCTCTCAGGGAGAGAGCTTTTACCGGGAGAGAGTATACCCCACCAGTATACCCCACCCCACCCGCCCCCCTCCTCTCTCTCCAGTTTGCTCCCTCTCTGCCAGTGTCTTTATGCTCAACAACAGGATATAAAAACCTAAAGACACCTCCTCCATACCCATATTTGTGGAAACTGGGCATGGCCTCTGATGTACAGGACTGGACATAGCCATAGAATATGTCTGGACATGGCATAAGACACACCTTCCCATGTTTGTGTAAAAAGGACATGACCCCTACTCTGCAGGACTTGCAAAATATTATTCTCGGCTATGACATAACAACTTTTTGGGGCCTCAATGTATTTCTCCTTAAATCAGGAGCCCTGTGTACTAGGGGTTTCACCAACTAATCGACTAGTCGATGTATGTATCCAGTGCCGATAAAAAGACCGATAACGTCGGAGCTTAACGGTACCACGGTCCATAGGGACTTGGCTTGGCAACTAGAAGGTCACCAGTTCAAGTCCCGGCAAGACCAAGTGCTACCGAGGTGTCCTTACATAGTACCTGTACTATGTAATGACAATAAAAGTGAAAGTGGACCTATCATGCTATATTTAAAACATATATTGTTGGGCCATACCTATACAAAACATGTCTGAAGTTTTTTTTTCAAAATACCAAACAGTTCACCCATTGTATAGCCATCCCTCATACTGCTCAAACCCCTCTTAGAGAAACGCGGATCTTGGGTCCTTAGCTTGAAAAAAAGAAAAGAAGAGGAGGTGGAGCTAATGCCTGATCAGAATTCTACCGGAGATAAAGTTAAAGGGGACCTATCATGCAAAATGCACTTTTGTACGTCTTTTATACATGAATATGTGTCCCCGGTGTGTCAGGGAACTCACCAAGTGTCAGAAAACACAACCCTCTCTCTTTTCCTCCATACCCAAATCTCTAAAAATGGGGCTGGAGCAGATCTGATACAGACTGATACAGATTTGAAATATCTCTGACGTCAGAAACAAGGAGCTCCGCCTATATGGCCAACTCTCCACCTATCAGGGGAATGAGAGGTTGCGTGGCATGGTAACAGCATGGTAACATGACGCTCGTGCCTCGCCCCCCTCCTTTGCAGGGGGGCGTGGTCAACTGCAGCTCATTTGCCACAGAATCAGCCCTTGTGAAGACAGGGCTGGAATAGAGCAAATAGAGCGAAATGAGGCATGGCTAAAATGCATGATCTGTTTGGTATTTTGAAAAAAAAACTTCACAGACATGTTTTATATAGGTATGGCCCTACAATATATTATTCAAATATAGCATGATAGGTCCACTTTAAATTCTGCTGTGATAAAACGCCATCCTGTTTAAACCACGTCAAGGATTATTTCTGAAATAGTATGGAGTTCAAATGCTTTTTCTCTTGCAGGTTTATCACAAGGTGAGTTCTTTTTTTATTTCCTGCTTTTTAAAACACATGTGCTCTTCAGTACAGGTTAGCTCTGAGTGTTAGCGAGGCTTGCTAATGTAAACAAAGACGAGATTACGTCCAAAACACGTCAGGCATTGTTTCTGATAGCAACTTTCTGTGGGTCTGCCGCCGATTTGACGTCAGTTCGGATGGAATCTGTATCCGCTCGTTGTATACCCGTTTTTAAAAGATTTGGGTACGGATGAAAAGAGAGTGTTTTATTTTCTGACGCTGCGTGAGTTCCCCGACGCACCGGGGACACATATGTATGTATAAAAGACATCACAAAGTGCATTTTGCATGATAGCATGAACTTGGTTTTCCTCTAGAAAGCGTTTGACCTTGGAGACAAACAGAAGAAAGATAAAGCCATAGAGGGCACAGCTAAACCTAGGAACCTGGGCACAGAGGAAAGCAGGTAATTGGCTGTGATGAGTCAGGGGCAGAGAGGGAGAGGGAGGGACGAACAGAGACAGAAGGAGCGGACAAAAATAAAACCGTGTGTGAGCAGCAGCTTGAAAACAAAGAGAGATGAGAAGAAAACGGGAGGTGTCTGTAAAAGGCGGCTGCTCACTGGGAGTGTACAGTCGACCCACGGTGCTGCAGGACACAGAGAGAGCAAACAAAGCAGGGCGTTCAGACCTTCATTTAGCTTTGTTTCATTCTGTGTTTGTAATGCCTGTGTGAGGACTTTGCATCCTCAGGGATGAATTATGATGGCTGCAATTGGACTAAAATGTTTATAGCATAAACCACAGGGGGAACAATTGAGAAAAGCAATCACTTTAATTGATGCTGCTGTGGGGTCAGATGGGGTTAAATACAGCAGAATATACAGTTATTTACCTTCTACTTTGCCTCAGTGTCAACAATTTGGAGGTAGACCAAAGCTTTTTAGCTTTTGTGGAATGATATAGGTGTAAGTGGCTGCTGCTCGAAGTAGATTCCGATAAGGGTATTACACTAAATGAGTTTTCATGGAACTTGTATCCCCAGGACAATCTGAACAGCAGACTGCACAAGTAGTACAGTTGTCTCTTATTTCCTTTTGCCACTGTGCCCCAGAAACAGTAATGGCCTTGTGCAGCATCATTACCGCTGGACCAGCAGGGGGCCCATGTGAATTTGCATTTTAATGTTGTGTGCTCAAACAATCAGCACCAGGTAGGATCTGTGAGCGAGGTGGAGACCATTACATTGCCAGTAGGGTTTCCATTTCTTGTGCACTGGTACTCCTACGGTACAATGCACTTTACTACAAAATGTTGACTAAAAATGGAGGTACAGTACATTAGGAAAATGAAACACTCTAAGGTGCATTAGGAAAACAACGCACAGACTTGCTTTAAAAAAGCAGTTTGAGTTGTTTCTTTTTGCGTAAAGGTATAACATTAAATGCAGAATTAACAAGAGGAAACACATGAATATATATATATATTGAAAAAAAAGGTTTTTAGGAAGCGTTTCACAAAGTAACATCAACAGAGTTTGGGAACAATTCAGCTGTGATCAAAGCATTTCATATTCATATTGGGATTTATAACTAATATGACAGTTAGTTTTGTGGATTGTTGAAGCTTAGAATCATAGCATATACATATTAAATAATATGTTTTCTGGAATTTTTTGATATTTGTCCGTGATTTTATTATATTTGAAATATTCCAAAACGTCATGTTTTATAAAAAATAAATGTTGTTTCTTCCTATCCATCATGTGATCATGTTGATTCTTCCCAACGGTTATAAAGGAAATAGGCTTACTGTGAAATGCAATGAAGTCCAATGACCTTGCTCCCTTTTATTTGTCATAATAAATAAACGTGGCTCCTGAGGCCTGTACAACGAAGCCGGTTCAACATAACCTGGATAAGTTTGAGTTAATCCAAAACAAACGCGCTCTCGCTAAGCGGTCCTACGACGCTAACCCTAACCCTCGTTAACTCCAGCCAGCTTTGCCCTATCTAGTTATGTGCACATTCACATAAAAGGGGCGGGGTTAGCAACATTTGACCAATCACAAACATGGAGAAGCGTACTGACAGCGCAGCGTCATACTTCCTGAATAAAAAGTGAACTATAATATTAGACAAATATTAAGACGTTAAACTTTTAACATCCATGACTTAAACACTTTATCCAGGATAAAAGCAACATATAACATGTTACCTGCAAGGTGAATACAGCTGGTAAAAGAAAAAGTGTTTGAATGCGTACATTAACAGGTTTATGATATCACTGCCCCGTCTAAAACACGATCTGACTTTAATTACATTTGACTCGAGTGTTTCGTCAACTTAATGTGTTGCTTAAAATAATACTTCTGCATACAGTATGTGACACTGTGAGTGTTGCACGGCCAGATACGGCTGGAGAAGCTGACTCAGATAAGAAAATATATGATATTATGATGTGACATGATGTGATAATGGGACACATTGACATCTGCACTCACAGTGCCGCGGACTGTACGTAATGTTACTTTGATCCGGCTACTTATGTTAACTTGTGGCAGATATTTAAGTAAGCTTTCTTTTTTTTCTTTTTCTTTTATTGATTTTTTCTAGGGCCGGGACTCGATTAAAAAAATTAATCTAATTAATTAGAGGCTTTGTAATTAATTAATCTAAATTAATCGCATTTTTAATCGCATATACATATTTGACCTAAGAACAGTGAGAAGCAATTTTTTTTCACATGGATTTTAGTATACCATTAGGCGCAGTCACACCGCAGTACTTTTCCCACAAAGGTTCATGAGAACTCTTTGAACCTGGGGGAGGATTAGGCAAATGAAGCCGCTGACGTCACTTCTTCTTCTTCTGCTTTGGGTTTACTGGCAGGCCGCAAACCACTTCACGGCGTATACTGCCGCCCAAAGTCCCCGGCCGGAAGTCCCCGGAGTTGGGGACTGGCTTCAGTAGAAGGCTGCTGGGAGTCCCAGCAGCCTTCCGAGTAAATCGCCAGAACGCCGACACCTCCTCATCTCCACCGCTCCCATGTTTTATTTTGTGTTGCCATAAGTTAGTCTCTCTGCGTTTCTGCGCTGGGCTAATGCCAATAATGCTAATGCGAGGATAATAAAATGGCGTCTTCACAAAACTTTTTGGGAGTTTTACGGGGCGTGGTTTGCAATCCGCCCAGCCAATCAGAAATATAGCTCTTTTCTCACAAGAGAGCCTACGAAAGTCCCTGCTCTCTAGCAGCTCTCTGCTCTCTAGCAGGGACTTTCGTGGGGGTAAAAAGGTTCTCATGAACTAATTTTAGTACCAGCTCTTTTTGGTGTGAACGCGATAAAAGAGGCTAACGTCCACGCTAGCTTCCACGCTAGCTGCTATATGTTTTGCATTGAGGTGATACTTGAGGCTTGATGTGCTGCGGTGATATGCGAATTCCTTTTTGCATAATTTGCACACAACCGTGCTCTTATGGACGCTTCCATCCGTCCGTTTTTTAAAACAACATTTCCCACTGTTGTTCACTGTGGTTTGTTGTTGTCTGAAGTCATGAACGTTAGTTGGTGCTCCAGTATAATCGGTACGCCTGAAACTCATCCAGTGAGAAACGTTCCGCGGTGCAAAAATAAGTGCGATTAAAATGCGTTAATTTTTTTAACGCGTTAATTTTTGTGTAATTAATTAATCTTAATTAACGCGTTAAAGTCCCGGCCCTAATTTTTTCACAAGGTAAAATTACACACAACAAATATTACATTTCAGAGAGAGAGCAGTGCCTGTACGGAGACGATCAACATAGTTATCAAATATTGCTTGGTTTTTTTATGACTCATTTGTTATGTACCTTAACCATTTTTCCCAGCCCTTAAGAAATGTGTCTTCCATTACTTTCAACTTGTATGTGATTGTCTCCATTATTAGGATATCACCAATAATATGAACCCATTGTCTGTAGCTTGGTGTTTTCGCCTTTAGCCAGTTTTTAGTGATAGCCTTCTTTCCAGCGGCTAGGAGGATCTTGATCAGGTATTGATCTCCGACATGGACAGATCCTTCCATATGTCCCAGGTATAATGCCACACATGTTCGAGGGATTCTATAGCCTAATACCTTGCATATAACTGAGTGTACACAGTCCCAGAAAGGTTACATTTTACTGCAGCTCCAAAACACATGTGTATGGTGAGGGTCCTGATGTTTACAAAGTCTCCAGCATGATTGTTGAGTGTTTGTTTGTTTACTAGTGATTTTGGGTGAGTAAAAGAAACAAATTAGGTTTTTCCACAGAAATTCTCTCCATCCGTGTGACTGTGTATGGTCTGGTGCATTTTCCACATATCATACCACATCTCATCTGAGATCCTTTCGTTTAGTTATTTTTCCCATTTAGTTTTTACATAGAATGTTGAATCTTGTTTGGCTTCCATCAAGCATGAATAAGTCTTTGTTCTCTCGGTCAAAGAGGTTTTTCAGGTCTTGAAAGCTTCTCATTTCTCCCTTCTGGATAACCGTGCATATGGCTGTTAAACCCTTTTCTGTTCATTGCTTGAATCTACAGTCATAGCTTCCTGGTTTGAATCCTTTGTCATAGGCTATCCAGTTTACTAGTCCAAGTTCCCTTCCCAATTTCAATTGTTTAATAATAGAATACCATTTTTCTAGTGTAAATGTTGTTATTGGGTCTAGGTCTCCCTTTTCTTTAATATGGGGAGGTACTTCTCTTTGCCCTATGAGTGGTTGAATTGGGGACTCATATGTAAGTATTTCGATGTCTTTCCAGCGGGCTTTATAATCGGAGTTGCACCAGTAAATGAGAGGACATAGTTGTGCTGCATGATAATATTCCTTTAAGTTTGGAAGTGCCAGTCCCCCTCTTTCTTTAGGCAATTGCAGTGTGGTATATCTTATCCTAGGTCTTTTACCCCCCCATATGAATCTTGATATAAGCTTATCCCAGCTTTGGAACTGAATCTGCGGTATATTTATCGGCAAGGATTGAAATAAATACAACAAGCGTGGTAGAATATTCATTTTCACTGTATTTATCCTGTCAATAAAACTCATCGGGTAAGTTGACAATTTTTCGAAATCTTTCCTTATATCTTTGTCAATACATTCATAGTTGCTTTGGTACAGCTTTGCTACATTTTTGGTTATGTTTATTCCTAAGTATTTAATTGATTTAGCTTTTTATTTGGAGCGCAGTTAAACATAAGGATTTGAGTTTTAGATATGTTTAATTTGTATCCTGAATATTCACCAAATTGTTCCTAATTTGCATTAGCTTTATAAAGGAGCTTACTGGATCTTTCAGCATGATCATGATGTCGTCTGCGAAAAGGCTAATAACATGTTTTTGTTGACTAATTTATATTCCTGCAATAGCACTTTCCTGTCTGATCATTTGGGCTAATGGTTCTATAGAGCAAACAGGGTAGGGCTGAGACAGCAGCCCTGTCTAGTTCCTCTTTCCAATGTAAATCTGTCTGTTAGTGAGCCATTAACTTTAACTCGAGCTGTTGGTTTGTTATAAATAGACTTGATGCATTTAATTGTTTTATTACTGAATCCAAATTTCTCTAATGTTAGATAGAAAAATTCCCAATTGACCCTGTCAAATGCTTTTTCCGCATTGAGACTAATCAGTACTGCTGGTATTTTATTTGTTTGTATTCTATGTATGATGTGTAACGTTCTTCTGATATTATCATGCGTCTGTCTACCTGAAACAAAGCCTGTTTGATCCTCATCTATGAGGTCTGGTACTATTGCTTGTAGCCTGGTTGATAGTATTGTAGTGTAGAGCTTGTAATCAACATTAAGAATTGAGATTGGTCTATAATTTTGGCAAAATTCTTTATCTTTTAGTGGTTTGGGGATAACTGTAATAATTGCTTCTTTCCATGAGGGGAGAGCATCCTCTTTTGACATGATCCAATGAAAGGCACCTAGTAGCAGTGGAGACAGTCCTTTTTCTAGTTTGTTGTACCGCTCAGATGGGAATCCATCACTACCTGCAGCTTTGTTTGTTTTCAGTTCTCCGATTGCCTTATGGATTTCATCTATAGTTATCTTTGCTGTTATACGTTCATTTTGAACTTTATAGAGGGCAGATCCAGTGAGTCTAGGAATGACTTTGTACGATTATGATTTGTTGTAGACGTTTGCATGTAAAGATCTTTGTAATAATCTCAAAAAATATGTTCTATTTCTTTGGGTTCATATTTAGGTTGATTTGTTTTAGGGTCAGGTAGTTTGTTGACTGTGATTGCTGCCTGTTGCTTTCGTAAACGTCTTGCCAACAACTTTGTAGCTTTGGGGCCTAATTCATAATAATTTTGATTAAGATATCTTGCTTTTATCTCCATATCCTGATGTAGTAAGTTGTTGATTTGGTTTCTCACCTCTTTGATTTGTTTTTGTGTATTTCTATCACTTTTTTCTTTATGTTTTTGTTCTAATTGTTTCAGGTCGGCTGTGAGATTATTACTTTGAGTTTCTTTTACTTTTTGAGGTTACTTGTAATAGAAATCAATTTTCCTCGTATTACTGCTTTTAATGCATCCCATAATATGGCTGGGTCTGTGTTGTCGTTATTGTTTTCCTCTAAGTATTTCTGTATTTCATCTTTGATTTGTTCAACAACCAATTTGTTATTCAATATGCCCACGTTCAATCTCCATAATGTGTCTCTCCGTCTGCACCCCAGTATAATATTCAAGTAGATTGCACAATGATCAGACACGTCAGCCACTCCAATTTGACAGTCCTGTATTTTATCCCTATTTTCCTTCTGCATACAAAAATAATCAATCCGTGAGTATACTGAGTGTACTGCCGAGTAATAGCTGAAATCCTTTTTTCTTTTATTAAGGTCCCTCCATACATCAGAGAATCCCATTTCTTCCCAAGTGTTTTTCACCAGCTTTGTAATAGGTTTTTTAATTCTCTTACAGTTTGTTGTGTCCAGATCATAATCCATTATCAAATTGAGATCTCCCCCACTTATACATATTCCCTCTGTTTCTACTGCAATCAGATCATGCAAGGCCCCAAAGAACTACTTATCACTCTCAGGTGGTGCATATATGTTCACCAATGTTACTTTAGTTTTGTCAATTGTCCCTTTCACAATAATATATCGTCCCTCTCTATCTTTTATTTCTTTCTTATTTTCTTTTTGGTACTCAAATGTTACTGCATTAGAAATTAAAATTGCTACTCCTCTTTTACGTGCGTTAGAGTGGGAGCTGTAAAGGTGTTTTTGAATCCAAATTGTTTTAATTTTTCATGTTCCATCTGTGAAAGGTGGGTTTCTTGTAGGAAAGTAATCTGTGAATTTTCTTTTTTGCTCGTTTTATCGGGTTTCCCAAACCATTAACGTTAAGAGACATAAGCTTAATTCCGTCTTGTTTATTAGTCATGTTGATTTTGGTTCAGTCATTTTGTAGTGTCTCCCACTCATGTTAACAGTGATATAACTATAGGCACTTAACAACATTGAAAACAAGAAAACATTTCTAAACGTAACTATAGACAGAAAAGGCGACCTCCAAATAGAGGTGTCAACAACCTTCAGATGTTGACTCACCTCTTGTTCTGAGGGGGAAAGTCTTCCATATGGGAAGGGCCCCCAGCTAGTAGTAGGATAAAACCCAAATTGAGTTAAACTGCCCATACTAGGCTTATATCATAGGCAGCTATGTTTCATTCCCTTTTTAAGCCAACATGCCAGATATCAATATGTATTCATGTCACTTCTAATTTCAAAACTAACAGTTCTTAATGTTTTTGAATAACATTACAAGGATATATTCTTATCTTTTTCCATTATGCGTCAGGCTGAAGAAGAAGACTTTCATTCTGCGTTGTTTTCTTAATGTTCGAATTCTCGCAGCAGTCCTCTCGCCCGTTTGCCTGTCTGCGTGGTTCTGTTGTTTCCGACGCCTGTCCAAGTCTCCATCCCCGTGGACTTGAGCCTGGCGGGGCCTCTTGTAGCGGTGGTGTCTTCTACTTTATATCCTCTTCCCCGCATATCGCTGGCTGCTTCCTCTGCGTTGTTATATGTCTTCATTCCATTAGCCCAGTGAATGCGCATCTTATTGAGAGGTGTCTGAAAGTGGATGCCTTCTCCCTTCAAGATCTTCTTAACGCCCGCGTATGCCTTACGTTGGAGCAGTATCCTCGCGGTGTGGTCGAAATATATCCTATTGTCTCCGAGTTTGACAGTTTTCTTTTCTCAAGCCCTCTTCAAGACCATCTCTTTTACATGGAACTGCAGAAAGTTCAGGATGATCGACCTCGGAGGTTGTCCCGATTTTGGTTTCGGTGCCAGGGCTCTGTGGGCTCATCGAATCTGGAGATCTGTTTCTATTGACAGCTCGTCCCGCAGCCATTTATCCACAAACATCGCCACCGTTTCACTTTACAGCTCTGCATCTTCTGGTATGCCGTATATTCTCCAATTGTTCCATCTGGATCTCGATTCCAAATCATCCAGCTTTTCAGTCATAAACTTGTGTTCTTTTATTATTTCCTGCAAATCGCTTTTTGCCTCGGTACTCCAGAGCTCAAACTCCTCCGTGCGATTCATAACGGCGTCTATTTTATAATTTTGCTGTCCAACTTCTGTGTGTATTTTTACATGTTTCTGGTTAAGGTCTTCTTTGAATTCTGTCAGCTCGTTTTTTATTTGAGTGGCGATGTCCTCCTTAAAGATGGTCAAATCGGTTTTCAGCTCGCTTCGCATGGCTTCGATTTGCTTGCTAATGCTGTCCAGATTAGCTTGTGGTTTAGCCATTGCTGTGCTAGCTTCTGCAGTTAGCCTGTCCTTTTCTTTGTTACTATTCGTTTTTTCTTTACCTTGACGGTTCTCGCTTTACTTATTCCTTGCTTTTGTTGACCCTCCGCTCATTATCAACTGTCCAGGATGTTTTATATGTTTTAATTTTCGAGTTAGGCGGAGTTTATTCTGTTGGCATAAGGGAGCTCACTGTTCAAGCGACCATGCTCAGCTGTCTGCAGGAAGTCAGCTAAGTAAGCTTTCTTAATGCTAATGTTATATTAGTCAGATTGCTCTGAAGATGGGAGGTGATATTCTATTAATTTTCACTTTCACACAGTCAGTTGATTTTTTGCCGGCCATCTTTCCTGCAACGGCAATTTCCTTTCTCCTGTAATATGACTTGATAGCTTTAACCTGTTAAGCCCCAAGCCTGTTTTTCAGGTCTCAGGCTGGAAAATGACATTCCCAGAACAAATGACCAAAACTCTAAAAGGGGTAAATGAATCATCTTTTGTCTCAAAGCAATGATACACCTGTGAGTTGGATGTAGAAAAGTCAGAATCAATATAGATTTTTTTTTATTTTAAAGTAAATTCAGATTGAACATAGTAAAACATTTTAAATTATAGTGTCCGTCCAAAAATAAACCAGTACTTATAGTGAAAACCACCCTTGAATGATGGGATAGTAGACTAAAAGCTTTAGGAATCCAAACTATAACATATAATAAGTACCCTGTATCAAGATCGAGGCAAAACAATTGACATTTGACCTTTTTAGAGTGGTTTAGCACAAAAACCTCTAGGGTCCCCAGGTAAAAAAATAGTATACTTTAGTGTATTAGAAATATAATATATGTATACAAAAGTGTATACAAGTATACTTCTACTTTTTGTGCTTAATTGAAAGTATGTTTAAAATGTACTTTTAAAAAGTATAATTCAAAATAGATGTCATTTAGTTCAATTTTAATGTACTAAATATAAATATACTATTTCTGAAATACTTAAAGTGGTATTTCAGTGTGCTTATTAAAAGTGTACTTGAAACTAAGTGTATTGTGAATTGCAAGTAAGTACACTTTCGCTATACGTACTACATCGCAAATACTTATAGTAGTCATTAAGTATACTTATCGAAAGTACAATTCTTTTTTTACTATTTTGTAATACACTATTAGCATGCTTTAATAACAAGTACTTAAATACACTTCATTAGAAATGTATTTAAGTACTCTTATAAAAGTGCACTTTAATATACGTTTTTCTTAATTTGTACTTCATTGTACTTTAAAAAGTATATTAACTTGCAAATACTTACGGTGGTACGTTAGTTTACTTTTGAAAAGTTCAATATTTGCAAGTCATTTGTAATACACTATTAGTATGCTTTATTTAAGTAGACTTGAATTTCACTCCATTAGAAGTGTACATAAGTATACTTACAAACAGTGCACTTTAATGTTAGTTCATTTTAAACTGTACTTCAGTGTACTTTGTTTGTAAGTGTTTATTTTATAACACTTGTGAATAGTGTACTTTGTTTACACCTCTGGGAAGTGTATAGGTCTGGACTATTACCATCATGTAATAATGCACAATGACTGTACTGGTGGCATATTTATAATATATAATTGTTAGTCATTAGCTCCAACAACTAGCTAGCGTTAAACCCAAGCGGCAAACTGTGGGGTAGAGCCGGGAAGCCAATACGGAAGTGCCACACACTGCAGTTCATATATTGGCCGATAGGCGATGGCTGCAGAAAGGAGCAATTTCCATAGACCCCCATGTTAAAATGCCCAATTTTACAGCAGAAAAAAACATGTTTCTACCCCTGGCTCCATACATTTTATTATCGATATAGTTAGATTCCACCTTCATGATTATGGATCTGTGAGTGAATTGTTTTCTAACGCGATCCTTTTATTTATATTAGGTCTTAAAGTGTGTGCATAAATTAGGGCGTGGTCACATTGAGTGACGGCTCTGTGAAGTGACTGCTGCTGCTAGCTTCTTGTCTCTCTGCTACCTGCTCCGTGAAGCTAGCTACAGGGACTCTGCCTGCTCAGCTCATCCAGGAAACACAACTTGTAGCCGGCCGTGGTTGTTTGTTCTTCATGCTTATATATCGGACTATTGGGACTCGCTCTGCGGTTAAAACAGACGGTGCATGAATGCGGTTTTGCGGTAAGTGAAATTTGAGTGCTTTATTTATGTGTTAATGATTTTAATCAGCTACGTAATGAATGGTAAGGCTTGGGTTAGCATGTAAGCTAGTGGTAGCTACATCGGTGCTGCTAACGATGCTAATCGTAGCCTCCAAGTTAAAATCATAGACTGTATATATAAAGGTTAAAATGAAAGAGACAAGTGTTAAGCGTTAAGTGGGATAATACTGTAGAACAAACGGCTTCTGTTTGAGGTTGATACAATAAGGTTACATCCTTGTAACTTGATGATTACTTAGATATTACAATATGGTTGGTTGAACTGGAGTTCATTATTGAGCTTACACGTTAACGTCACAGTCATCTGAAGAACGAACCCAAACCTTGTTGTTTTTATTAATTGCATTACCAAATGGGTATCAAATAAACAGTAAGCATTGGTAACACAACTTCCAAAGTTACAGTAAAATAAAAAGGACCCTGACTCGGACAATACACAATCCAACATGTTCAACAGAAGATAATCAGTTATATTGTTTGTACACATGGTACTTTACATATATATATATATATATATATATATCTGTTTGTTTAAGGTGTCCAGGTGATGCAGACAGGCTGGACCAGAGAGTGAGAGACAGAACTGGACTCCTCACAGCAGTGAACTTCAGCACAGGTACAAAGACTCTTTTTTCATACTGTACAAAGAATCAAGAAAGATATTGGTTTAAATGAATGAAGTATTGACTTGAATACACTGATATACATTCCATTAAACAATACTAAATACTAGATCACCTACACATCAGTTAAGTTGAGGGTTTTTTCCATGCAAAAAGTTACATTTAGATATTTAGCAATATGACTTTGTCAGCTTTCTAATTTAATGTATTGAAGGCAAAGATATTTAACACATAGTGAGAACTGCTACTATTTATCTCTCAATATTGTCTGTAAAAAAAACGTGGTAAAAGTGATTCTTTCAGTGAGACAACAGAGCAAGCTTCTACAGCTGCACTACGTTTTGATAACAGTTAAATATTATTTTGATAATAACATATATTTCAATGTTGATGAACTTCATACTGTTCATTCATAATCTGATTGTCTTTGTAGCTCATTGTTGAAATAAAAAAAAAAACATTACAATTACAAAATAATTATATCTACAGCCCCTAAACACACAAACACACCGCTTTCATAAATAACACACTTGTTCTGCAATAATATGTTATATGTTTTATGTTTCCTGTCATTTTTGTTAGGAAAGGACATGCCTGAAAGACACGACATTTTCTCCTTCTCTGAGGGTCAAGAAAAACATCCAAGAGGAACATTAAAAGCTCATGTTATGAGATTTTAAGACCAGTACAGGACATTCACTAAGAAACTACTTTTATTGTAAAAACAGTCAGCTGATCGAATGCAGCTATTTCCACATCTACACTCCATCAGCTGATTATTTCTATTTGCCTCGCTTTATGAGCTTCACATCACTTGTGCCTTGTACCGCAGAGTTTGCAACGTCACAAATAAATGGGGCCAATCTTCAGTCAGATGTGAATGTGTAATCTAACATTTTCAGTAAGAATAATGGACAAAAGGAGTGAAAATACAAATACAATTTATTGAAATGTGAACCAAAAGTTAATCAAATGTTTTAAATAAAAAGCACATATGGACAGAAGGTGTAAACCTATTAAATGTATAAGTAAACACATTTAGTCAAATAAAGTGACAGACTAGGCCTGTGCAGTTGGTATCAGCTTTGCCCAGCATGGGCTCCTTCATCAGCCCTGGTCCTCCTCGCAGAGGAAAGACCCTCAGTCCTCCTCGCTGAGGAAAGACCCTCAGTCCTCCTAGCAGAGGAAAGACCCTCAGTCCTCTCCAAACCAACAGACAGGACGTCCATCACACGGAGGTTTCTCCCTGAAGTCTCTGCTGCTCTCTGGACACCATGCTGTCTCAATCCGTCCACACTGAATATGAGAGGGGAAAAATGAAAACAATAAATGCTTTAGACAATAAGAAATATAAAGTTGACTGTTGAGTTGCTCAGTTTTTTTAGATTGTCAATACTATTACTGTATAACTAATATCTCAGGTTAAGAGGCACATTCAAATAAAGATTGGTCTTTAAATACATTTTATCTTTTGAATTGTTTGTCTAAAGTCAAGGATCTAGAACTGGTACTTAGTTTTAATGATAGAGTCTGGTTATTATGCTGTTTGGAGGAGGCCTCAAAGGTAAGAGCACTAACTAGCTACCATCACATGTACCTTAGCTTGACTTAAATGTATTAAACGTAGAGTTAAGTGATATCAAAATATAAATAACTAATGTCATGCAAACATATTAATATTTGCTTGATTCCAGTGTTGAATTTAGCACAATTGCATACAAACGTTAAGGGGTTTTAAGATTCTGAAGTATTATGCTAAAAACTCAATAACTTAGATTATTATTTATAGTTTTGCTGAATAGTTTCATGTCCGCTTACCTTAGAAACGTAAAATGCGACGGCAGCGTGCAGATGGGGAGCATGTTAGCTTAGCTTGGTAGCTTCAGCTAGCTCGGAACTTCCAGCTCGGTGGCAGGAGGTCCCGCCTCGGCTCCGCCTCTTTGCCCTTATTTGGAGCAGGCTGGAGAAGGCGGGAGTTGAACTCTGACGTCACTGTTGAGCCGTTAGTGGCCGACTCCGCCTACTAAGGGCTTCACGGCAACTCTGCGGAATCCTATGGGTGACGTCACGGACCCTACGTCCATTTATATATACAGTCTATGGTTAAACCAGACCAAGGGCTATAAAGTAACAGCTGAAACCGAATAATACTGGACCTGCATCACGTGATGCAGGTCACTCACGACGCCCAATCACAATGTAGCAGTTTGCGCGCCAACTGTGGTGGAGACAAGTGCATCGGTGGACGGACGGTTATTGTTTGCAATTGAGCAGCCAGACTACAACAATTCAACATGTCTCTGCTGGACCTACCAACATTTGGACTGTTCTATTTCCCAGACGGGTCGGATAGAGTAGAACATACATCTATCATAAAGGATGTAAACAGGGCTGCAAAAGTTACAGTTACCTGCAGGGAAGACCTCGATTTGGAGCAAGGCTGGATAGAGGTGATTTGGCCTGCCAAACGTCGACCGCAAAAGGGGTCGAAGCCAGTTGCAGCCAAATTGCTGTTCGTAGGAGGTAAGTTACAAATACAAATGAAATGATTCTGAAAAAATCTTTATAACGTTAGCTAACTTTGGTTATAGTCTCTCTAGAAATGTAACTGATAACTTAATGCTAGTAGAAAGAGTTGCTTTATTGTCTAGCTAACTAGCTTGCTAGCTAACGTTAGCTTGAGTCCAATTATGAAGCTCTATTCAGTAAAAATGTGTATAAGGTGGTGGTAAATTATAACGTTAACATATGTTCAAATTAGGGGTGTGGGATATTTATCTCTTAGATAGTATCTTAATTTCACATATGCAAATAAGGACTTGTGAGCTCCTGCAGGCACTGAATGTGCTCACCTTGCACTGAAGCTAATAACGCGGCGGTAACCATAATCTGGGTCCTGCGGGGTGTTTTTTCACTCTCAAGGATTCTTAATATTTAAAGACCTATTAATGTGTCATACTCAGTTAACGGTTATAAACTCAGCTAACTGAAGATATGAACCATTTTTTCCGAATCAAAGCACAAGTCTCACAAGAAGCATCTAAATTAGCCCTGAGCGAAAAAATGCTAACAAACTTAGCCCAGAACTCACGGTAACAAATAGCCTTATTTCTTATTATTTTATATTATAAAACGATAAAAACGTGGCTGAAGGTTAGTCCTATGTGTCTGTGTCTCTTAGAAAGTATTACTGATAATACTTCATTCCATTTTTATGTAAAAACCGGATATTTCATATTAGCTGCTAATGATAGCAGCCAGAGCGTATCGCAGCTTCCGGTTCAGGGGTGCAGCACTCATTCACCAATGGGTCTTGTTTAGATGGATTTTAGGAACGTCCCCTCGATTCTATGAGCTCTAACTGTTAAAAAGAGATGTCAATCATCAAAATCGAACAAGGGGGGCCAGAGATAGGTCAAATCCACCCAAATGACCCCAGAAGTGGGGTTTTTTTCTTCTAAACCTCTCTAAAAAGGTAAAATTGAACTTGTTTTGCATCAATCTTGATACAGGGTACATATTATATGTTATAGTTTGGATTCCTAAAGCTTTTAGTCTACTATCCCATCATTCAAGGGTGGTTTTCACTTTAAATAATGGTTGTTTTTTGGATGGGCACTATCATTTACATTTGACCCTGTATATGGTGTGTGTATCAGTGTGAACAATAGTGCACGAAAAAGTGCTTACATTTTGTAATGTCAGAATGAACTGGATCTTGTTCACAGAAGTCTACCAAGAAGTGGTTCAAAAGCGGGATGCTTTCATCCGAGGGGAGGACATATTTTCGGTAGCCGAGTCCCAGAAAAGAGGCAGCAGAAGAAAGACATGTACAGTCAAAAATGTGAAGGAGGCTGTACAAAAAACAAACCAAGGAAAGGCAGTAAGTTTGATTGGTGTGTTTTGATGATTGATAGTTTGTGATTGAATGGAATGACATTGACTGATTTTGTTTATTGTTATAACATTCACTGACAAATAATTTTCCGTTTCACCTTGAAGGATATTGACAGCTATGGCTTTTTGTTATAACGCATGTTTTTTTGTATTTTGAGGCCACTACATTTTCATCCTACAATTACCAAATGCTCTTTTTAAATACATGCAACGTCTGTGGATTAATGTAGTCTTAATATGAGGAAATGTAATGTGGGTGAAATGTTGTTTTAAGTTACAAGCGTTAAGCCTGGTGTTTGGGTGGTAATTTTCCAAGGCACACTCAAACATGATGTATGTTGTCAGTCTGGTTCACAGATGGTAACTGCCATGGAGAGAACCTCCAAGCCCTCAGAAGAGGTGACATCTGAATCACCTCAACACTCTTCAGATTCTGATGTCACCTCGATTGACCTGTTTGAGCCGATCAAAAAGCAACCATTTGTAGGTCTAAATATTTAACTGTTTTTTTCAAATTGATATGCAGTGTTTCCCATATAAGTAAAATTCATGAAATTCCCACATTTATTTTGAGACCCGACCCGACTTCCCACATGTTACAAATTTGAAAATATACTATCTATTGCATTTATACAACAGTAAACAAATGCAAAAGAAAGAGCGTAAATTCAGAAAATCAGGACTGTTGGAATGCACCATGGTCAATCATAGTATTTAGTATTTTGCGGTTGACACTATTTTATGTCTGAATTTGTTATTTACACCTGGATACTTTTTTATACCCACTTTTTAGAGATGCCAAGATTGGTGGCTACCATGAAGACAGCACTGGACAACATTTCAGGGTCGTCCTCATCAGGATCTTGTTCCAGTAGTGGCCACGGTGACTCCCAGCAAACTGGCCGCAATACTGGCAGTAATGACTTGGTATGACCTACATAGTAATGATACTCTATTGCTATTGTTCTATACAAAATTAATCACTGCGGATCAATGGAATTGTATTTTCACACCCTTGAAGCCAAGACGAGAGCTGCCCCACATTGTAAAGGAATATTTTAGTCTGATGCGTAGCTGACCTGAGAAACTTTACATGAGTGACTACTCTTTCTCTGTGTGGGGGGAAGGGTTTACTGCCCACTCAGACAGAGTTTCTTTGTCTGTTCATCTGTAATCGATTGGGGTAAAGGCCCGCGTTTCTGGGCTCCGCCCCTTCTCAGAGACCGGGTTCGAGCGCTTCCGTCTTTGTGTGGGCAGAGTTAATTTTGGCAGCTTGCATTGAACAGTGCGAGTTGCTTTGTTAATCCTCCGGCCGTTTGTCTCTCAATAAATATCAGTGTATTGACAGGCGAATCCAGTTTCCCTCATTTGATGATTGGCTCAACATTGCTGCAAAGAAGTTTTTACTTCACACACATAATATACAGAAGTGTACTCGAGTACTGTTTGAGTACACCTTGACTTGATTACGGGGGAAGGCTGTGGTAGAGCAGGTCAGCTACCAATCGGAAGGTCGGTGGTTCGATCCCCACCCCGCCACTGGCAGCCATGCGCTGTTGTGTCCCTGAGCAAGACACCTAACCCCAAATTGCTCAGAATGCTGTGCATTGGTGTGTGGATGTGAGTGAATGTGTTACCTCTGATGGTTTATCTTCCGCCATCAGTGTATGAATGTGATATGTGGTGTAAAAGCGCTTTGAGTAGTCTGCTGACCAGATAAAGCGCTCTACAAGTACAGTCCATTTACCATTACAAATATGTTTTGTTGCCATTAGAAATACACTTGCATGACTATTATATTATATCTCTAGTGTGTTTAAAATATAGCAAAGCATTCAAGTTCATTTGATGGTACATGTACAATATTTGTAATTTATCTTGTTTTAATCCGCCTCTTTGTTTTTACAGATGTTCCTAGGCAACTCCTCCGTCCAGGTCTCCACACGCCTCTTCCACAGATTAGGCAACAGAAGGATGTCTCTCTTTGCCCAGGAACTAGCAACGCTAATCTTTGGGAAAGAGACCCTGGCGAAGTCTACCCTTACTGGGAAGGGGAAAACCCAGAGACCCTTGACCCGGAGAAAGTCAATGCCATTATAAGTACAGATATTCTGTATTAATGTTATCATTATGAATGGATTTCAATCTAATATATTGTCTATATTATCAAGTATTAAATCCCATGCTTCCTTCCTGTTTTGTAAGACACTGTGAGAGAAAAATGTCCAGGCACCGAGGTGAGTGCGATCCGGGCCCTGCTGCGGAGGAAATGCAACAACGAGAGATATACAAGCAACGTTACTCCTCACTGATGGTCACCATTTAGTTTATATAGACTTTGCAAGTTAGTTAGTCAGTTTAGCCATCATGTTTTGTTAATTGTTAAATTGAGTATAAACACGTTTTTTGGTTTGTTGTTGTTTTTATGTCATTAAAATTATGTTTTTCTCATAATTGAAGTGCAATTTGTCATGAAACAGAATAGCACACTTGGTGTGTACTTAAGTGGTATCCGGAAGTAGCTTAAAGTGTATAAAGTATAATAGTGATGTATTGTAAGTATGTTTCTGTAACACATAACCCAGTACTTGCAGTGGTAACATTATTGTAAAATACACTTCTATTCTGTAGTATAAGCAGTGATACCATACACTTCTACTCTACATTATAGTATAATAATATTATACTTAAAATACATGGATTTATGGTGCTTAAATTGTGATAGAACCTTACTATAAATACATTTTTATTAACATAGCACAATTTAAAAGTATTAAATACAGTCAGAAAGTGCATTTGAAGTTAATTGGAAATATAACAGGTGTGCTTGAATAAGTATGATAATAGTATGTTGAAAACACACTTATGAATTACTATGAATTGAGCTGAATGCCCTTTTAAGTATATTTCCAACACACTGGTGATACGATACAATTATACTTAAAGCATGTTTCGAATGCCCTTTTAAGTATATTTCCAACACACTGGTGATACAATACAATTATACTTAAAGCATGTTTCGAATGCACACGAATGCCCTTTTAAGTATATTTCCAACACACTGGTGATATAATACAATTGTGCTTAAAGTGTGTTTCGAATGCACATAAATCATGATTTTAACTGGTGTACTTTAGTACACTTAAAGTTTACAAAAAGTTGTGCCAATTTAGCACACTATTTACACTTCAAGTATACTCAACTAATGATTAAGTAGTACTCCAGTACTACTTGAGTACACTTTAGTATACTTGAATGTGACCAAAATAGCACATTTATCTAAAAGTGTACTTAGTACATTCTTCTAAAAGTATCATTTAAGCATACTATTTTTTTAAATCTTTTTACCCATCATTTGGGTGGAAATGGGTTTATTTGCCGTTTCTCTGGAACCCATTGGTCAATTTTGATGATTGACATCTCTTTTGAACCGTTAGAGCCAATATAATTCAAGGGGAATTTCCACATACACACAAATGTTACCATTGAGAAATGAGAGCTATGTGCACGCAGTTTGCCCAAAGTGATATCTTATGCTCTGAAATCTGAAAATGTAAAACTAGGTTTATTGCTGATGGATTATCAGAAATAATTTCAAAGTGACACAGACACATTGGATTAACCTATGGATTAGGCCGTGTTGGCTACCTAATGCTACGTGGTGTGATGTCTTTGTTAGCTTCTCATGTTGCGAGTTCGGATCGTTCAGTAATGACCTGTCGAATCTGTGCAATCTCAGCTTGCTAATCGATACCTTGTTTGTGCAGATACGATAAGTAATAAGGGTGTTTTAACGTGATTTATGTGCTAAGTGTGTTAGCATGTTTTCGCTCAGGGCTAATTCAGAGCCTTTGTTATTACCCTTATGTTTCGTTTTGCTAAAAATTGTTAATATTGTCTGATAGCTGAGTTTCTTCCCGTTAAGTGGGTATGACACATTAATAGGTTTTTGAATGTTAAGAAGCCCTCAGACGCTGTTTCTTGCAGTTGTTGTGATTTTCCCCCCGCCCGCGGGGGAATGGGGCTTAACAGGTTAAAACCTCTGTAACAAGGGTTTAGTCTGACATTTGTCTGTAAAAAGTGCATTTCAATAGCCCTGAAGCCTATGCTGATTGTGTGAAGTGAGACAGTTTCAGCTGGTGCCCATCAGCTGCAGAGAGTTAACTAATTGAAAGGGTGTAGGCCCACAGCTGTGACAACTCAGCAATCAGGACTAGTGTCAATTTTAGGCAGCAATTTCCTGGAGCGTCAGACAGACAAAGACAATAGAGTCCTGTTGGAGTCACGATGGATGCAAAGAGGAGGCAAATCTTACTTTGTTTGAGCTGTTTTTTTTAGCCCCTCATGCTAAAACATGTGTATATTCTCCATTCCTGTTCATGTGTCCTCTCGCAATTATTACCGGATCCGTGTATCTCCTAATCCAGAGTTTTTCAAAGTGGGGGCCCCGGCCCCCCGGGGGGCTGCCAGGGGGCGCCGCGAATATGTTGAGGGAAAGGGAAAAAAGGGGTTAAAATGTGTAATGTAATAATGTAATATATGTTTTTTTAGATGTTATTAATAATTGCATATCTATCAATCTATGTGTCATTTGATGCCCAATCGTTTAATATATTATTTTTTAAACAACACGACCGCCCTTCAAGCCAATCAGAATCGAGCTGTCGCTACTGAGAGTGTAACTGAGTTGCTGTGTGAACACTAGCTAGCTACCTCCTGCTAAAGGATCAAATGGACAAATATCTTAAAAGAAAAACACCATCTGACGATCAGAATGAAGATGCCCCCGCTGCAAAAGATTCACAGCCACGGAATACCTGGCCGTCTAAAACTCGGAGGTATGAGCCATCATACATAAAGTTGCGTGATGTAGCCTACCTAAATGTGTTCTCTGCCTCGAGATCCTCGCCAACGAGTGTCTAAAGCAGGGCTCTCCAACACGTCGATCGCGAGCTACCGGTAGCTCGCGGGCAGCTTTTCAGTAGCTCGCCGCTCGATTATAGCGTATATGGTCGCTTATTGATTTTTCGGCCGCGGCCGGACAATAACGTTTTTTTATTTTAGAATTGTTTCTGTCACACGAATATCAAATTGGTCGGTGCCGCAGAGATCAAGGAACATACGTGACAGCGGCACAGCGACACCACACACGGAGCAGTCTGCTTTCTCCACCAACACCAGTCCAGAACCAACAGCAGAATGACCCGCTCTGAATCAGGCCGTGTCGCTGCGGCTCAGAGACACACAGGGAGGGATTTGTTTTTTTTGAAAAACACTCGTTATCGTCATGTCAGGTTTTTGGTGGATTTAATCAAGTCTTGGATTGCAGAGTATGAATGTCCTCTTGCTATTTTCAGTTGATAAATATGTGTGTAAAGTTTGTGAAGGCAGGAGGAAAGCTTCCGCGATCCCCGTCTCCTCTCCGTTCCTCCAAACCCCGCCCCCTCCCTGAAAATAATGGCTGATAGTGACCCGATAGAAACTTTATTATTCATTTAATCACTGATTGAGATATGATGAAGCTAACTTAATCTCATACATTCATGGGATTTATTATGTAACAGTAAGACAGAGAATGTAAGTGTGCACCCACAAGCACTATTTTTGTTTTTATAATGCTGTTGTAAAGACTCCTGTTGTCTGCTGTGTTCAGACTCAAGTCATATGTGTGATGCCACATTCAGGACATTCAGTGTCTTTCTTTTAACAGAAGACCGTAGCTAGAAGCTGCAGCTAGACTGCAGAATCATTCGTTTTTAGTTTTTGAGTATGGAACAATTTCACACACAGATATATGGAGACTAGACCTATACAATTTATTTATTATGGTTTATAATTTAATGTCAAGACGAAGAAGAAGAAGAAAAATATGGCTGAACTGTTCAGTGTCAATCCTGTGGAGATCTCGAAAATAATATTCAGCTTAAGTCTCAGCAAAACTCACAACATTTCTGGAGCCTTGTAGACCCAGAAAACTATAAGAACATCACCAAGCAGCACTGAACATGTCTGCTTTATTTGGTTCTGTTCTACAGACCTTGTGAAGCAGCTTTTTCTGACATGAATGTCATGAAATCTAAATACAGAACAAGACTGACTGATGAACATTTAAATGACTCTATTAGAGTGAACCTAAGTGGGTCCAGCATACACCTGTATGGTGGACTCCATGCAGCGCCATTCATCTCACTAACTGTGACAAATAGTGAAATGCTTGTAAGGTGGTGATTAAGGAAATGTATGTGAATTTTCAGTGATGTACTTACTATGTGGGCCATAATAATATGTGAGACATTTTCGTTTTCTTGGACCTTGATGTGAAGTTAAGATTTCACACGTGTACAAAAGTATTGCTTAATTCAACTGATGAGGGCTATGTGAATAAATGTAAGCGATGTGATGCAAGTAGCTCTTGGCCACTTTCATTTTTTCAAAGTAGCTCTCAGATGAAGAAAGGTTGGAGACCCCTGGTCTAAAACCATCTAAACTTGATCGACATCTCAAACCCAGCTGAAGCTAATACATCAATAGACTTTTTTTAAATAAAAGAAGAGCACCTAGTGATGCAATCGGCTACTTTTAAGCAGCAAGCCGGCATCCCTGAGTGGGCCTTGAAGGCATCATTTTTAGCATATACCACATCGCCCGTGCAAAGAAACCGCACACAATAGGAGAGGATTTAATTCTACCAGCTACCATCGATATTGTTCGGGAAATGCTAGGTGAGGATGCTGCCAGCAAAATCAACGCAGTACCACTCTCGGATAATTCTGTGAGCCGACGGATTGGTGACATGGCTCAAGACGTATCTGCTCAGCTTTTGGAGCAAGTGAGAGCTAGCGAATATTTCGCTCTGCAGCTGGATGAGAGCACGGATGTAGCAAATGTCGCAGAATTGCTTGCATACATCAGATTTATATCAGAAGACAACTTTGTTGAGGAAATATTATTTTGCAAAGCACTGGAAGGTAGGACCACAGGAAGAGACATTTTCCAAGTTTTAGATGAGTACATCATCTCAAACAGACTTGACTGGTCTCGTTGTGTGGGTGTGTGCTCAGATGGGGCTATGACAGGCAAAAAAAGCAGAGTGACAGCTTTGATAAAGCAGAAGGCCCCAAATGTAGTGGCAACGCACTGCATGCTCCATCGCGAGGCACTTGTTGCTAAACGAATGGATGATGAACTACAGGATACTACTACAGGAAGTTATACAAGTAGTGAATTTCATAAAAGCTCGGCCCTTAAAACACAGACTGTTCGCTATCTTGTGTAACGAGATGCGCGCAAAGTTTGAGGGGTTACTGCTTCATTCCAACGTGCGCTGGCTTTCCCGTGGGGCGGTGCTGAATCGTGTTTTTGAACTGCGAAGGGAGATCGGTGAATTCCTCTCTTCTGAAAATCATCAACTGGCTGGCCGTTTTTCAGATGGCTCCGGAAACTTGCATACATGTCGGACATATTCCAGCATCTAAATGTCCTGAATAAGAGCATGCAGGGGCGCGAGACGTACATATTACATGTGCAGGACAAAGTACAGGCTTTTACAAAGAAAATCGCCCTGTGGTCGACCAAACTCAAGGAGGGAGTGACAGAGATGTTCCCACAGCTTCACCAAGCGCTTCTGTCATCCGGTGCTGATCCAGGCACCATTTCACCACTGATCACGTCGCACCTAGCACACCTGCAGGGATATTTCAAAGAATATTTCCCTGACCTGGAAGACAACTCAAATCAAAACTGGATAAGAAACCCATTTGCCCCAGGAGTAGGTGAGAGTCTGGATCTTATGTCCCAAGAGAGACTCATAGACATGGCGAATTAATGGGAGTTGAAGATGACATTTCAAGCTGTTTCACTCCCACAGTACTGGCTTTATGTCAAAAAAGACTATCCTGCACTGGCTGAGAGAGCTCTTAAATCCCTGCTTCCATTTGCCACCACATACCTCTGCGAGTCTGGCTTTTCTACATTGAAGGTATTGAAAACAAAGCACAGAGCACGTTTGCAAGTGGACAATGACATTCGTCTGGCACTGACAAACCTAAAACCTAGGATTGATAAACTGTGCAGGAGCCACCAAGCCCACCCCTCCCACTAGTGAGGGAACAGGTATACACAAAGAGACACACATAGTGAAATGACAAGGACTGTTTATAACTGAAGACACACTGAATGTAATGAATAAATGGCAAAACAAACAAAAAATACTGTACATGTTAACTATTAATATTACTGTTGAATAGTATGTATAATGTTATATATATATATATATATATTATTAAGACAGAAATCACTTAAAAATATGTACTGTTGATATCACTGTTTAATATTTTGTTAAGAATATTTGTAACAGAAGATACAATGAATGTAATGAATGAAAAACAAAAGATAAAAAACAAAAAATGTTTACTGTTAATAGAATATTATCTGATTATTAATTATTAATAAAAAAATATATTAAGAATATTTATTAAGAAGCTGTATGTTTAATTTCTTACATTTGCCATCATAATGTACACATCATTAAAAAAAATTGCAACAGGGGGGTCCCTGCCAGAGGATAATGCTATATGGGGGACCTTGGCATGGCAAAGTTTAGGAACCCCTGTCCTAATCGATATAACCGGCCTGCTCTCGTCTATCCCACATGTTCCACTGAGATCCAACATCTAGTTTCAGGTGGCCTGTGGAACTGCCAGTCAGCTGTTCCTAAGGCTGACTTCATTTCTGGCTACGCCTCCCTGCAGTCCCTGGATTTCCTTGCTCTCACTGAGATCTGGATTACTCCATCCAACACATCCACCCCAGCAGCTCTCTCCACAGCATATTCCTTCTCCCATACACCCAGACCCACTGGCAGAGGAGGTGGCACTGGTCTCCTGCTCTCTCCCAAATGGAGCTTTTCCCTCTTCAAGCTACCTAACTTAACTCCTTCCACCTTTGAATTCCATGCCGTCACAGTAACCCATCCTATACAATTAACCATTGTTGTTCTCTACCGTCCACCAGGTGCCTTGGGGGACTTCTTGGAGGAATTAGATCATCTCCTCTCACACATCCCTTAAGGCCCTGTCACACTGTCCCGAAATTGACACCCGATGGACACACGATAAAGGAAATGTTCAAATTCGGCTGTGATCGTAGCAACATCGGGCCATTCGTGAGGGCATCTTAAGCCATCGTATGACCGTCGGTGGAGTTTCTCAGGCTCCGGCAGCAACTTCGTGAGCGGCAACTTCGTAAGGTACTCGTGAGGGCATCTTGTCAAATCGTGTCATCTTCGTGTTATCATCGGTGCATTCACCCTCGCTCTGATCGTGGCGAATGCCCGATGGCACCGATGATAACAAGATGCCCTCACGATGGCCTTACGAAGGGCAACATTTACACACAAATTCAACACGAAAATGAACCTTCGCAAGATCCTTCGGCAATTTTTTGGCATGCCAAAGATTTTGCCACCGCTCACGAAGTTGCTGCCGGAGCCTGAGAAACTCCACCGGCGGTCATACGAAGGCTTAAGATGCCCTCACGAATGGCCCGATGTTGCTACGATCACAGCCGAATTTGAACATTTCCTTTATCGTGTGTCCATCGGGTTGTTTTATTGCACAACAAAATCATGTAAATATATTATGTAAATAACCCAATTTGTGTTCTGTGAAACTAAAAAGGATATAATATATTATTTTGAAGGACAGTTGACAGGAAGTTGTTGTTGTTATGGAAACAACATTACGGAGAAAACGTAATATTTTCTACATATAACGACGGAAAAAGTAAAGAACAAAGTCTGAAGATATCAGTACAGTATCATAGTACTGTAACATAATTGTTTTTGGTACTTTCATTGCAGTTGTATGTCTTAAATGTAATGTAAATGTTGCCTTCGTGTGTGGTTCGGGGCCATCTTCGTGCGAAATTCACAATTCCATATTCGTGTGTCCATCGGGTGTCAATTTCGGGACAGTGTGACAGGGCCTTTAAGGTAAGGTAAGGTACGTTTATTTATATAGCACATTTCAGACGCAGAGGCAATTCAAAATGCTTTACATGATTATTAACACATGATAATAGAACAGAGAGGAACACAATAAATACACATAATGGAATAACAGTTTCATAAAAACAATGCGTTAATGAGATATCAAATAGTTTAAAAAGGACATTATAAATACGGTAAGTGCTAAAACAAGTTAAAAGGCTTCTGGGTAAGCAGCTGTAAAAAGTAGTGTTTTTAGCCTCGATTTAAAAGAACTCAGCGTTGGTGAAGACCTCAGGTTTTCTGGAAGTTTATTCCATTTTTTGTGGGGAGAAAAAAACTAAAAGCAGCTTCGGCGTGTTTGGTTCTGAGCCTGAAACTGACCCTCCCGCTGTACTTCTCGGAGACTTCAACCTCCAGACAGGGAAGATATCGGAACTAACGTCTCTTTTTACCGCCTTTGCTTTCTCACTGTCTCCGTCCCCACCAACTCATAAAGCTGGCAATGTCCTTGATCTCATATTCTCAAGGAACTGCGCTACTTCTAACCTCTCTGTAAACCCGCTTCACACCTCGGATCACTTTTTGATATCAGTCTCTCTATCCCTTTCCAAACATAACAAACTAATCTCTTCTAATTCTGCACCTGTCCGCCGTAACCTTCGTTCCCTCTCCCCCTCAATTCTTACCTCATCCGTGCTCTCAGCCCTCCCTTCCTCTGACTCGTTCCAACTCCTGCCTCCAAACTCTGCTGCAGAAACTCTCCTCTCGACTCTTTCATCCTCTCTGGCCTCTCTCTGTCCTCTCACATCTCTGCAGGCTCGTCAGTCCCCTCATTCTCAATGGCAAAATGACCTCCTTCAGACTATCGCTCCTGATATTCTACCGTTTCTCACCCATTTCATCAACACTTCTCTAACTTCTGGTCACTTTCCAATGAGTCCCAAGGAGGCAAGAGTAAACCCTCTCCTAAAGAAACCCACTCTCAACCCGTCTGATGTTATAAACTACAGGCCTGTCTCTCTCCTCCCGTTCCTGTCTAAAACACTTGAACGCGCTGTCTTTAAACAACTCTCCTGTTATCTCCATCAAAACAACCTTCTGGATCTGCACCAGTCTGGTTTCAAGGCAGGTCACTCCACAGAAACTGCTCTCCTTGCTGTCTCTAAGGAACTGCACACGGCTAAAGCAGCCTCCCTCTCTGTCATCATCCTTTTGGACCTGTCTGCTGCATTCGACACGGTGAACCGTCAGATCCTCCTTCACACTCTCCAATAACTTGGAGTTTCAGGCTCTGCAGTTTCCCTCCTCACCTCATACCTCAAAGACCGTACCTACAGGGTAACTTGGAGAGGGTCCGAGTCCGACCCTTGTCAATTAACTACATGGGTCCCTCAGGGCTCTGTTCTTGGTCCTCTCCTCTTCTCTCTGTACGTACACAAACTCGCTCGGATCGGTCCGTCCCCTCAGTACGCACGGTGCTTGAGAAAAAAGCTATATCATACTCTGCCCCCTCGACCTGGAACACACTTCAGCAGGAACTTAAGCTGACCAGTTTGATACCCATCACGGATTTTAAACTCATTTAAAAAAAGCTGGAGAAATCATCTGTGGGTGTTTGCACCTGCTATATCTGACTACTGTATATGGATTTCAATGACTACTTTTTTTACGATATTGTATTTGAGTGTTGCCTCTGTGTTTAGTGTCCTGTCTGTCTGTAACTTTGTGTGGTAGTGTTACCACTGAACAGGTCTCTCTTGAAAATGAGACCTTGTGTCTCAATGAGATTTTACACCTGTATAAATAAAGGCTAAATAAAAAATAAATAAATTAACCCGCATGGTTTTTCATGCCACTGCTACGCTGACGACACCCAATTAATTATGTATTTTCCCCGCTTAGAGACCCAGGTCGTCGCACGCATCTCTGCTTGTCTAGCGAACATCTCTCAGTGGATGTCTGCTCACCACCTCAAGCTCAACCTTGACAAGACTGAACTGCTTTTTCTTCTTGGAAAAGATTGTCCCACTCTTGACCTAAAAATCAACATTGGCCCCTCTGTTGTTTCCCAGACTCAGACTGCAAGGAATCTGGGTGTGACCCTAGATAACAACCTGTCCTTCACTGCAAACATCACTGCCACAACCCGTTGCTGCAGATACACTCTTTACAACATCAGGAGGATACGTCCCCAGCTGACCCAGAAAGCGACGCAACTTCTGGTTCAGGCTCTCGTCATCTCACGCCTAGACTACTGCAACTCCCTCCTGGCTGGTCTACCTGCATGTGCCATCCGACCTCTGCAGCTCATCCAGAACGCAGTGGCTCGTCTGGTCTTCAACCTTCCTAAATTCACCCACACCACGCCGCTCCTCCGCTCCCTTCACTGGCTTCCAGTAACTGCTAGAATCCACTTCAAGAAACTGGTACTTGCGTACCATGCTGTGAATGGATCTGGCCCTTCCTACATCCAAGACATGGTTAAACATTACACCCCAGCATGTGCACTCCGCTCTGCATCAGCCAAACGGCTCGCTGCACCCGCACTGCGAGGGGGACCCAAGTTCCCATCAGCAAAAACACGTGGGTTTGCTATCCTGGCTCCAAAATTGTGGAATGAGCTCCCCATCAGGACAGCAGAAAGCCTACACATCTTCCGGCGCAGACTGAAAACTCATCTCTTTCGACTCCACTTCGAGCAATACAATTACTAACAAAGCACTTATATACTAATAAAGGACTGGCTTATCTAAAGCCAGTTGAGTAGCACTTGAAATGTTGTGGCTCTATGAAATCTGATGTACTTATATGATTCTGTTTTCTTCAAGTTTGTATCTTCTTGGTCGAATGCACTTATTGTAAGTCGCTTTGGATAAAAGCATCAGCTAAATGCAATGTAATGTAATGTATTTTCTGATTTATGGAGTGATAAAAAGATATTTCCAAAATCCCTTCTGTAAAAACTTTAGATTCTAATATGACTACAAAATGGAACAAGAATTTCGAACCTGACTTTATCCAAGGTTCAGAATTGTGTTCCTGAAATGTATTAAAATATGCGCATATTTAATGAGATTATGGATCATTTGCATAATCTCATTAAGAAATATGTGACACTGGAGAATAATGAGAATAATAATAAACAATAAATATTATTATTATTATTTTTTTTTTCATCATCTCGCGACCCCCACTTTGGGAACCCCTGCCCTACAGGTCCTGCAACTCCAGCAACACAAACAAAAAGGACTGCAGAAGCAAAAAAGAAACAGGGTAGGTTTTAGTGGCAATTTTAAATAACTCATACATCCAGAGGACAATACTACAAAGCAAATTCACATACTTTGGGTATTTTTGCGTTATTTTACTTCACTAACCTTAATAGCCGCAATCAAGCTAAATTGTCACATAACAGTAGTTATCAACTTGGTAAATAAACCCAGGGTTTTTCCAACTAGCGAGCAGGTTCACATAAAAGGGGAGTGTTTGCCCCATATGACCAATGGTAAACATGGACAGGTATACTAGGTCAGTGGTTCCCAACCTTTTTTGTCTTGTGTACCCCCTGAGCCTTTTGTCATACCATGAGTACCCCCTCACTCATACGTGCTGATGATCCTTTACAAGTAGAACGTAACTGATTATTGAATGAAAATAACTTTATTTCATCTCCTTAATTTGAACATCTAATTCTCAGGCATTTTCTTAATTTTAACTTAAATCACTCAATAAAAATGAATATGTTGCCTTGAAAATAAATAATATAATCAAATAAATACATATGAAATCAAAATAATCAACTTATCTTTGCTATATATATATCTCTTGTAACATTTAGGCTTAAACCATGGAGCCGCTTTGAATAAGTCCCCTTTAAACAGGCATTTAAACTTTAATTCAGGAACAAAACACTTAGCAAAATAATATCCAGAATCAGTATGGCCTAGCAGTTTATTTTCACCAGTCATTTACAACTTTTTTTTGGGATGGGGGGGGGGGGGTTAAGCACAGTTAGTATATGTTTATAAAACGGACAAGTCAAATCAAGCAATCTGATGTTTCTTAGCCGTGATATAATGAGCGTAGGCCTATATCCAGGGAATAGTTGTTGTTACTTTTCACAAATCAGTATCCCTCCGCGTCTGAGAACCGTTATAAAATCCTAAACTAAACTTTATATAGTAAACTAACTAACTAACTAACTAAGCTTAAGATGGAAACATTTAAGGTTAACTTCGACCTCCGGGGTGGGCTTACTATGGAGGAGTGGATTGAGAAGTGCCTATCTCCAGAAAAAAAAGCACCTAAACGACGACATTCGCTATCTGTTATTGTTGTTGCATAGCAACCACTTCGCACTATGTGCAGAAGGCAACGGAGGGACGATTTTATTTTATTCCCGGGCTGATTTTTAGTCCCAGTCCGCCACTGAACGTAGCTATTATGTAAGGTAGTTGTAAATCAAACAAGTGCAGTACATGCTATGTTATAAAGCCGTGGAGGGCGGGAGTTTATAAACCAAAGAGTAACCGCCCTTACGGGACGCTGTAATAAGTAAAGCGAACGCACCCGCAAGGACACCTGGCCTCCTATTGGTTGAGGGATTTTGACAGGATTGTTGCACAAAAGTTTCGAGCGCGCACAGAATAAATCTGAGAGCAGAACAAATCTGTAAACAGCAATATATCTGAGTGCAAGCGTACAGTTTGAGCAGAAGCAGAGCTAATCTAAGTGCAAGCAGGCACTATTTGAGTGCGAGGACAGGGTTTGAGGGAAATAAATACATAAAGTATGCTCTCAAATTTAAATACCACGCTCTTGAATAAAGATAGGGAATAACCTCCATAGTTTATGTCCGACGCATCTTTGTAACGCACGAAGGACAGGAGCTGCGCTTCTCCACTCACATCTGTCATTTCATCCAGCTGCAAAGCGAACTGACCGGCTAGTTTTATTTTGTTCACCACTTGTCCAATTATATTCACAGACATATCATTGATCCGATTCCGACGGGATACGGTGTTATTCGACAGGGGAACTTTCTTCAGTGCTTCGGCTGCTTTCTTGTCTATCATAATTTCGGCCAACGCAGTCGCTGCAGGGAGAATGAGCTCAACAATAGAGTGAGGTTTTTTTGATTTAGCCACAAGCAGGGACACGGCGTAAGATGCCTCGAGTGCTTTCATTGACACATTCGTGGCTTTCATCATTACTGTCTGGCTCGACTTAAATTCCGACAGCTTTCGTCTGTAAAATTATTCACTTTTATCGACACTTCCCGAGTGTTTGGTGCTCTGGTGTCTCTGTAAATGCGCTGGCTTCATCGCACTATTAGCCAGGACTTCACCGCAAAAGAAGCACTGAGGCTGCGGTGGGTCCGCAGAAGTATAAATTAATCCAAATAATATATATGTTTCACTGTACTGCCTTGGTTTCAGTTTGGCCTCTTTCTTACGTTTCTCGGCGGGCTCCTCTGAACTCTGATCTGAATCCAGAGCAAGCGGACGTTTCAGCCATTTATCCATAGCGCAGATCTACCAGTATTTTTCTGGCCGCAGGTAAACAGCTGTTTTTCTTGTGGGATTTTGGCGCGGTTGTGCGTGCCACAGACTATTGTTTCCCTAGGGAAACAAATCGCGCACTATCATTTTTGACGGGATTATTATTTGTTTTACTTGTCACCTTGGAATTCCACGTACCCCCTACAGTTCCCTCGTGTACCACTAGGGGTACGCGTACCCCCGGTTGGGAAACACTGTACTAGGTCAACTGTAAGCAGAGAGGCATATTTTACAACCAAAATTCAGACTGTAATATTATTAATATGAAGAATTTAAACTCATAATCCAGACTAAAAGCAGCACAGTTGCTGTGTGAATGTTTAAATTAATAGGACTGCTCCAAGTAGATATAACCTAATAACATTTGTGTATTTGGATAATTTAATGTGTTGGTAACATGTAAGTTCATATATTATATGTTAATATATTTAAATAAATAAATATAAGATAATTTATATATCCCCATTTGAGAAAACAAGGCTTTTATGACATTTCTAGCCGTCTTTCAGCTGCAACCCTGCGGGGTTAAAAATATAACTAGGCCTGTACAGACTAGTTGAAAGCTTTGAAACTCCATTCTTAATATTGATACTTGAATGCTAAATCATATGAATGCTATGCAGCTTTTATATATTTATTTTGTTTATTTTGCATACTATCAGATAAGAATGATGCTTCACTAATATTATTAGTATTATACTTTTAAAACAATAACATTCCACTGTTGGCTGCGTAGTATCGTTTTTGAGTGTTGTAAAGCCCAAAAGTCAAGATTTATAAAAATAATAATAATTCACAACATATTTTATCCAACCAAATATTCAGCTTCAATCTATATTATATTATTATTATATTTTTGGCGAAACAAGATTTTAACTGCGCTCAAAACATGTTTAAGGGCCATCTACACCAACAACAATAACCATAAGCAAAACGATGAGCGGTAATGATGACTCTTTAAATCGGGGTGCCAAGCATGCGTAGCACACTCTAGCTGTTTTGGAGCCAGGTGAAATTAATGATTGATGACTTGATATTGCTGTTATGATATGAATATTAAAAATAAGAAACACTTCTGGTAAGTCTTGACAATTAGCCAAATGAACAGAGCTGTTTTTTTAAACATCTATATATTTTAAACAGTAACATCAAGTGGACAGTATAATAACAGCTCTTTACAAAAGGTTTTCTTTCATCTCAACAGACATGTCTCCACGAAAGAAACTCAAGAAGACGAACCCCCAAGACTTTGAAGGTTATTTCGCTTAAATTATATTTGGGATTAGACAGTAAAGATACTAGCTCTAGTATATTTGCTCTGCATAGAGAAGTTTTAAAAATGTAAACTTGTCTTTTCTAAACAAATACTTTCTAGGGCATTTTTGTTTTACAACTATGTATCAATAAAGAAAACCTTTTAAAAAAACAATTCATAATTTGTTTAACGGTGGTGGAAGAACGACCCACAACAGTCAAATATATATATTTTAAACAATATATGTTATGATTGTCCTTTTGTGTACAGTTTTTGCAGTTTTATATAAACAGTTGACATGTTAAAATAATTGTGGAAATATAATTGATGCGAATAAAAGCAAACTGAATGTGATTAAAAAAATTACAGATCAAATTGTGCAAAAGTAACATTAACATCTATAAGGTCAAAAAACGAGTGTACATTATTTTGCTCTTTCAGAATGCAGCCATAAGATCGTGGGAGGAGAGCAGTATTATCCAACACACTCTCACTCCCTAAGCGTCCAGGAGCGACGTTTGGTCAGTGTCCGTGGCGTCTAGTTGTGACGCTCCTAGGCTCCTTCAGCTTCATAAAGGGACGCAAATAGCTTTCAACTGATTGCAATGTATTCCCATCTGCGGCGGGATTTGACGCTCATGGAAGCACGGCATTAGTTTGTGTCGGCTGCCCTTAAAGTTAATGTGAGCGTCCATTCCCATTGGATAACGGAGAATTGTACACCCGGAAGTAAGTATTCCACTTACTGTCGATTGATTTTACAGTGATATCTGCACTACTCATCGACTAAAAAACACCAGATTATCCTTGATAATTACACAACATTGATTGGTTTAAATTGTGTGCAATGCTTTTGTATTTTTCCCCTTCGATTCGGTGAAACAAATATTTTTTCGGAGTAAAGGATGGCAGAAGACACTACACTACCCAGAATCCCCAGCTATCGTTTGGACTACACCATGTGCTCTGTTTGACAAACCCCTTGATAGTCCTCAAGCTTTTTGGTTATATGCCTCCCTTTGCTACTATTATTGTATATGACATTTTGTAATAACAAATAATGTTATTCAACTTCAAAACCTCAAAGCCTTTTGTTTTTATTGTAGAATTGTTTTTCCCTTTGCATATTTGTATAATTCCTTCTTCCAATAAAAATGAAATCATAATTTATAACCACTTGATGGACATCAACAATATAAATAAATAAACAACTTCAAATGTAAAAGACCATTTTTAAACTGCATGGGATGTAGGCTAATGGTTTCACTTGCCCTTAGAAATGAATATTGGAAAAAATGTACTTACAGTGTAGGGCTGCTCAATTAATCGTATTTTAATCGCAATTACGATTTTGGCTTGCAACGATTATGAAAACAACATAATCGAAATAACACGATTCTATTTTTTTTAAATAGGTTTTTCAGTTGAATTATACTTAAAGTTCAGGGTAATCAACTGTTAAAAACATACTTTTCAAATTATTTTCTTCAATAAATTGATGTTTTCAAAGTTAATCGTTTTTAATAATCGTGATATCAATTATTGACCCAAATAATCGAGATTATGATTCTTGCCATAATCGAGCAGCCCTACTTTGAGACCAACATGAATTTATGGATACAGCTCTCAACACTCAGATGAAAGGGAGCTGTATACTTTTCAATAATCCAAACATCTTTAGAATATGATCACAACAAATCATTTAAACTTGTTTATTCTTATCTTATGTTACCTAGTTAGCATTATTTCTTTTTATTTATGCATATTTGACTAATCCCTCCCCTTTTAAACTTTTTACTGTCCTATAGTACACATTGGAATGATTTCTTACTTTATGTTTTACAACTTTATTAAATAGATAAAGGTGTGCTCTCTCTCTTGCTCTCTCGCTCTCTCTCTCTCTCTCGCTCCACATTGCTTTTCTTCCCGACTGCAACGCTGTTGTGTGTGTCTGTGAGAGCGTTTCACATGTGTGTATGAGAGATTTTTACCAGTGGCGAGCCTGTCTCTGAGGGCCTAAGATATTCTACAAAATAATATTTAAAAACATTAAAACAAATTATATTTTTCTTTATATAATTTTTTTTAAATATGTTTTTAGTAATATTTGTCATTAGTTTTACCAAAAATAAGTCGATTTAATTGTATTTAAAATAACATTTCCAAAGAAATAAATCCTTTGAATCTGCCTATTCAGTTTCTGTTTGAATGTGAAGGGTTAAATGAAAGAAGCTCTGCGAGGTGAAGACAGGAGCTGATTGGACGTCCAGCTATGAATTCACAGTGGGCCAGCTATAGTAACTGAAGCATAGACTGAACTGAAGAGAGAGTAATGTCAAATGACAGTACAATTGACCAATCATATCTTCCCTCTAAATGGGTGGGCTTTATTATCGCTGACTTTATGACAAGTTCCGCCCGCTGTGAAACGTTTCTTGTTTCCATAGGAACAACAACTGTCAACAGCGTAAACTCGCCTTCAAAATAAAAGCATGCCAAATTACACTTACGACATACAACTGCAACGAAAGTAACAAACACAGTGCAATATCCTTTTCAATTTCAAAGAACACAAATTGGGTTATTCACAGGTGTTGTTTTGTGTGGTAGAGGGTCGCTTTCATTGATGCGTTTTGCACCCCGGGCTGTTGTTTTGATATTCCACCAGTGAAAAAAAAAATATATATTTTATTTTTAATTAAAAAAATGTTTTTTAATTTTGTATTTCTCGACCCACCTATCACATCCCTGCGCCCCACCAGTGGGGCGCGCCCCACACTTTGAGAAACGCTGGATTAAGTCCACAAAGCCCTGAAATGTTTGCCGAAATGAGATTTGCACCTTCCAAAGTAGGATGAATGCCGTCTCTCTTAATCAGATCAGGTTTTCCCCAGAAGGCTGTCCAATTATTTACGAAGCCCACATTGTTTGCTGGGCACCACCAAGACAACCAGCGCTGAAATGATGACATGCGGCTATACATGTTATCATTGATCAGATTGGGGAGGGGACCAGAGAAGATTACGGTGTCCGACATTGTTTTAGCATAACTACACACCGACTCCACATTAAGTTTGGTGCATTCTGATTGGCGTAAACGAACATCATTACCACCGACGTGAATAACAATCCTACTGTATTTACGTTTATTTTTAGCCAGCAGTTTAAGATGCGCCTCAACGTCGCCCGCTCTGGCCCCCGGAATGCATGTGATTGTGGAGGCTTCGGTCTCTAAATTCACGTGTCTCATAATAGAGCTACCAATAACCAGAGTTGGCTTCTCAGCGGGTGTCTCGCTGAGTGGGAATATCTGTTAGATACGTGAACGGGTTGGTGGGGACCTGCGGGTTTCGCGTTATGCCCCTTCTGAACAGTCACCCAGTCTCCCTGCTGCTCGGGAGTTGCCGGGGGACGGCTAATAGGAGCTATTTTTTGCCGGTCCGCACCGGCTAACATGGGCTTTACTGTAGCTGAGTTACTTTCTAAGATGCGGAGCCGGGCTTCTATGGCTATGATTCCCGCCTCCAACCTAACAACTATACTACATTTAACACATGTATCGGTACCAGTAAAGGAGGTAGGGAAGTAACCAAACATGAGACAGGTAGAGCAGGAAATAGCACCCGAGGGTGGGGAAAGAGCCATGGCTAGCTATCAAGCTAAAGTAGCTACCGTTAGCAAACCCGAAAAGAGTGTAGGCAACTGTGGAGTTACAGTCGCTAAAAGAAGGAGAGTTCTACTCTGATCGCTACTCATCCCACACACTCTGTTCTTATTGATTATATACTGCTTTGTCTTGTTTTTATGCTGGTGTTTTCAGTCTTGTACGGTGACCTTGAGAGACTTGTTAGGCGCCTATATAAAAGCATTATTATTGAGTGGGCGTGGTTAAATCTCAGCTGGGTTGGAAAAACGATAGATACAAACAGTACACGCACTGTTCAGTGTCTGACAGCGAATGATTTCTTGCATTGATAATCTTAGTCTACCTGGAATAACTGAAGGTTAGAATTAACGCCAGATTTAAAGATAGAGAAACAGGCCTGTTTATTAGTAAAAATAAAACACATTTTGAAAACACAGGCGCCACAGGATGACTTGCAGAAACTCCCCCACTCCCAGTACTTGTTCAATGAAGGGGAGCGGCAGCCATTTGGAGACACTTGCAGGGGCAGCGGTAATGACGGCAACATTGGCAGGGGGGCAGTGAAACTCATTAAAGTCATTAGTTTCAAGTCATTTCTGTGTCAAGTCTCCTTTGCCATGCTGGCTAAGAGGGGGTGAGAGATAGGACTGGGTGTTGGGGGGATAATTTGGGCCTGGTGGGGAGGGTGCAGCTCTGTAACAAGCCATTAGCATCAGGGTGTGATGGATGTGGCTGGCTGGGGTGCCACCGAGGCAGAATGTGCACTGTCAGCAGCCCGGATTTCTTTCACTTTCCTTCATCTTTTCTTCCCCTTCCTTCCTCCTTTCTCATTTTGAACCGCCTGGGAAAAAGCCCAAAGCATGAGGAAGGATGGATGATTGAGGGTAGCAAACAAAAAACATGAAAGAAGTCAGCGGTCCAAGAAGTGTGAAAAGACCCTCTTGATATGACCTCATTACAAAAGGTCAAAGCACAGTATGAACTTGGCAGAGACATTAGTAGGTAATCTTATCAGACACTCACATTCCCCTACAGGAACTCCAAAAGAGAAGAGAGGGCTCCATTGCTATAGCTGCACCAGCATTTCTGCTACCACTGAGCACTGTATTGAGATCTCAGGAAGCTGTTTTGCGGCAGTCTATTCAAGCACTGCTACCTTTTTCTCTCTCAAGGCATATAACCACCTGTGATCGTAATTGTGTGTGCTACAGATGAAACTCGGCAGGATTTAAATCAGTTCAAGCAACCAGGTAAGTCTAATGCTAACTGATCCAGATCACATCTGAAGTAACTAGTTTGTTGGAACATAGTCTGTTCATAGTCTAGTGCACGCAGCTAAAGGCAGCATATATAAGAACTATATGTATTCTGGTTAGTCCCATTATGGCTAATGATAAGAAAAAAATGTTGGTCGCAATGTTAGGTAAACAATCTCTGGCTGGATGATAGATCTTTAGTTTAAGCTTTATAAGTTGCTATAGCTTTATTAATGCTAAACATTCAATATAACTATAAGAGTTAGTTTGACCTATTATCAATTATTGTTATTTAGTATTATTATTCATATTTTCTTTACTTTCACCTGTCTCCTATCCACTCACATTTAATTTGGGCCTTTTCTGGTTATGAACATATTTTAAAGGGTAACACTTTTTGTTACTGTTCAAATATTGATATATTGTGTCTATACATCTAATGTTTAAAAGACTGTGAGGCTGACAAGTGAGCAGCCCGACCAAAGTAAGGAGGCAGAGGCAGAACGTCCAAATACACCCCAGTGTGGGAATGTATTAACCATATATACACTGTTTACAAAGTGTGGCAGAATCGTCCGGGAGCCAAAGCCTGATTTTTGGATGAACCTTGTTTCGTCTGATAACGTCTTTTTCTGCTGTTTCTTGTAGCTTGGAGGTACCTCTTCAAAATACAGGAGGGTGCCCGGTGATATCCCTTGAGCATTTTAGAATATCGACCCCTTCATGGCCAAAACGCCAAAATCCCAGAACAATAAGGATTTATGAAATTTCATGCAAAACACAAAAATCAAATGCACCCAATTTACTTTCTCCAATGTTTATTCAAAAGGAGTACAGGAGGATGCTCACTGATAACCTTTTAGAATGTTCAGATATTAACCCCTTCATGCCCAAAACGCCTAAATCCCCCAAAAAAAAGGATTTATGAGATTTCATGCAATAATATTGAAATATATTCAAATCAAATGCATCACATTTGCCTTCCCCAATGTTTATATTCATACAGTGCTGTATATTGTATTCTAAATTAATTAATATGAACCCTTTCAAGCTGACCCAACAAAACATACTTTTGTAGTGCAGTGAATTCTGCAAAGACAATGCAAACAGCTTCTCTCTTTTGCTCACGCAACTGCGTGGCGTTTATTACCAACAACAAAAAGGAAAGGCAAGCAGATTGTTGCTCATTATCATATATAAATGACACATTACAAATATTGCTGATGATCATCTAGTGTTAGGATCTTGAGCATCCCACCCTGAAACATGCACAGAAGCGCAAAGGGGTCTCACTCTTGCAGCCACACCTGATCATCTCCAAAAATGTAATCTGGGACAAGTTTGGCATCTTCTGGTAGATGGGTTGGGATCAGTGACCTGTTACACGTATCTTTTTTCCATCCAAATTCCTCTGGGTTCAGTGCTGGCAGCAGGTTTACATTGAGATTTCATCACAACATTGCCTGAAAGTGGGTCCTCTTAACATTCTCAATGAAGGCTTCATTTGTTGGTGGTAGAGCAGCAAGGTTTGGAGCAGACATATGTCCTTTTGCATTGTTTTCCCCCCAGACAAATAGCCTTGTGTGTGACATGTCTGTGTTCTCCTTTATGCCATAACAGGCTGAGATGAAGGCAGTGGCATGGTCGAGGACTTGCTGGAATGGTGCATCCATGTTGCCAATGGCTGATAGTTCATACCTAGCTTTCAGGATTTTGATGACAGAGCCTTTTCCCATCCCATAGTAAGATGCTACAGTGTCACATCCCGATGTGGCATGGGCTGGTAAAAGGTTCTCGACAATTTCTGAATGCTTGGACAGTGTCAAATCAAATCAAGTTTTATTTATATAGCACATTTATAAACGATTTTTGGTCGAGCCAAAGTGCTGTACATAAAATAAAAATAGCCTACAGTAGAGACACTTTACAGCAAATACAACAGCACAGATTGTTCAGAATATCAGTATGAGAAAAACGACACCCTCTATCCTTAGACCCTCACATCGTACAAGGAAAAACTTCCAGAGAAAAACCCACAGTTTAAGGGGGAAAAATGGGAGAAGCCTCAGGGAGAGCAACAGAGGAGGGATCCCTCTCCCAGGACGGACAGACGTGCAATAGATGCCGTGTGTAAATCGAAGAGATAATACATTTACAACATATAGACCGAATGTTAGGAAATGCATGTGTCTGTAATAAGAAGATGAATCCACAAGGATGTCAGCTACAATCCTGTGGAAGCCATCAGGGAAGCAGCATGACGAGACCCAAGGCAGGACCGCAGAGACAGGTTCAGCCACGACCCGAAGTCCACGACTTAATCCAGAACTCAGGATAGAGGATCCAAGACACAGGACTACAGCAAGAGGATCAGCCTCGACTCCGGTTCCCGGTGTAGATATAGATACAAAACAAGAAAGAAGATTTGGCTGGGTTAATCGGAACAAGAGAATACACAGACACAGACAGAGAGGGAAAAGGTCATTGGATAAAAGTTATTCTTGATAACCCTCTAGAAAGATCTCATGAACTTCTCCACTCAATCTATCAAGACCTGAGCAGTTCTACTAGATATAGGATAAGAAACAGAGATAGGGAGCACAACAACCTATCTCTTCGTCAGATGCACTCCCCCGCTTATCTAAGCGACTCTGTACCCCGTTACCCTCTACAAGGCCATAGACCAGCAGAGGGAAAATGGGGGGTGTGTAAGGGTAAGGGTTTTTTAAAAATAAACCGCAAGGGTCTAAAGGGAAAAAATATGAAATATAAGGTACTATATTTTAAGTAATCCTATCTACTATTCCTACATTTTGAATAATGTATAAACTATTTAAAAAATACTTTATGAAATCCTATGTTATGTTATAAATATTAAAATAAAGAACTAACTGAATAAATAAATAACTAAATAAATAGATAATTAAACAAAAGCCAGAGAGAAAAAGTGAGTTTTAAGTGTTGACTTAAAAACCCCCAGGGTCTGGGCCGACCTCACATGGAGGGGCAAAGTATTCCAGAGCCTAGGGCCAGCCGCTGCAAAAGCTCGATGCCCTTGGGTTTTAAGCCTGGTCTTAGACACTATCAACAACAGCTGATCAGCCGACCTTAAGGCTCTGCCTGGAATATAGCGATGAAGGAGTTCAGCTATATAGGCAGGAGCCAGCCCATTTAGGGCTTTAAAAACAAATAAAAGGAGTTTAAAATCTATTCTGAACCGAACTGGAAGCCAGTGCAATGAAGCCAACATTGGGGTGATATGGTCGCGCTTTTTATGGCCAGTGAGAAGACGTGCAGCTGCATTCTGAACTAGCTGGAGGCGTCTAATTGAAGCTTGGTCCATACCCACATACAGAGCATTGCAATAATCCAGTCTCGAGGTAACAAAGGCGTTAATAACCCTTTCGCATTGATGTCCACTATTGCTCTTTCCTTGCGGGGGGATTCCATGATGAGTGGTACATCCAGTCCTGGCTGATGGTAATGGTGAAGGAGTAGGACGAACACATCTGTGTCATCAGAAACCACAGAAATGTGATGGGCTTCTCCAGCACATCCCAGGACTTGTTGGACAATGATGGTGTCAGCTTCTGCTGATTTTCTAGCTCATATCGGCTCCTTCTTTCTTCCATCCTGATCTCAATGGGGAATGAGTCCTCCCCTATCACCACCAACATGTGTTTGTTTGTGCCCCGTAGATGGAAAAGCCTGTCCTCGGTCAGTTACTTAAATGGTAATAGGTTGAGCTGTTTCTTGTTTTCAATGGATGACAAGACAACCTTCTGGGCTGGTAGCTTAGTTGATAGGAGGAGATCCATCCATCCATCTTCTCCCGCTTATCCGTGGTCGGGTCGCGGGGGTAGCAGTTCCAGCAGAGAGCCCCAAACTTTATTTTCCCTGGCGACATCAACCAGCTCTGACTGGGGGATCCCAAGGCGCTCCCAGGCCAGCGAAGAGATATAATCCCTCCACCTGGTCCTAGGTCTACCCCTTGGTCTCTTCCCAGCTGGACGTGCCTGGAACACCTCCCTAGGGAGGCGCCCAGGTGGCATCCTAAATAGGTGCCCGAACCACCTCAACTGGCTCCTTTCGACGCGAAGGAGGAGCGGCTCAACTCCGAGTCCCTCCCTGATGACCAAACTTCTCACCTTATCCCTAAGGGAGACACCAGCCACCCTGTGGAGAAAACTCATCTCGGCCGCTTGTATCCGCGATCTCGTTCTTTCAGTCATGACCCATCCTTCATGACCATAGGTGAGGGTAGGAACGAAAATGGCCCGGTAGACAGAGAGCTTTGCCTTCTGGCTCAGCTCCCTTTTCGTCATAACGGTGCGGTAAAGCGACTGCAGTACCGCTCCCGCTGCTCCGATTCTCCGGCCCATCTCACGCTCCATTGTTCCCTCACTCGAGAACAAGACCCCGAGATACTTGAACTCCTTCACTTGATAGGAGGAGATGATGTTTCCTATTGACCACTGTCAACCAATTGACCACCCTTCTTTCACATAATGGTATGATCCTAGTATGTCCTCGCATATGATTGGCCGAATGGTGGCCCAGCTAAATAAAGACACGCCCCTGCCTGCAAGGATTCTCAGCAAGAGTAGAAGCGGCTGGAGATTCTGCTCTCCCGACTAGAGTCTCCTCTTCTAGCGGCAGCTCGCGATCGACGTGTTGGAGACCTGAATTAAATTATCAAGTCACCTCAAGTCAGAAGAATCAAGTCCAAGTCAAGTCCCGAGTCATTGGTGTTCAAGTCGAGTCGCAAGTGTTTTGTGATGTTGTCAAGTCGAGTCCAAAGTCATCAAATTGGTGACTCGAGTCCAAGTCATGTGACTCGAGTCCACACCTCTGCTGTCTACACTGGCAATTGGAGGGGCTATCTTGCCACATACATCTTGCCAAATACAATCTGGAGGCAGAATACGTATATGACAACAAAATCTTGCAATTATGGTTTGATTACATAATCACAGGGTATATTACACTTTAGATGAAATGGTTACAACATGTGTTTGACGTGACATGAAAAGCATTTTTTTCCATTGTTCTGGATCTCAAAAGCTCAATGGGTGTAGGAAGGTTCATCCAGCGACCTGTTTTGCTGGCTTGGCATAAAAGGGTTAATATTCATTAATTAGGAACACATGACCTCCTTTATGAATAAACATTGGAGAAAGCAACATTTGGTGCATTTCATTTGAGAATTTTGCATGAAATCTCATAAATTCTTATTTTTTAGGATTTGGGAATTTTGGGCATAAAGGGGTTAATATCCGAAAATGCTCAAGTGATATCACCGGGCACCCTCTTGGATTTTGAAGAGGTACCCCCAAGCAACAAGAAACAGCAGAGAAAAAAACGTTATCAGATGAAACAAGGTTCAACCCCATGGCTCCCGGACTAGAAAATAGTTACTATGCAAATAGAACCAGTTAAGTTCACATTCCATATGACCTTCTCCAGCACTACCTGCTCTCCAATGAGCACAACGAGCCACCTTTTATTGGCCCAACATTTAGACTAGAACATCAAAAGGGGTGTTATGTACATAGATGGTACTTTTAGACAGTGATGGATAAGTTAAAGAAAATAAACATTACTAGAAAATAATCAACAACATAAATATACAATAGATACACCACCCCTGCCTCCATCCTGCTCTTTAACCCCATCCGGAAGGATAAAAGAGTGTTCGCTGTTTCCCGAGGACTCTTTACAGTGACAGACCTTGGGACCAGAGACGAGAGAGCAAAGTTGAGTGTTTTATATTGGCTCTTGTTATGATGTTAACTGCATGGGTTCTACGACAATGTATAACAGAAACTTATGTTGCTTAGTTTAACCTGTTAACCAGTTAAGCCCCATGCCCCTGGTACCGGGGGCATAACAGCGTCTGAGGGCTTCTTAACATTTAATAAACTATGAATGTGTCATACTCACTTAACGGGAAGAAACTCAGCTTTCAGACAATATTAACAATTTTTAGCTAAACGAAACAAAAGGGTAATAACAAAGGCTCTGAATTAGCCATGAGCGAAAAAATGCTAACGCACTTAGCACATAACTCATGGTAAAATACCCTTATTACTTATCGGATCTGCACAAACAAGATACCGATTAGCAAGCAGAGATTCCACAGATTTCAAACATATAAGTATCATCACTGAGCGGTCAAAACGACAACAAACAACAAAACAATTTGCTTTACGGAGCCAAAACGGCAAGAAACGTCTTACCTCTGTTGTTTTCTGATCAAAAGTTGTGTTCAATGGCATTAACACGATAAAAACGCTGCTGAAGGTTAATCCATAGGTTAAAATCCAATGTGTCTGTGTCACTTTGAAATGATCACTGATAATCCATCGTTCCATTTTTATGTCAATAACGGAGATTTCATATTAGCTGCTACAAGAATGTATGACAGCTTCCGGTATTGGGCATTCTGGCTACACATCACTCATTCACCAATGGATAATGTGTGGATGGATTTTAGGAACTTCCCTTCGATTCTATTGGCTCTAACGGTTAAAAAGAGGTGTCAATCATCAAAATCGACCGAGGGGGGCCAGAGATATGGAAAATGCACCCAAATGACCCCAGAAGTGTTTTGTTTTTCTAAATCTCTCTAAAAAGGTAAAATGGCACTTATTTTGCATCAATCTTGATACAGGGTACTTATTATATGTTATAGTTTGGATTTCTAAAGCTTTTAGTCTACTATCCCATCATTCAAGGGTGGTTTTCACTATACCATAAGTAATGTTTTCTTTCTTTTTGGACGGACACTACAATTTACATTTTTTTACTATGTTCAATCTGAATTTACTTTAAAATAAAAAAAATCTATATTGATTCTGACTTTTCCACATCCAACTGACAGGTTTATCATTGCTTTGAGAAAAAAAGATTATTAATTTACCCCTTTTAGAAGTGAAGATATAGTCAGTTGTTCTGGGAATGTAATTTTCGAGCCTGAGTTAACTGGTTAATAGATAAGTGGCTGTTTTTGTCACAGTCTGCTCCCTCACTTACCTATTTTCTGCATGAGCATTTATCAATCACTTTAGTCACCTGGTAGTCACACCTTGTTTCTCTCTCACACTCTGTTACACCCATTATTTCCACTAGTATCCCCCTTCACTCTCACCTCATACTTCGCAGCATGCAGTTCTTTCCCGCATTACCTCCCAGATTTCCCCCCGGTTTCGACCTTGTCTGTCCCTGACCAGCCTGAATCGCCTGTTTTCTGACCCTGCCTGTCCCTGGATTATTCTGCCTCGCCTGCTTCCTGACCCTGCCTGTACCTGCGTCTCCCGTCTTGCCTACTCCTGGAACCCTCGCCTGTCCCCGACCAGCCCTTTGCCTACTGTCTGCCGGTTTATCTCATACCAGAACTTTTCAAGTGAGACACTTCATAATAAAGCTGCTTACCAACTTTCCCTGCTTTCCCGTGTGTTGCATTTTGGTTCTCAGCCCGTTCGTGACAGTTTTAAAATGAAGCATAAACATTTTGCGATTTTTAAAGGTCCCATGTCATGCTTTTCCAGTTATTACCCGTCCCCTTGTGTGTTATGTAGCTTTTATACATGTAAACGGTCTGCAAAGTCTGCTAGTGGAGCCTCACAGATGGGGGTGCTGCAGCCCCCTCAGCACCCCCCCCCCGTGTCCATTCGCAATGTCTCGCTGTCTCGCAGACCCCACGCAGCAAGCAGGAAATTAACCCAGCTCACACTGTCCGCTCCTCGCAACAGCGAGCCGCGCAACGTCCCGCCAACACGGCACCCAGACCCCACGCAGCATTCTCATCTGTTTGTCATTACTGGTGTTGTTTTCTGGTTGCAAATGCAGTTGTAACGGTAGTGGACTCATCAGAACATAGTGGGCGAGCTGAACAATCAGAGCACAGTGGGCTCATAGGGAGGGAGGGGGGGGGGGCAGGAGCTCCAACAAGCCATTTAGGACAGAGAGTGAATACACATACTATACAGAGATGCTGTATGGGAAACCAATGTGGGTTTGGAAAATTGCACAATGTAAATGTATTCTAGTAGACCTCAACAATGGAATTATGATCAGTAGAAATGGCCATGACATGGGACCTTTAACCTAACGTTACCCGTTAACTGCATAGGCAAACAAAAGAGTTGGTGTATATTTAGCCTTTTAATGCATAGAAATGTGTGCTCATTACCTACCGTTGAAACTGTCCAGCTTAATTGGTGCCTCGGAAGTCAAAGCGCACTACCTGCTTAGAGCCCGCACAGCATCGGTGTTGACACCTCCCCCCTCTCAGATGTCCAGCGGCTGAACTCTGTGTGCCCCCGGGCAATTGACACTCTTTTTCTCTTTTTTTCTCCTGCATCTTTATGATACATCTTAATATATACAGTCTATGGCCTACATACACCTTGACTACCTATTTAATTTCTTACAACCTACACATAGTCCAACTTTTCCCATAGTATTGCACTGTGCTAATTCACTTTATGCACTATATTTTTGGAATAGGACTACTTTTGAACATGTTCTAACTGCACCCTTGAAAGGGAGAAGCATTTATTATCTCATTGTACATGTATAATGACATTAAACAATTATATTCTATTCTATCATACTGTATATCTTAGTCTATTAATAGAACATTCATACCTTCATAACAATTTTTAAAAACCTTTATGCTACCACTGTATTATGGACATTACTCTGCATTTTACTTTGCATTTTATAAACTTCTGGTTAGATTGTCTTACTTGGTGTTGTGCAATAGACACATAGACTCCACAATAGAGTATGTGGATGTATTATAATTGGAAGTGGTATAAAATCACACTTCAACCATATTCACCTTTGAAAGTAGAGGTGAAAATCTTCCAAAACAATTGACCCCATGTCTGTAGCCCCTTCTAATGCTGCGTTATTGCTTTCATAAGTGGCCCACAGTAGCACGAAGTTCAAATGACAATATCTCAGTCCAGAATCACTCAAATTCTCTTGGCATACATATGCTACTCCCCTGGTCATGTGATCTTTAAAACAATGTATTTTGTTTTTCCTGCTACAAACTTTAACTTCACGTCAGTAGCCTACATCAACATTCTCTATAAAGCCTATACTTTTTGAAATTATTAAAAGTTCCAACTAATCTGTATTGTATTTGTACATATCATTTGTTATTGTTCTTTCTACTGCTGTAGCAACCTATATCTTATCTTGTCTTACATTTACATTGTGTTTTGTATCTTAAGGTGGTCAACATCCTTCTTGATAGTACTGCTTGGCTGTTACAAATACTTTTAAGTTTCTTTCAATTGTAGAACTAATTATATGAAACACATACAGTAGATCTTCATATCAGTGTTTTACTTTTTAACTTTGATGCATAGAAGAACTGTAGCCCTTTCACCAAATCCCAAGCATGTTCCTTGATTCTCAGGATTACATAATGATGTGAAGCTTAAAACATATAGTTTCAAATTTTTTGTACAGGTATATTTTAACAGGACTATGTTATGACCTATTAACCCTCCTGTTGTGTTTAAATTTGAAGGTCATATCATAAAGCCTTAAAGCAATCGAATGTAAAACAAATAAGTTATGATTGATGAAAGTAGTAAATCGGTCAGATTTGACCGTAACACAACAGGAGAAGTTGCCAAATTACCACAGCTATCTCTTGAGTAATTGGAGATTTCCTTCACTTTTGTACTCGGTTTAAGTCAGTACCATATTTTTATCTGGATTTACTGGTTCTGTGGGAAGAAATATATTAGAGGACCATGTAGTAATGATACATTTTGTCTATTTCTCATAGCTACTTCGAAGACAGGAAACAGTCTGTCATTTATAGTGTCCTTCATGACAAGGACAACACACTCTCACTCCCTAAGCGTCCAGGAGCGACGCTTGGTCAGGGTCCCGTGGCGTCCAGTTGTGACGAGCCGAGGCTCCTTCAGCTTCATAAACGGACGCAAAGAGCTTTCAACTGATTGCAATGTATTCCCATCGGCGGCGGTATTTGACGCTGGATGGGAGCACCGCACCCGTTTATGTCGGCAGCTCTTAAAGGCAATGTGAGCGTCCATTCCCATTGGATAACGGAGAATTGTACACCCGGAAGTAAGTATTCTCCTTACTGTCGATTGATTTGACAGTGATATCTCCACTACTCATCAACTCAAAAACACCAGATTACCTTTGTTAATTAAACGACATTGATAGGTTTGAATTGTGTACAATGCTTTTGTGTTTTTCCCCTTCAATTCTGAGAAACAACTTGTTTTCTCTAAAATGTGGAGCACCAAAGAGACTACACTACCCACAATCCCCAGCTATTGTTGTGACGACGCCTGTCCGCTTTGACAAACCTCGTGATAAGTCAACAAGCTCTGTCAGGGTCACAAACGACCTGTTGATGGCGGCTGATACTGGAACCCCATCTCTCCTCATCCTCCTGGATCTGACTGCAGCATTCGACACTGTCGACCATAACATCCTCCTTCAGCGCCTCAAACACACCACCGGACTCTCTGACTCCGCCCTGAGCTGGTTCCAGTCCTACCTGTCTGGAAGAACAGAGTACGTCTCCTTGGGAGGTGTGAGGTCCCAGACACACCCTGTCACCTGTGGTGTCCCTCAAGGGTCGGTCCTTGGGCCCACTCTGTTCACCCTGTACACACTGCCCCTTGGCCGTGTCATCAGCAAGCATGGAATATCATTCCATTGCTACGCTGATGACACGCAGCTATATATAAAGACAGACCCTATCCCACATGCTTCCTCACTTTCACCATCATCGTCACCGTTCCCATCAACATCCCTTAACACCTGCATTGAGGAGATAATGGCTTGGATGCGAGAAACTTCCTGCAACTTAATAGCTCCAAAACAGAAGCTATTTTAGTTGGCACACCAAACCAGGTCCAGTCATCCCCCATAACCCATATTACCTTTTCTGGCCAAAACATACCCCTCTCCACAGCAGTTACCAACCTGGGTGTAAGATTTGGCAGACATCTGACCTTTGACACCCACATCAAACACCTGTGCAACACCTCCTTCTACCACCTCAGGAACATTGCAAAACTCCGTCCCACACTCTCCCTGTCAGATGCAGAACAACTGGTCCATGCCTTCGTCTCCTCAAGGCTCGATTACTGCAACGCTCTCCTCATCGGGACTCCTAGCGGGAGCATTCAGAAGCTCCAATACGTACAGAACAGTGCTGCTAGGATCCTGATGAGGGTGAGAAAATATAACCACATCACACCCGTTCTTCATTCCCTCCACTGGCTTCCTGTCTCATTCAGGATCGAATACAAGATCGCACTACTGACCCATCAATGCATCCACGGGAACACTCCTCCATACCTGAAGGAACTTCTCACATCACAAACTCCCACACGCAACCTCCGCTCCACAACCAACCATCGGCTTCGCACCCCGAGGACCAAACTCCGCACAATGGGGGATCGGACTTTCTGTGCAGCTGCTCCTCGCCTGTGGAATTCACTCCCAGACCAACACACTCTCACTCAGAGGCGCGGGAAGGTATTTTGAGTGGGGGTGCTGAGGTGCTAGACTCCAGTATACTATTACGGGTACTATAGAGCACGCACAAAAGCACTCCCCACACACAAACACACACTACACCCGCGACTGTTACAATGAAGGCTCGATAATCAGCTCACGGCATATAGGCAGGGGTAAAGTGCTATTTTTTACGAGTGGGGAGCGGACCTCACCTCCTCTAGGAGGGTCCTCACATCCTCTAGGGAGGTCCGGGGGGATGCTCCCCCGGGAAGATTTTTTTTAAATATTGAAGTTAAAAGCATCAATCTGGTGCACTTTAAGAGCAACATTAAGAGATCTATGGATACATCTCTCAACACCCAGATGAAACACAACTGTAAGCAGATGTTCTTTTTCTTTATGGATATTTTATAAATCACTCCCCTTTCAAACTGTATTCTTGTTTTACTGCCATATAGTATTTCATAACTGTTTTTCCTTTATTCTCTTATTTTTTTTATAACTATAATGATCATATGAAGGTGTGCCGCGGAAATAATCTTTTGAATAATTTGTGACCAAACCGTTTGAGACCCACTGAGATAACTTAGACTACAGTTAACTATCTAAACACTCAGAGAGTCCTTTAGCTCACCTGAGCCTCTCAGTCTGAGAGGAGAGCACACACACACACACACACACACACACACACACACACACACACACACACACACACACACACACACACACACACACACACACACACACACACACACACACACACACACACACACACACACACACACACACACACACACACACACACACACACACACAGAGCCGAGCTTGAATGACACAAGCACACTTTTATTTCCATGCAACTCTCTGATTGGTCTGGCGTATTGCCTCTGTTGCATTCACTGAACACTGGAAATTACAGTCCTGCCGTCCTCTCTAGTGTCTTGATGAGGTTCACGTAAAGCACGGTTAATGTATTATATTATTGAGGTAGAATTGTCCGGGGCTACAGTATTGTAGCCAACAATGTGGAATTTATTGGCTACATATTACACAGATTATGCACAGCGGGAGCAGCAATAACCGTCAAATAATAATTCAGACAGGGGAGCTCCGCACCCCCTGCCTGCCGCTAGGGGGTGCTGCAGCGCCCTCAGCACCCCCTTCCCGCGCCCATGCTCTCACTCCATAATCGTCCAGGAGCGACGTTTGGTCAGGGTCCCGTGGCGTGCAGTTGTGACGCTCCTAGGCTCCTTCAGCTTCATAAAGGGACGCAAATAGCTTTCAACTGATTGCAATGTATTCCCATCTGCGGCGGGATTTGACGCTCATGGAAGCACGGCATTCGTTTGTGTCGGCTGCCCTTAAAGGCAATGTGAGCGTCCATTCCCATTGGATAACGGAGAATTGTACACCCGGAAGTAAGTATTCCCCTTACTGTCGATTGATTTTACAGTGATATCTGCACTACTCATCGACTAAAAAACACCAGATTATCCTTGTTAATTACACAACATTGATTGGTTTAAATTGTGTGCAATGCTTTTGTATTTTTCCCCTTCGATTCGGAGAAACAAATATTTTTTCGGAGTAAAGGATGGCAGAACTACACTACCCAGAATCCCCAGCTATCGTTGAGGACTACACCATGTGCTCTGTTTGACAAACCCTGTGATTAATTCTCAAGCTCTGTGATTGGTTGACCTCCAACTGCATTCCATATGAAAAAAAAACGTTTCGTAAAAGATAAAATCATACTTTATTCAGCAGTGCTTGCTTTACTCTTTGAAAGTCATCACATGAATGCATTGTAATAAATGGTTCGGCTGCATTAAATATATTACACATCTGTCGTAGTTCTTTATTTTTATTTATCTACAGAGATCGGGCTCAGACTAGACCGGAAACTATTCTTTTACCGTTCAGTTTGAATTTCACAATAAAGTTAGTAGTAATATTTTGTTTTGATATTATTGTTTTTTATTAACTACTAGACCGCTGGGTCATGTTAAGACCATATTTTCTGTGTTGCTGTGGGTTTTTTCCATCGCTTTTGTGTTACAAATATCAAAACAATAACTAAATATATCCGTCGTAAACTAAATCAGAAACAGCAGTATATTTTATTTTGTTAACACTGCAAACTTGACAGCTTTTTAACCCAAACCACCTACTGGTTACAGCACGTTATTACACGTTTAGAGTAATGCAAAGCAGGTAGATTGTGTTGCTTTTTAATGACTGTTTAAAATGCTTTTTTCTTAATGTATTTTATTATTATTAACTACTTGTTACTTGTTGCTAGGGACGCTGCTATCGATATTATTTTAGTTATGTTGTGTAACTGTTTAATGGTGTTATCTTTATTGCTACCCCCTTCCCCGTCAATGTGTTCGGTCCACAGCGCAAACGTATTAGTTTAACAAAATCCACATCTAAAATTGTGGCATAGATCAACCCTGTCTCCTAAAAATTACGTTCCCACAGAACTAAACTGCATTATCAATTACGTTTAGCTAGAAACGTATTTTCTCCTACGTTACGTTCGTTATAAACGTATCTCAAATACGTTTATTTTCTACATATCTTCTAGAAGCATATTTTCTCCCACGTTACATTTCTTATGAACGTTTATTTTCTACATATCTTTGCCATTTATTGTCTTGCTTGTAATAATGATAATAGTCATTTATAAATATCATTTTAGAGCACACATTTGAAATCAGTAGGCGAGGCTGTAATTTCGCCAGCTGTTACTCTCATGAGCGAGGCAGAAAATAATAGTTTTTAACATGCCAAAAAGCTGCTGTGTCGTTTATTGCACCTCAAACATTAAAACAAATCCAGAGTTACGTGTTTCTGTACTTCCTTTAAGAAGAAAGGACAGTAACAGAAGATCTCTGTGGCTTCAGGCTTGATCGCCGTTCAAATTACAGCGTTGGTTTCCACAAAACTGGGCGGGGCTGTAAAGTGACGTAGATTTTACTCATCTATTATTCAAAACCATTCTATTTATTCTAACGTAAATTACATGCCAGTGTTTTATGTTTTTATTTTAAATCGTATAATGTCGGACTTTTTTTCCCGTCTGTAAGGAAAATAAATGGGGCTTAGAGCCTCAAAATACTGAAATCTGTATTTTTGAAAATCTTTTTTTCCTTATTTACTTAACAATAACACACAATTATCCTTGTTTTTATTTATTCGTTTAATTCTATAATCTTGGGCTTTTTAGCCGTAAAAAAAGTCACCGGAAACAGACGTAGGCCTATCAGGGACATTTTGAGGATACACACAAACCCACTGAACAGATTACCCAAGATCCTCAGCTTGAAGCTTGTTGATTGGATGTTTAGCCTTAATGCATGTTGGGATATGATGTTAATGATATGATATGATATCCGAAAAAAATTAAATAAAATAATAATACTTTATTCCGAGTGTTCTTGCTTTTCTCTTTGGAAGTCATCACATAACGGCATTGTAATACACAGTTCGGCTGCATTAAATATTACACATCTGCTGTAGTTCTTTATTTATAGAGCCCTGATGAGAAGACTTCTGGACAAACAGGAGAACTGCCGCCAAAACTGAATATGTGACGTGGATCATAAATATATCAACAATTAAACAACATCTTGCATTTCTTTTCACAAAATACGTCTCCTTGTAGTATCAATACTAATTCGGCTGACTTTTATATTTGATCCAATTGGTAGATAGGTTATATTTACACCATAAAGGTGCACAGCTGATAGAAAAGGACTTGTAGTTTTTAAAGATATTACTGATTTTCTTTGAATATAAGAATGTAAATACTGAGTTGAGAGAATAGTCAGGGAATTTGGGTGATGGGAGATACATCTATGGAATCACAATATCAATAGCTTACCATTAAATTACGGATATGGCTTTCTGTCTGTGATGTTTTACAAATCAGATATTAATGTGTAGAAGTAAAGCATGAGAAATAGTATAGCAATATCCTGTAAAATTATGTAAAAACTAGGGCCGGGACTCGATTAAAAAAATTAATCTAATTAATTAGAGGCTTTGTAATTAATTAATCGAAATTAATCGCATTTTTAATCGCATATAAATATTTGACCTAAGAACAGTGAGAAGCAATTTTTTTCACATGGATTTTAGTATACCATTAGGCGCATTCACACCGCAGTACTTTTCCCACCAAGGTTCATGAGAACTTAGTTCATGAGAACAAATGAAGCCGCTGACGTCACTTCTTCTTCTTCTGCTTCTGCTTTGGGTTTACTGGCAGGCCGCAAACCACTTCACGGCGTATACTGCCGCCCAAAGTCCCCGGACGGAAGTCCCCGGAGTTGGGGACTGGCTTCAGTAGAAGCTGCTGGGAGTCCCAGCAGCCTTCCGAGTAAATCGCCAGAACGCCGACACCTCCTCATCTCCACCGCTCCCATGTTTTATTTTGTGTTGCCATAAGTTAGTCTCTCTGCGTTTCTGCGCTGGGCTAATGCTAATGCGAGGATAATAAAATGGCGGCTTCACCAAACTTTTTGGGAGTTTTACGGGGCGTGGTTTGCAATCCGCCCAGCCAATCAGAAATATAGCTCTTTTCTCACAAGAGAGCCGTACGAAAGTCCCTGCTCTCTAGCAGGGACTTTCGTGGGGGTAAAAAGGTTCTCATGAACTGATTTTAGTACCGGCTCTTTTTGGTGTGAACGCGATAAAAGAGGCTAACGTCCACGCTAGCTTCCACGCTAGCTGCTATATCTTTTGCATTGAGGTGATACTTGAGGCTTGATGTGCTGCGGTGATATGCGAATTCCTTTTTGCATAATTTGCACACAACCGTGCTCTTATCAACGCTTCCATCCGTCCGTTTTTTAAAACAACATTTCCCACTGTTGTTCACTGTGGTTTGTTGTTGTCTGAAGTCATGAACGTTAGTTGGTGCTCCAGTATAATCGGTACGCCTGAAACTCATCCAGTGAGAAACGTTCCGCGGTGCAAAAATAAGTGCGATTAAAATGCGTTAATTTTTTTAACGCGTTAATTTTTGTGTAATTAATTAATCTTAATTAACGTGTTAAAGTCCCGGCCCTAGTAAAAACATTAATAAAACTACACATCTTCAGATGTTATACATACATAAGTGTCCTACACAAAGTTATTATTAGTATGCTGTGTGTACCTTGTGTGCACCGCCTAGTGGTTAAAGCACGTTATTGAATTATTTTTGTTGAATAATGTTATTTTTGTTGAATAATGTTATTTGATGAAAAAAATATTAAGAGTACATACTTTCATAGGGGGAAAGTAGAAGGTCAATGATATAAATATAGAATATAAAAAATCAAGAAGATACTGTAAGTGATCTCTACAATAAAACAGTTTAGTGCACGATGTACAAAGATATTAATATGAGGATGTGCAAAACAGACAAACTAATTAACCTTTATTAACACATTAAAGAATACTTTAGGTTAAGGTCTTCTTTCAAATAAGAAAAAAGCTTTGGGGGTATCTATCTACAGATAAATATTAAGCCTGACAAAGTACTTAACATCTAATGTATTGCTTTCCTGCAATGTTAACTATGTTGAAGCACTTATTTTAACTGATATTATATACATTAATTATACTCTTATGTATGTAGATAGTATAAGAAATGTGCAGAATTTGACAGTTTAATGGTGGAGGTATACACACATATTGATAGTCTTGTAATGCACTGTTGAGGAACCTGTAACCCAAGTTTTTCATTCATTGCATAACTACACTGTAGTTGTGTATATGATATGTCAATAAACCTTAGAAAATCTTGAAATCTTGAAAGGGATGAGCAAAATAGCAATTATATACAGTTTTTAATTAACTATTAGTAGAGAATAATAAGTAATTAATATACTTTATAGAGATCTGCAGATACATGTTTAGTCTTCTCAAGCACCAACTATCAAATATCTCGCCTGATTGTTGGCACTTGACAATCACCTTTCCCTGAATTTTACTCAGGTGTAACTAAAGTCTGCTTTAAGGGTTGTTTATATTTCACATCATTAATCAGAATCTGCAGAGTTACTAAAGTAAATGTAGTGGAGTAAAAATACCAGGTTAACCTCTGAATTGTAGTGGAGTAGAATATATATTAATGCTGCCCATTATGGATACAAGCGATTTTCACCCATGTAGTAATTACATGTTTTAAATGTGTACACACCAATGTGTTTCCTATCGCCTAAACCTCCAGGGCTGTGCACAGTTTAATACAGTCAACTTCTAATTTTTGGAAAAACGAAAAAGTCTTTTAAAACTACAATTCCCAGTAGAGACGTGCCATAGAGAACATGTTGCGAAACACAATAGCCAGCATGTGTAGTTCTGGGGGGGTGTTCGAGTCCAGTTTTGAATAGTCTGCCGTGGTTTCGTTCCATTTCAAAGAGCTTGACGCTCGGCGTAACCTTGGCGCACTGCCACTCCAACATCCAATCCCAGAGCTTGAAGATTAATCACGGGGTTTGTCAACGGGACTGTAGTCCCAAACGATAGCTGTTGATTATGGGTAGTGTTGTGTCTTCGGCCATCCTAAACTGAAATATTTTTCGGATATCATATCGCATTAACAACACCACATCTGGCGTCACAGAGATCTTCTGTTACTGTCCTTTCTTCTTAGAGGAAGTACAGAAACACGTAACTCTGGATTTGTTTTAATGTTTGAGGTGCAATAAACGACACAGCAGCTTTTTGGCATGTTAAAACTATTATTTTCTGCCTCGCTCATGAGAGTAACAGCTGGCGAAATTACAGCCTCGCCTACTGATTTCAAATGTGTGCTCTAAAATGATATTTATAAATGACTATTATCATTATTACAAGCAAGACAATAAATGGCAAAGATATGTAGAAAATAAACGTATTTGAGATACGTTCATAACGAACGTAACGTGGGAGAAAATACGTTTCTTGCTAAACGTAATTGAGAATGCAGTTTAGTTCTGTGGGAACATAATTTTTAGGAGACAGGGTTGCATAGATAGCCTACGTTATTTTCCCCTGTGCAATTCTCCATTTACTCAACAATAACACATAATTATCCTTGTGTTTATTTGTTTGATTAATAAACACAAGTTGGAGTCCGTCAGGACCGAGGGTCGGAGCAGCTCATTTGCTTTAGAGAATATTATTACACCCGGAAGTAAGTATTCTCTCCGCTTCGCTCTTCGCTTGACAAACCCCGTGATAGTCCTCAAGCTCTGTGATTGGAGAGTGTGCTCCGAGGGTTACGCCGAGCGTCGAACAGCACTTGAAATGGGATGGAACCACGGCAGACTGTCCAAAATTGGATTTGAATGGGTCCACCGCGTCCCCCCCTCCCCCCACCCCGTCCCCAGAACTACACATGCTGGCTATTGTGTTTCGCAACATGTTCTCTATCTATGGCACGTCTCTACTGGGAGTTGTAGTTTTAAAAGACGTTTTCGTATTTCCCATAATAAGAAGTTGCCAGTATTAAACTGTGTACATCCCTGGAGGTTTAGGGGATAGGAAACACTCAAATTTAAAACATATAATTAATAAATGGGTGAAAATTGCTTGTGCCCATAATGGGCAGCATTAATATATATATATACCCACATGCCAGAAGAGCTTTATTTAACAGCTGGTCTTATTTTTGTGACCCCTGTTGTTAATTGATAACATTACATTACATTACATTACATTAATTGATAAGCCTGAAACATGCACTTGTCAAGGTTCAGAGGCACATTTTGCAAATATGGCAGTAGCCATCGATCAGCTTAAGATAATATATACTTTATTGATCCCAAGTTGGAAACATTTGCGTTACATCAGCATGTGTAACAGTTGTAAATATGCAGTGGTGTTTATTTGTAAATCATTTAGTATAATCACACAAATTCTGTTTTATATTTAACAATTCTGTGTTCTTTATTTATTGATTGTTCAATACCTGACAAGGCCGGAGATGAAATATCTACATACATCTTATAAGAGTATAATACATATGTATAATATCAGTTAAAATAAGTGCTTCAACATAGTTAAAATTGCTGGAGGCATGCACAAATATTGATAGATGTCTTGTAATGCACTATTGAGGAACCTGCGACCCAAGTTTTTCATTCAATGCATAACTACACCGTTTGTGAATATGATATGTCAATAAACCTTAGAAAATCATGAAATCTTGAAAGGGATGTGCAAAATAGTCATTATATACAGTCTTTAATTAACTATTAGTAGAGAATAACGAGTAATGAATATACTTTATAGGGATCCTATTAATATCTAATAATACAAATAATACATTTCAATAACATGCTTTAACCACTAGGTGTCCCTTTATATCAGCTGTGCACCTTTATGGTGTAAATACAGCCTATCTACCAATTGGATCAAATATAAAAGTCAGCCGAATTAGTGTTGATACTGCAAGGAGACGTATTGTGTGAAAAGAAATGTAAGATGTTGTTTAATTGCTGATATATTTATGATCCACGTCACGTTTTCAGTTCCTCATGTTTGTCTAGAAGTCTTCTCATCAGGGCTCTATAAATACAGAACTACGGCAGATATGTAATATTTAATGCAGCCGAACCATGTATTACAATGCCGTTATGTGATGACTTTCAAAGAGAAAAGCAAGCACACTCGGAATAAAGTATTATTTAAAAAAAAAAAATGTTTTCGGTCTGTTTCCGGTATTTGTTAATGACGATGTGCTGTGAGATGTGAGACTGGAATTGCACAGGGGAAAATAACGTATCTTTAGATGCAGATTTTGTTAAACTAATACGTTTGCGCTGTGGACCAACACTATACATTGACGGGGAAGGGGGTAGGAATAAAGATAACACCATTAAACAGTTACATAACATAACAGAAATAATATCGATAGCAGCGTCCCTAGCAACCACCTTGGTAACAATGAAAACGTTCTATGGACGCAATTTCCTGAAGTAATCTTCGTAATAATTAGCAAACTAAAGATCATGTACATCCACTGCACACATAATCTGAAATAACAACTCATATTTCTCGCATCAAATGACATCAAAACGCATTTTAATGGCCAAACTAACTTTAAAATAGGCCTTTTTCACCGAGAATAAAACGAAGTTCGGCCATGTTTTTTTTTTCTGCAGGGAGAAATTTGAAGATCACGTGACATAGATGCCAGCCATTGGAATGAATGGTGAAAAAAAAACGGGGTTTGTCAAACAGAGCACATGGTGTAGTCCTAAACGATAGCTGAGGATTCTGGGTAGTGTAGTGTCTTCTGCCATCCTTTACTTCGAAAAAATACTTGTTTCTCCGAATCGAAGGGGAAAAATACAAAAGCATTGCACACAATTTAAACCAATCAATGTTGTGTAATTAACAAGGATAATCTGGTGTTTTTTAGTCGATGAGTAGTGCAGATATCACTGTAAAATCAATCGACAGTAAGAGGAATACTTACTTCCGGGTGTACAATTCTCCGTTATCCAATGGGAATGGACGCTCACATTGTCTTTAAGGGCAGCCGACACAAACGAATGCCGTGCTTCCATGAGCGTCAAATCCCGCCGCAGATGGGAATACATTGCAATCAGTTGAAAGCTATTTGCGTCCCTTTATGAAGCTGAAGGAGCCTAGGAGCGTCACAACTGCACGCCACGGGACCCTGACCAAACGTCGCTCCTGGACGATTATGGAGTGAGATTGTGTTGCCCAGACCACCTGAGGACTCCACAGACCACTGACGCCTTCAAGAAAGGCTTAAAAACCTTTCTTTTAAAAAAAGCTTTTGATTAAACTTTTGTTTATTTTGTATGTTTTTATTATGCCTCCTGTCACACCTTGGGATTGCTGTTAGCAATGAAAGATGCTTTATAAATCGAATGTATTATTATTATTAAACTGTATTCTTGTTTATTAATAATAACTTTCTTTTACTGTCATATAGTATTTTATACCTGTTTACGTTATTCTCTTATTTCTTTATAACTATAATGATCATATAAAGATGTGCCTTTACCTCACTGGTTGTAGAAAAAGCTTCTTACTGTATATTCGTTAGCATAGCTAGCTAACCAGATGCTAATAACAACAAAGTTATTGAGTGTATGATCAGTATGACAGATGAACAGATCGCCACTGGGCTTACAACTAAAGACACAGCCACGCAAAAACTGTGGCATGTGTACGGCTCCTTATCGGTACTGCAATATCTGAAGTGTTGGAGCGGGGATCTGGTGCTCTTCGTCAGAACTGCACCCCTGTCAGACGAGACATATACCACATGATGACACGTTAGGCTCGTGTTGTGTTCAAGGACCCTGACCTTGGCCAGGAAAAACAGGCACTCACTTGTTTAATTCTTTTGCGGTCTAGATTTCTTAATTTTTTTTCTTTTTTGCGTGTGTTTATAAATTACCTAGAGGGCCGTACCAAATGGTCTCGCGGTCCGTATACAGCCCAGAGGCCGGAGGTTCCCCACCCCTGGTCTAAGGCAATGCATATATCATTTGGTAATCATGAAAATACATATGGACGTCAACTGATAATTGTCAGTCACTGGAAGTATATTTACCCATTGGAGCTTCTGATGATGCAGGATGACAATCATCAAGTTTATTTAGTCAGTCTGTAGAGGTGTAATTTATCTTGGTTAGTTTGTGAAAGGTCAGTGTGAACAGGACCAGAACTTAAAAAAATGCATTTCTCTTCCTTTGTTCCAGACTAAATGAACCAAACTGCAGGTGTTAAAGCAGCCATATGGCTTGAAGTCATTCACTGCTGTCAAAGTTCTTCATCAGTAGAGAAGCTACTGTTAGAGGGTTGCTCTTCGGAGGAGTCATCCAAAGACACCGTTTGCTGTCCCAAAATGCATTGGTATGCAATACGTGCCATGGCCTGCTGCGCTTTCACTTTGTGGAGTTGTTTCTTTAGAACACAAAGTAGCCCCTCACGTCCTCTCTCCGTCAACGCCTCGGTACTGCCTGAGAATGTATGACATCAAATAAATAAATAATCAAATAAGCTAAATGTTATTGCCAGACCATACCAACAACAATAATCATTTATTGTACTAACTTTGTCCAGTGATGCCTTCAGAAAGCTGGGAGGACAGGTGATCAATCTTTCCTGCCACGCTCCTCATGTACTCATGTAAGTGCTGTTTGACTTCATGAACCAGAATAACAGCTTCTTCTTTCAGTCTGGTCAGCAGCATTACCTTGTCGTAAACCTTTTTTTTCTGTACCATATCACCATGACCTGCAAAGTGCATCAAAGCGTTATCAATTATCTTACATTTATATCAAGGTGTGTACTTCAGCTAATGTGTAGTGTCTTTCAATGTATTTCATCTATTTGAGGAGGAACAATGCACAGTATTTAACATAAGCACAGGAATACATCATGCATATGTGTCAGATTTAGCCTGGCAGGTTTATTGCATTAAATATATATGTTAGGGCTGTCAGTCGATTAAAATATTTAATTGAGATTAATCGCATGATTGTCCATAGTTAATCGCGATTAATCGCAAATTAATCTCACATTTGTTGTCTGTTCTAAATGTACCTCAGAGGAATATTTTTCAAGTTTGTAATACTCTTATCAACATATGAGTGGACAATTATGCTTTATGCAAATGTTTGTTTATTATCATTTGAACAATGACAAATATTCTCATGAATATTAAACACAACAACCTCTGAACATTACAAATATTCGCCTCAATTCAACCTGGAACCTCTCTCATACAATACAATAATACAATACAAAAGTGTGTGTGTGTGTGTGTGTGTGTGTGTGTGTGTGTGTGTGTGTGTGTGTGTGTGTGTGTGTGTGTGTGTGTGTGTGTGTGTGTGTGTGTGGAGAGACACTGTGATGGATCGTTGGAGCTATGTGCAACTCAAGGCATATGCTCGAACGGGAGGTGCCTGGACGCTGCAATCATGTTGCGCAGTGTGCTGACTTTTCGTACAATGTCCCACTGTCTGGCTTCCTGCATAAAGTCAAGTGCTCGGCGACAGTTTTCGGCAAAATGTCGCTCCTCTGTTTTCATTGAAACAGCTCCTTATATCCGTTAGCACAGCTAGCTAACACCAGATGCTAACAACAACAATACACGTAAGGTGTGCGCATTCTCTCTTTCTCGCTCGCGCCACACATACACACACCCTCCCGGTCCTCCCGATGGCCAGTCCGGGCCTGCGGGTGAGCGTGGAAGTGTGGTCTGCCGCAAGCGGGCGGCAGGAGCGGGGCTGTCAGCATCAGCTTGTCGATGGTATTTTAAACTCGATGCGCTCTGAAACTACGGGGCGGCCGAGGACAAAAGATACACATGCGTTAATCTCGTTAAAATAATTAGTGGCGTTACTTTTTGTATTAACGCATTAACTTGACAGCCCTAATATATATATATATATATATATATATATATATATATATATATATTGTAAGCACAGACAAAAGCATTTTAAAGATATAAAGTCTGCACATTTTATCATGATTTTCTAAAATGTAGTTGTTACAATGATAATATGAATTATACCATGACCACTGTTTGCAATTTTGTTTTATTGTGGTCATACACACCAGTGTCCAGATAAATGTCTCTAATATTATAATTTGACTAATTGATTGATTCTGTTTCAATGAACAACAACATACATTTTAAATGTATCATCATCATTATGGTTCCTACAGCTTAAGGCAAGTTTGAAGAACAACTTCCCAATAAATAAAAACATTGAAAAATGAAACTACTTAAATTATCTTGCAGAGTTTTAAAATGCACAAACTATACCAAATAAGTTTATACATATGGTTTTGCTTACATTCCCATTTCCAGGAGTAGTTGTCCTCAGCCAAGAGCTCGTTAGGAGGAGGGAGTTTGTCCGCTTCCCCGACAACAGCATTGTGTTCAGTGATGTCATCTTCCAAGGCTTTCTTCTCTTCTGCAATCTTTTTTCTGAGTTTGTGTCACCGCTTATTGCCACCTGCCAGAATTTGAACCAACGTTTGTTTTAGTATAATCTTACTTACACACCAACATTTTTCAATAGATCAGCTATTTTTTACCATCTATGAAATATTAGTGAATACATTTGTTTCCATATCTAGGCATGCCATTGCGTATACTTAGAACAGGCAGGGACAGAATTTATCATGTATCTATTCATTTTGATGGCATTTTACGCCTTTATCTGACAGTAACAGTAAGAGAAAGGATATTTGGGAGGGAAAAATAGGGCAAGGGTTGCCAGCAGATGGTCCAGCCGGCCGAGAAATTACCGGAGATTCGCTCCTCAAAGCATTTGCACAAAAGTGGTAATGGATGACCCCAATTAGTATACTTTAAATATACCTTATAGTTGTTTTTAAGCAGCTACTGCATTGTTTATAACATCCATGGGACTATACAAATTCACTATAGTCACTGGGAAAAAAATATAAATGACAATAAAATAAACAATATTCCCATTGCTGTAGATCAGTCATTCATCCTATTCTCTGTAGACCTCCTTCCAATGATGGATTTTACTAGCAGAGAGGTACCCCTGATAGAAGAGGAGGGCCAAATAATTTGTTCACAGTACCTGTAGTCCACTGCTGAACATCAGATACCCACTGCTGTACTTGGTCGTTCTGTAGTGACAATTCAACGGTGAGTTTCTCCAGATCCTCTGTTGCTTCTGTAATCCTTTGCACCGTCTGTCAAAAACAAATATCAAAGTAACAAAATGTTGACCAACATTTAAAACAAAATAGTTGTGAAAAAACATTGATGTGGCCAGTATCTTCATGTATCTTTTGGCCAATGTTTGCTCAAGGTTTGCTGCCTTTCGCTTGTTCCAGCCACTTGCTTGGATTGTAAGCATGTCCGTGTGAACTAAAGACAGAATGTATATTAGGCCAGGAAACGTCGGCCATGTTTTTTTTTCTGCTGAGAGAAAGTTGAAGATCACGTGACATAGACGCCAGCCATTGGCCATTGGAAGTTAATGGTGAAAAAAAACGTAGGGATCCTACAATTTCAGAGGCGTTTTTGTAGAAATACTACGTCCCAAGTTGTGGACCAACCGATATTACACGTTTAGATGTGAGACTGGGTTGGTCTCTCACAGGGTTGACCTACAATCTTTGAGCAGATTTTCATCTGGTGAAGTAGTTTAGACTTTAAAGCGATGGACAAACACTTGTACAATGTAGTATTGCAATACTGTAGTATCACAGATTTAAAAAACAGAAGAAGAATTTGTCTACTCGCCCCTAAGGACTATTCCTAATTTACCGACAAACATAGTCAGCTTGAGTGGGCAAAAGAGACAAAGAATGAGGAAGAATGTCTGTCTGCTAACATGAGAGTGAGGAATGGGCAAGAAGGCCCAGTGAAGGGTTGAATTATCCATGCTTTCCTATAAATATGTTACTATGTTTATTTGTTACCTGTGTTCCTGTGTGTATCTGTGATATTGTATTTGTTATATTTTGTGGAGGTCCATGTCTCAGAGCCCCAGATAAACAGCCTGCCCCCCTCCTCTTGGCAGCTTCCTCTCCTATTTGAACATGCCATAGTGATCTCCAAGCAAAGACCATAATCCCTGCCAAACTCCTGGAGCACCGTCAGCACTGGAAGCCAGCCAGGGCCCCGAGATGCCAGGGTGGCCCCCGCTAGTCTGCCAAGGTCAAGTGTATTTAGCTCCACTTCTCAGCTCATCGGAGGGGTGTTAAAGGGTAGGGGGGTGAGGAGCGGTGCTGGTAGAAAGAGTGGGTTGGGTGGGAGGCCTGGAGGGGGAAACAATGCAGGCCTAAAACTAAATAATAAAAAAACAAAAAAATGTGTCTCATAACACAACAACAGATGCTGGAGCTCTTGCCAAGTATTCTGTTTTGTTTTTGTTGGAGTTATAAAGAGATAGCCCACGAGGTAAAAGAGTGCTAATTTTTGGCTCAATGATGTTCCACAAAGAGGAACACTTGTTTGTCTTCTGAGGCTCTGTTGTGGGCAAAGAGTCTTTACTGATAAGGCTGTGCACATTCCATATGTTAAGGACGTTTTTTCCAAGTGACCTCACAGGGATATACCATTTTCCAGCTGCGGACACGAGTGAGGATCTTACTTCCTGATCTTTCACTTTCACTTTGCATGATCTTCGTTCAAAATGTTGAATTCATGGATTTCAAACAGATACAGAGGGATATTTGTATCAAAGTGTCCATGCATGAAAAAAAGCTTAACTAAACTAGACAAAATAAACCTGAAGTGTAAATATGTGTTGTGACTGAAAAAGCAAAAATGTGAACAAAGTACGGGTGGATGGGTACACCAGCTGCAGCTTGGTAGGCTGACTCACTGCTGTTGATGAGGTCAAGAACCGTTGTCACCCCAAACCTGATAATGTGTGCATTTGTAGGAGAAGAAAAAATAAAGGAGAGGAATCAGCCCTGTGGGACACAAGTATTTAGGATAAGGGTGAACGAACTGTGGTTGTTTAGCTTTACAAACAGGCGTGCTAGGGTCTGTTAGTTAGGAAGACAACAATCCAGTTAGACAGAGAGTTGATGATACCACAGTGTTTGGTGATCAGTTTGCAACATTGATGGTGTTGAATGCTGCAGCAGTCACCAAACAGCATCTCGCATAAACAAAGCTGTTGTCCCTGTGTAGCGCTTTGGTTAAGGCACCCTCCGTACTCCTGATCTTATAGAGGGGATGGAGGGTGGGTGGTAGAGATGAGCCTGGACGAGCCTCTCTAATCACTGGAGGTAAGTGCAGGAGGACACGTCACTGCAGTTTGACTGTTTTGTCAAGAAACTCTTTTAGTCTCCCATTCACTTTCTCACTCATGTGCATATCACATATACAGTATATATATATATTTTAATAAACCAGGGGTGGCCAACGCGGGGCCAGTGGACGCCTGGTCGCCAGGGGCAACCTATGTAGGTTTGCTTTGCTGGGAGAAATGTCAAACTTGTGAACTCTGTCTGAAGTGTTTCTGCTGATTGAGCCTCCGTGTGTCAGCTGAGTCTCTGCCGTCAGAACAACAGTCACTCAGACATTCACCATTTAAATCGTGCTGTTCATATTTAACTGTTTGGACCCAATCGCAGCAGCGTTTTATTGTCCTCCGCTGGCACTGCAGCGGGAAAATAATCATCTGATCATACGTCATCTGCTCCACCCATGTCTTTTTGCTTTATGTTGCTCGTTATTTAAAGGAAAACTGCAAATGTATATTCTTCAGTAAGATTATATGGAGATAGTTATCTTTAAGTAAGCTGGTCTCGAAAGGTTGGTGACCCCTGCTATAAAGTATTCTCATAGGTTAAACCCACAGTAGAACATGTCCAGTACTGCAGGTTCAGGTCCGTACAGAGCCAGAACACTCTGGAGTTCTGGCAGGCCGGCCCGGTCCTGCTGCTGCTGGCTGGGACGAGATGGAAACCTTTGGCTGACCAGATGCTGGTCACAGTGGGAAGAGGACATACCTGTTGAAGGGAGAGAGTCCTGCTGAACTAGGCCAACCTGCCCTCAGCACCAGTTAGCAGAGGAAGGGGGAAGAAATAGAGGAACACGAAGGATGGTATAGAGAGTTTACATTTTCCCTCACAAAAACCTGTGTACTGGAAACACTGATCCTGCATGCTCTGTTCTTCCCTGTGTATTTCTACAAGTTCACACAGTTAACAACACCCTTTACTGAAATGCAGTGATGTAATGTGGTGAAGTCTATCTAGTGTTGTACTTAAGTATGATTTGACAAAATGTGTTACTATATGCTTTACAAATTATTATCTACAACAACATAAAAAATAAACTAATAAATGAACTATGATATATAATAATATAGGTTCAAATATCCAGCAGCAGTATATGCATTAATTAAAAGTAGCTCCACCTTTAACAGTTGTGATGAACACATTAATGCATCAACAAATAAATCCAGTAATTTAATATATTTAATTCTGAAATTGAACATTACATGCAGAAAGTACTTTTAGAAAGTAGATTTGAATGCAGCGCTATTACTTGTAACTGTGTATTTGTACACTGTAGTATTAGGGGAGAGTGGGGTAAGGTGAGCCACATTTTACTTAAGATGTCCTCAGAGAAATAAGATCAACCTTTACTTCAGGATGTCTTCTGTCAATTGAAAGGATAATAATGCATCTATCACAAAGAGCCATGAAATAATGATTTCTGGAGAAAAAAAGTGCCCCATCTAAGGAAGGGGTCAAGGGGTAAATTGAACTGACCAATTTACTTTTTCAAGATTAAACCTTAGCAAGTCAAATATATGCCATGCTCTCTCTGCCACTTCCTGTTTTGGTGTCTGCACTGTAGTGACACCTGTTTCTTGAACATCATAAATCATGTTAGGAGAGAATGTATCCCAGTAAAACAAACCTCAGCTGACCTACTGAATCATGTGATCTCTTGGAGACCATACCTGCTAAACCCTTCTTTCTCCAGTTGTTTGGTACAGGAATGTTGTTTCTGTCTGTAATTCAGAGCCAGTTCAAAGTATTTCTTTGGAGTAAGGCCATGGAACTGGTCAGCAGTTTTTTTTATCTGGTCTGAAGCCCCTTCTCTCTCCTGTGTGAAGACCCTCTTTCCTCTGCTGTTCCTCTGTACCTCCTGTTTTCACTTCCTGTTTATGTCTCTACGCAGGGTTGACCTGTCAATATTTCTGTCTTTTGCCACTGCTCTGATGGATTCTCCAGCCTCTCCATCAGTGGCTCTCTCCATCTCCTCAGTCTTCCTCTTGGACTTTCTTGGCATGATGGCTTTTCTACAATGTTTAAAACATCAAAAACACATCAGTTGGGTAATATCACATTGAAATAGTATTTTATACTACAGAGACTGAACTTCAGTGCCTCATGGGGAGTTAAGTTGAACCACTGGCTCACTTTGCCACTCAGCCACTTTTTTTTGGGGAATAAAAAGTTTAGTTTAGTCCTTCATGCTAATCTTTACCTAATGATTCACATGGTTTCACACCTTGCTAAATAACCAACATGTATGATACATATTTTCAGACCTGGATACATTTGCTTTGACAGAACAGTAATTATACCTGAAATGTTGAAAATGTCCCTCTGAAGAACCAGCACCTTCCCGTGGTGGAGAGGTTTGTGTGTCCTGATTAACCTGGGGGCTGTGTTGTCTGGAACCTTGTGTTCCTGGTAGAGTGTCCCATGGTAAATTGGTCTCAGGCAAGGGGCCAGACTAAGATTGGTTTGAAGACCTCATGAAAGACGAACTAAGAAATGAGGATACCCGGCCCGGAGGAAGCCCGGGGTCCCCTTCTGGAGCCACATTGTGCCACGAAGCCTGGCCCGAAAAGGCAACGTGGGCAACACCTCCGCTTCTCCGTCCCGCGGGCCCACAACCTACGGGAAACAGCGATGGGGTCGGATGCGCTGCCAGAAGGGTGGCAGTGAAAGCAGAGGGTCTCGACGGACCAGACCCGGGCGACAGAAGCTGGCTTTGGGGATGTGGAATGTCACCTCTCTGGGGGGGAAGGAGCCGGAGCTTGTGCGGGAGGTGGGGCGTTACCAGTTGGATCTCCCCGTGCAACACTTACACGGACCACTATTGCGGTAAGTATGTTGTAACTTCCGGTTGTTGTTGTCATCTCCGGGTATCCCGTGTGCCTGTTCTGTTGCTGAAAGCTTATTATCTTAACTTAATCGATCGTTTTAAAACTCTTGATCACGGCAACTGCCTGACGTTGTAATCACACGTTACTACAGCTTAAGCACTCACAACTCTCCTTTTCTTAGTGTAAGGGAAACTTCTGTAGCAATGGAGAGTCAGGACTCAGAGAGACACGGGACGAGCAGGAGTTCTGATGTCAAACACTGGCAGTTTATTACAAGCATCGGCCGGAGAATTCATATCACAAATCACAGCAGCAGAAAGTTCTGACTGCACCGGTGGGTTGCCATGTCAATTCTGACTCCCTTCTCCTCTTGGCAGACCTTTAATTAGCTTCACTCAGAATCAACCCCCATATTGGGGAAAGCATCTGTGAACACCTGGGGGGCACTGAATCACTTTATCTGACTCTATGGCTCTTGTGACCGAGGGTTGACCAGTCATAAAACTCATAATGTCAGCAATAGTTGACAGTTCCCATTCCTTAAGACAGATAACAGACTTCGGTTTCGTCGTAAAACGTCAACAGACCGAAAGGTCAAATATCTTAGGAGTAAGGAGAATTATTCTTTGACACTTAGGAGTAAAGACAAAATGAATCCCTAACACTTAGCGACTGTAACTCCACAGTTGCCTACACTCTTTTCGGGTTTGCTAACGGTAGCTACTTTAGCTTGATAGCTAGCCATGGCTCTTTCCCCACCCTCGGGTGTTATTTCCTGCTCTAACTGTCTCATGTTTGGTTACTTCCCTACCTCCTTTACTGGTACCGATACATGTTTTAAATGTAGTATAGTTGTTAGATTGGAGGCGGGAATCATAGCCATAGAAGCCCGGCTCCGCATCTTAGAAAGTAACTCAGCTACAGTAAAGCCCATGTTAGCCGATGCGGACCGGCAAAAGGTAGCTCCTCTTAGCCGTCCCCCGGCAACTTCCGAGCAGCAGGGAGACTGGGTGACTGTTCAGAAGGGGCATAACGCGAAACCCGCAGGTCCCCACCAACCCGTTCACGTATCTAACAGATATTCCCCACTCAGCGAGACACCCGCTGAGAAGCCAACTCTGGTTATTGGTAGCTCTATTATGAGACACGTGAATTTAGAGACCGAAGCCTCCACAGTCACATGCATTCCGGGGGCCAGAGCGGGCAACGTTGAGGCACATCTTAAACTGCTAGCTAAGAATAAACATAAATACAGTAGGATTGTTATTCACGTCGGTGGTAATGATGTTCGTTTACGCCAATCAGAATGCACCAAACTTAATGTGGAGTCGGTGTGTAGTTATGCTAAAACAATGTCGGACACCGTAATCTTCTCTGGTCCCCTCCCCAATCTGATCAATGATGACATGTATAGCCGCATGTCATCATTTCAGCGCTGGTTGTCTTGGTGGTTCCCAGCAAACAATGTGGGCTTCGTAAATAATTGGACAGCCTTCTGGGGAAAACCTGGTCTGATTAAGAGAGACGGCATTCATCCTACTTTGGAAGGTGCAAATCTCATTTCGGCAAACATTTCAGGGCTTTGTGGACTTAATCCATGACAAACTGGAGTTGAGACCAGGGGGGTATACTACGAAGCAGGATTTTCGTTTAGCAAGATAACTTCTGGGATTTCCGGTACTACGAAGCTGGTTCACTTTTTAGCGGGCTAGATCTCCATGGTGACTTATCCTGGAACCAGTCTGTGCTCCGAAGCAGGATAGGTTCCAGGATAAGAGATCAACTCAGCGAAAGCACCACGCCTGCTGACCAATCAGAGCTCAGTGTGCGGGGAAATACAGTTTAAACTGCCGTTGCAGGAAAGACGGCCGGCCAAAATTACCGACTGTGTGAACGTGAAAATGAATAGAACATCACCTCCCATCTTCAGAGCAATCTGACTATTATAATTATACTATTAGGCTATGTTAAGAAAGCTTAATTAAATATCTGCCACAACATAAGTAACCGGATCAAAGTAACATTACGTAGCCTACAGTCAGCGGCACTGTGAGTGCAGACGTCGATGTGTCCCATTATCATTCATATCACATCATATCACATCATAATGTATCATATATTTCCTCATCTGAGTCAGCTGAGCCGTATCTGGCTGTGCAACACTCACAGTGTCACATACTGTATGCATAAGTATTATTTTAAGCAACACATTAAGTTGACGAAACACTCGAGTCAAATGTAATGAAAGTCAGATCCACTCGTGTCTTGGACGGGGCAGTGATATCATAAACCTGTTAATGTACGCATTCAGACACTTTTTCTTTTACCAGCTGTATTCACCTTGCAGGTGCAACTATGTGGCTTTTATCCTGGATAAAGTGTTTAAGTCATATGTCTAATATTATAGTTGACTTTTCATTCAGGAAGTATGACGCTGCGCTGTCATTACGCTTCTCCATGTTTGTGATTGGTCGATTGCTCCAGATAACACCCCTTTTATGTGAACGCGCACCTAACTAGATATGACACGGCTGGCTTGAGCGAACGAGTTGATAGCCAGCGTTGTAGGACAGTTTAGCGAGAGCGGCTTTGTTTTGGATTAAGTCAACCGGATAACTCAAAACATATCCAGGATAGGTTGAACTAGATTCGTAGTATACCCCCCAGGAGGCGGAGTCGCAGTCTTACAGGCTTCTCTGCGCTCTCTCCTAGGCAGTCATCCATAGGAATCCCGAACCCAATAAAATACCCAATATTAACGGTGTGTGTGTCTGCCCAAGGACAATGTAAGGTAAAACCTAATAGAGGTGTCATACATAATAACCTAATAAAAGTAAATGTAACAACTACTACAGTGCAACAAAACAGGAAGATTAAATGTGGTCTCTTAAACATAAAATATCTAGCATCTGTGTATCAAGAAGTCAGTCAAGTTGCTTCAGCTGATTCAAAATGCTGCAGCTCGTGTACTAACCAGTTAGGAAAAGGGACCACATTACTCCTGTTCTGGCTGCCTTACACTAGCTCCCTATAGAACACAGGATATCATTTTAAATTCTTCTTCTCACCTACAAAGCCCTTAATGGGCAGGCGCCATCTTACCTTAAAGAACTCATTATACCCTACTGTCCTATTAGGGCATTGCGTTCCAAGAATGCAGGGTTGTTGGTTGTTCCTAGAGTCTCTAAAAGTACAATGAGAGCCAGAGCCTTTTCTTATTAAGCTCCACATTTGTGGAATCAGCATCCAGTTTGTGTTCGGGCGGCAGACACCCTATCCGTTTTTAAGAGTGCGCTTAAGACCTTCCTTTTTGATAAAGCTTATAGTTAGGGCTGATTAGATTCAGCCCCTAGTTTTGCTGATATAGGCTTAGTTTGTCGGGGGACATCTTACTTCTCCCTTCTCTCTGTCTATACCTTTGTACTCTCATGTTCCGATTAACCCAGCTTCCCCAAATGTCTTTCTTTTTGGTGTCTATATACGCCGGGATCCAGAGTCATGGATGATCCTGCGGTCCTGTGTCCTGGATCGCGAGCCCTGGATCTTGAGTTGTGGCTGTGGTCCTGGATCATAGGTCCTGGATGGATATCCTCGTGGATTCATCTTCCTATTATTAAAACATGCATTTCCAAACATTTGGACTACCTATGTTGTAAATGTATTATCTTTTCAATTTACACACGGCATCTATTGCACGTCTGTCCGTCCTGGGAGAGGGATCCCTCCTCTGTTGCTCTCCCTGAGGTTTCTCCCATTTTTCCCTTTAAACTGTGGGTTTTCTCCAGAGGTTTTTCCTTGTACGATGTGAGGGTCTAAGGACAGAGGGTGTCGTATTGTCATACTGATATTCTGTACAAACTGTGAAGTCCACTGAGACAGGTGTAACATTTGTGATATTGGGCTATATAAATAAACATTGATTGATTGATTGATCTGGTTGGGCTCACCTCTATGCACAGTGTCGACTCTGGAACATCTGGATAGGATAGGGGTTGGACTCTATTATTCCCCGAAGTTGCCCAAGGTGTGAGGTGCCGGGCGGGTGTGGGGATACTCAAAAGCCCCCGGTTGGGTGCTTCTTTGTTGGAGTTTACCCCAGTGGACGAGAGGGTCGTCTCCCTAGGCCTGTGGGTTATGGGGGGGAAAACTCTGACTGTTGTGTGTGCTTATGCACCAAACAGCAGTTCAGAGTATTCTGCCTTCTTGGAGACCCTGGAAAGAGTCCTGTATGGGGCTCCTGAAGGAGACTCTTTAATCTTGCTGGGAGACTTCAACGCACATGTGGGCAAAGATGGAGACACTTGGAGGGGCGTGATTGGGAGGAACGGCCCCCCTGATCTGAACCGGAGTGGTGGTTTGTTACTGGACTTCTGTGCTAGTCATGGATTGGCCATAACAAACACCATGTTCGAACATAAGGATGCTCATACGTGTACATGGTACCAGAGCACCCTAGGCAGAAGGTCCATGATCAATTTCGTTATCGTATCATCGGACCTGAGGCCCTATGTTTTGGACACTCGGGTAAAGAGAGGGAGAGAGAGCTGTCAACTGATCACCATCTGGTGGTGAGTTGGGTCGAGTGGCGGGGGAATCCTCTGGACAGACCTGGTAAGCCAGGGACATTGAACCAGAGTGGGCGGTGTTCAAAGCCTCTATTGCCGAAGCCGCGGCGTGGAGCTGTGGTCTCAAGGTCTTAGGTGCCTCAAGGGGCGGTAACCCTCAAACCTCCTGGTGGACACCGGTGGTCAGGGAAGCCATCAGACTGAAGAAGGAGGCCTTCAGGGATTTGTTATCCCGGGGGACTCCCGAGGCAGTTGCAAGGTACCGACAGGCCCGAAGGGCAGTAGCCTCAGCCGTGGTCGAGGCAAAGCAGCTGGTGTGGGAGAAGTTCGGAGAAGACATGGAAAAGGACTTTCGGGCGGCACCAAAGCTGTTCTGGAAAACTGTCCGACACCTCAGGAGGGGGAAGCAGGGAACCATCCAAGCTGTGTACAGGAAGGATGGGATGCTGTTGACCTCAACTGATGGAGTGTTAGGGTGTTGGAAGGAACACTTTGAGGAACTCCTGAACCCTACAACTCCGCCCTCTATGGTAGAGGCAGAGCTGGAGTATGACGGGGGATCAACACCAATCTCCCGGGGGGAGGTCACTGAGGTAGTCAAACAACTCCACAGTGGCAAAGCCCCGGGGGTGGATGAGATCCTCCCAGAAATGCTGAAGGCTCTGGGTGTTGAGGGACTGTCATGGTTGACACGTCTCATCAACGTTGCGTGGAAGTCGGAAACAGTACCGAAGGAGTGGCAGACCGGGGTGGTGGTTCCCCTTTTCAAAAAGGGGGATCAGAGGGTGTGTGCCAATTACAGAGGCATCACACTACTCAGCCTCCCCGGGAAAGTTACTCTAAGGTACTCGAAAGGAGAGTCAGGCCGATTGTCGAACCTCAGATTGAGGAGGAACAATGCGGATTCCGTCCTGGTCGTGGAACGACGGATCAGCTTTTTACTCTCGCAAGGATCCTGGAGGGGGCCTGGGAGTACGCTTATCCGGTCTACATGTGTTTTGTAGATTTGGAGAAGGCGTATGACCGGGTTCCCAGGGAGTTACTGTTGGAGGTGCTGCAGGAGTATGGGGTGAGGGGGTCTCTTCTCAGGGCCATCCAATCTCTGTACTCCCAAAGCGAGAGCTGTGTCCGGATCCTCGGCAGCAAGTCGGACCCATTTCCGGTGAGGGTTGGCCTCCGCCAGGGCTGCGCTTTGTCACCAATCCTGTTTGTAATATACATGGATAGGATTTTGAGGTGGGGGAGGGGGTCTGCAGTTCGGTGGACTAAGGATTGCACCACTGCTTTTTGCAGATGATGTGGTTCCAGGGCGAACTTGGGGCCCTAAGCGATTGTAAGATGAGCCCCCCCCCCCCCCCAACCGACAGGAGTGAACACATTTTTTTTGGAAACAAAGTAGGCTACTTTGCAAATATAATTCCTGTTTATTATTATTATTATCAACACAGTTACTTTTTTATACAGTGAGGTACATGGTAAATGTGCATGTATGTCGTTCAGTATGCGTTTACAGGTGAATACGTCTGCATTTCCTGCCAAATACTAGCCTCAAAAAGATTAAAGGGGACCTACATAGGCGGATTTTGCGGGGGGCAGTGGGGGCATTGCCCCCCCTAGTGGCTGAAATATGTTACAGCATTACTACTTCTAAAACTGTTCCAATACAAATATTTCGTCTATCAATATTTTAATAGATGTAATATAATGATTGTTACAATACAAATCTGAATAATATCATGTTTTGTTTGAAATAATTTCATTTTTGAGCAGTTGCATGTTGTGACGTGTGTGTGTGTGTGTGTGTGTGTGTGTGTGTGTGTGTGTGTGTGTGTGTGTGTGTGTGTGTGTGTGTGTGTGTGTGTGTGTGTGTGTGTGATGTGTGTGTGTGTGACATATGAGGTTAAGGACACAAGTTCCCTCGCTTTTTTTTTACATACAAGTGATTCAGCTTTTGTATTACAATAAGATATGCGGCGATTTTTAAAACGTCCAATTTCTGGGACGTTTAAGGCGTCTACTTCTGCACTAAGTAGGACACTGGTTAATAATATTGTAGCGTGTTCAAGTAACCAAGGGATATAGTAGTTATCAAATAAGTATAAGATGTGCACAGTTATGATAAGTTTTACAGATGTAATGCACTGTTGTTGGGGGGAGAGACCGCCCCTTCCATATGAGTGTGTGTGTACGGCGGGCATGAGGCGTGCATGACGAGACGAGTTGTGTTCGTTTGCAGAGATGGGGTCGTTACTAAAAAAAAGTAATATATTACACATTACTTTTTAAAAAAAAGTAATATATTACACTACTTCATTACTCTCTACATAAAGTAACTTGTTACTTTACTCGTTACTTTACTCGTTACTTTACTCGCAGGGCCGACCCGCCCCTCCCTACAGGCAGATCACGCAGACTGCGGCGCACCGTAAGCGCGCCACAGTTTTGCCTCTGCGAGACTCCACTTGCACCCCCAATTACTATTGCAATAAGGAAGACATAACACAAGTCTTTCTTTGTATATGCTCTTTAATAAAATAGGCTACCAGCCTACCACAACAAGCTAACAGTCTGTGAAACTTAAAGAGCATTTCAAGAGAAAAATTGTAATAACGGAACAAGTGGGCCATATCAATGTGATGTGACACTGGAAAAATAAACAAATACTTTACAAATAAATAGCCTGTATAAAACAAAAGAGGTTGGCCTTGATAACACATTAAATACACAAATATTGATTGCCTCAACAAAAAAAAGGCCTATCAGCAAATAGCCTAAAGGCTAATGAAAAAGAACACAACCTAAAGCATGAGCTTCATTAATTGAACAGTAAGCTAAAAAATATACAATATAGTCAACATGGCCTTTTAACATCATTAATAACAATCAAAAGCAAAAATAGGCCAAAGTGGCATTGGCTGTGAACATAGGCCACACTCCCTCTCGTGATCTCAGACTGAACACTTCACACTTATTTGATGTGTTTGTCACTGAAGCAGTGGTTATACCGCATTAGGAGGAGTCTCTCAAATAGTTTATCGGATAACCGATTTCTTCTTGGTGTTAGCACAAGACTGCCTAGGCTGAAAAGCCTCTCAACCGGCGCACTCGATGGGGTAGCGGCAGTACTCGAGTTGAGGGGGGATGAGGGGGCATGGCATCCCCCCTGAAATAAAAACGGTCAAAATCATCCCCCTTCTAAAACTGCCATTCCCCCTTTCCATCCCTTATGTAATTTTATCAATGAACGTGGCACTGGTATTACTGCTATTTCAACATTAATTTTGCGCATATTGCGTAAAATACTGTGGGCGATGGAGCACGCACACATGCAATGACATTTTTACCAAGTCACTGACGCTATACTATGCGAGTGCCCTAGAGGGCGCCGTGATGCGCCTGTTTGATCGATGCCAGAAGCGCAGGTCACGGTCATCACAATGGCCAAGCAACCAGGAGGACAACGCGATCTGAGGGACTTCATATTTAAAAATACTAAAAATAACATTTCAGGTAAGTCAAGAATCAGTAATCTTAGTCATTACTCACTACTTTAGTCACCAAAGGTGGAATCTATGGACTCACAATAACAACTTAGTTTGGAGTTTAGCTACGTTTTTCTCTCGTGTTAGCTAGCTGGTAAGACTCAAAACTGTTGATGAAATGATACCACCAGCACCAGAAGAGCTGAAACCCCTCCTTCAAGCAGTGAACACTCTGGTCATCTCCACAGCTGAGTGCGAACGTGGGTTTAGTCAGATGAACATTTTAACCACAACTAGAAGCTCCCTAGAGGTAAAAAGCATGTCAGCCTTGCTTTTCATCAAGTGTGTTGGCCCTCCACTGAACAAGTTCAGACCAGAGGTATTATGTCAAGACTTGGCTTCAAAGCCATTGCTTAGCTAACAATCCGAAAGCAAGAGCCAGAAAAATTGAGACCAAAAAACATGATTATGAAAATCTTTGGAAACTTCTATGAGATGGGGGAGAGTGGAGTCGGCAGCCATTGACAACATTGGTCCTATTTTGTATTATCTGTATAATCTTTTAATATATTTTCATATTTTGTAAACAATTTCAATTTGCACTTAATGCCCTGTTAAAAAAAGCAACATTGGGAATGTTAACATAAAATATTTGTATTTGAACTGCAATAAAATGATGACGGATCAATATTTTTCTAATTTGTTTCCTCACATTTTTCATGAAGAATTTACATAATGATTTAATTAATTACGATACAAATGTAACCCTTTAGATACCAGTTTTGATCGTATACCAGTAACTGCTTTTTTGAAAAAATACACTATAATTCAATATTCTAAAAACTATTTTGACTTTATTATTAGTGTAATCAGTTGATCCATCTGAATAATAAATGAGGGACTGTTAACCTACAAGATTTATACCATAGACTTCCATTATAACCACATTTTTGTATCCCCTCCCCCCCTTTAAATTAAAGTGAAAAAAAGATTTTGCACTAATTGTCCTCTGCATTTTACCCTAAATGTTAGTGGTGCCATGGCAGCCCGGGGACCGACTCTAATTCTGAGGTGCCTTGGTCAAGAGCAATGAAAGGAGTATCTGAACATCCATAACATGCATGTTGTTTTAGGAGTATAATAATTATCTTTATGCTGGTTGGTCTCCCACCCTCTGCGGGTTATCAGCACAAATTATGTCCCCATATGATAAAATCCACCATCCCCCCTGATTTTTTTTTACAACTTGAGTACTGGGTAGCGGTGTTGTATTTCAGGAAGATGCGCTTTATATTAGGGAAACGGCTAAAGACTGCCAGCTCTGACCCCGACTTAAAATAGTCAATGACTTCTGTCTCAGTGTTTAAGGAAGCTGTATCTCCCTCCATCTCATCGAAGGCAAAGAAATCCTTCTCAGCGGACGTGCTGTAGGAGGCGGCAGATTCCTGATGAGACGCACCCGGCTCCACACCACCGGGTGCAGAACGACACTCTGTAGTCAGCAGCGCCCGCGCAGCTTCTCTCCTTCCCTCCTCCATAAGCCTTCGCACTTTAAACTTTGGCAACGTCACAGCAGCAAGAAGGGCATCTCTGCTGTCAAGCATGGGTGCAAACCATCTCTTGATGGCCTACGATAGAAATATTGGATAAGATGGATAGGTCAGCTAGGTAGGCTACACTGTAACTTGAGAGGCCTATAGCTAAACAAAATTGCAGATTGCATGCAGGCAGCTGTTTGAGGGAATACGCTCCTATTTATCATCATCATCACCAGGCAGCAACATATTTCCATATCACACATAGGCTACATCAAGTCATCACACTTAAAAGTGTGCAGCACATTCCCATGAGCCTAATTTAGGATTACATTTAAAACAGCCAGGCATAGTGTTTGGTGAAAACTAAGTGCAAGTGTCATGTAGCCTAGTTAACATAAATCTGCAGCTTCACAAAAAAACATCCATGCATTCTGATATTTCAAATCTTATGTTCGGCTTACCGTTACTATGGCATCTGGCAGACCTGCTGTCATCCGGGAAAGCCCAGTTTGTAGTGCCAATGTCCTAGACATCAGAATTTCCAACGTTGGTAGAAGACAGCCGTAGTAGCAGTTGTCTTCCCCTTGCAGAATATCCAACGCCACTGAGTGGTTTCAGGACGGTACAGTATTCCTTGAGGAATTTATGCTCCCGTTCAGTGAGGGCTTTAATACCCAGTCGGCTACAGAGAGTATTTAACTCTGGGATGGGGATGTCAGTGATGCGGGATAGGGAATCATGGAATGAATTCCATCTTGTTGATGTCGTCACGATAAGTTTCCTTCTGCACGTATCCTTGACGAGATCAGATGCCACGGTAGAACGGCTTGCTTTAGTCCAAAGGGCAGAACACTTTCCAGTGGCACTTCTGTAAACCGATTTGGACTCGGTGTTTGATGTAAGCCATTTTTCAACATCATTGCCTGAAATTAAATTGAGTGTGTGTGACGCACACCTCAAGTGTGGAGGTAAAGAAAACTGTCCTTGTTCTAGGTTGCTAGACAGCACTTCTCCAACATCTGTGAAAGCTACACCCTGATCTACTTCATCATCTCCCTCGTCAGAATCTGATGCTGGATGCTGCTGCTCATACACCTTGAAAGCCTTGACAAAATTGGATCCATTGTCCGTGACAGTGACAAACTTTGGATGAATTTGTTCAATTTCACTAGCAATAACGTCATATGTGTGTCGTCCTTTAATCCTTTTACAAGCAATTGCGGCTTTCTCACGATGAAAATCGCGTGGGTCAATCCAGTGTGCTGTCATTCCCAAAAATATTTTATTGTGGCTAGTCCAGATGTCAGCAGTGGTAGACACAAATTCTAAAGTTTTAAATTTTCTCTTTAGTTCAATTTCCATTGTCGCATAAGACTGATCCAGATAGCTCCTGAATGTTTTCCTGTCTGACCATGGCTGTCCTCTGTCTCCTGTTACCTGTATTTTGCGTAGTATATCTCTGAACGATGGTGATTCCACTGTGCAAATGGGCAACATTTCCTCTACTATGAAGGATGCTACAAGCCTGTCCATCTCTGCTTTGGTTACCGGTCCTCCAAATTCAAATTTTTGCTGCTTCGGAGTCGGTGGCAGCGCACTCACAACATCTCTGGGTTCGGGGGTCCTTAGCTATTAGCTTCACCTTAGCATGTGTTCTTTATAGGTGTTTGTTGAGGTTTGACGTGGTGTTTACAGCAGTGGATAACAGCTTCTGGCCTGGACACAGTTTGCACCTCACCGTCACATTCCTGTCTAGTCTTCGGACAAACTCAAAATAATGGGCATACCTCCACCCCTCAAAAGTTATCGCTGACTCAGCCATGTTTATGCAGCACTGCATGTGGTGATGTGGACGCGCAAGTCGCGGTCGCGCAGATTACGTACATATAAACCTGCGGCGGAAACCCCTCTTGTCTGTCTGTGTGATTATGACTGATTTTATAAAAGTAACGAAGTAACGCGTGTCGGGGCAATGTTAGTAACTGTAGTGTGATTACTGAATTATAAAAGTAACGCGTTACACTACTCCGTTACCGACAAAAGTAATATTATTACAGTAACGTAGTTACAGTTACTTTGTAACGCGTTACACCCAACTCTGTTCGTTTGTGGAAAAGTCATACTCAGTGCGGTGAACGCTGGTTTTATTGCTTCTGTATCCATAGCACCCCATGCAATAGTTGGGACTGTGTACTGACGTCAGTAAAAAAGGTTTGCCCCCCCCAAGCGCAAATGTCAAACTCTGCCTATGGGGACCTATCATGCAAAATGCACTTTTGTACGTCTTTTATACATGAATATGTGTCCCCGGTGTTCCAGGGAACTCACCAAGTGTCAGAAAACACAACCCTCTCTATTTTCCTCCATACCCAAATCTCTAAAAAAAGGGGCTGCAACGGATCTGATACAGACTGATACAGATTTGAACACTTTACTGACGTCAGTAAAGTGGTGCTACGGCTATTGGTCAATTCTCCACCTATCAGGGGAATGAGAGGTTGGGCCACGGCCGGCCATTGCTGCTCGAAAGCGCTGGAGACGCTGTAGTACATATGCCAGGCCTGTAAGTGGCGCTGTAGTCTGCCACAAAAGCAGCGAAGAAGACTTACCTTGTATGGTTGGCATGGTTGCCCTTCTGTTTATTCTCTGCTGTGGCTCTTTTTCTCCCTCCCCGAGGCAAGCTTTTGCGCCTCCTGCTTTAAAACAAATGAATAATGACTCTATATAATCATATGTAAGGGATAATGTGCAGTGACGCGGTCATTATGGGGAAAAGAACAACGACAGGCTGATCAGTAGCCCGACGCGAAGCGGAGGGATCTAGATCGGCATGAAGGCACATTATGCAATGTGCACATTATCCCGCTTATTACATGACCACATTCTCGACAAAGTAACGACATGACTCCCAATATTAATTTAAATGCTTTTATGGATTTAGAAAATTATTTTATTGATTTAAAAAATAGTTGTATGTATTGATTTAAATTGACATGCATCCGCTAAGAAAAGTAGTCCGTTGTTACTGTTTGAACTAACGTAGCAACGGCAGGAACTGCTTCGATAGCGTTTTTGAGGAGCTTTTTGATTACAGATTTGAAAACATCGTTGCTTGCTTTAAAAGTAGCACAATTCATTATGTCAAACCTTGGGAAGTATCTAGATATCCCTGACCTAATGCCAAAGTAACTGCCAACTGAATATATGTCGCAGTTTGATGTCTATGTCTGGACCGCTGCGTAAAAAGGAGGGTTTCTGCCCCATTACTTCTCTTCTTACTTCTATAAGAATAAAACACGGAGGACGAAGATCTCTTTTTCTCCCCCTCTTCTCCCCGCTGCAGCCCAGCAGCTGATCTCAGAGCACGCTCCCCTCTCCTGCAGGGGGGCGTGGTCAGCTGCAGCTCACAGAATCAGCCCCCTGCAAAAACAGCGCTGGAAAGAGCAAATGAGGCATGGCTAAAATGCAGGATCTTTTTGGTATAAAAAACTATATTCATATACTTTATATAGGTATGGCCCTACAATATATTGTTCAAATATAGCATGATAGGTGTCCTTTAAAATATAATTAGTGCAAATAAACTACTTCTACTAATAATAATAATCATAATCAATTCAATAATATAAATACTATATTATTTTTATTATAATATAGTTGTAATATAGTCAAGACAAAACATGCTTATGACATGCTCAAAAACTGATATTTCTTAAATCTGTATTCAAATGTAGTTCCCTCTGTCAGCAATGTATCAACAACTAGACACACATTTATATCAGTATTTCTCTGTGTTGTGGTTGACATGATGATGACTGTTAAGAGTAAAGGGGAGAGGCTGAGTATTACCATGAAATGTGCAAATTGACATACAAATGAATAAGGGGAAAAAATGCTCCACGTGTTTTAGGCTGTAAACTTTAACTGTTATGTAAGCCAACTAGACAGACAGTTTATCACTCTTCCTCCTGTACATTAGCAGATACAAGGCATAACATACTTGAATGAATGGTAAATAAAGAATGCAAGAAATAACTTAATCTCCATTAGCCTATATGCTATGCAGAGACTGCATTCTTCATCTTGTGAATTGCAGCTGATGTTTTAATATGGCAAAATTGGCAATTTTACTTATACAACATTCGCAAGTTGTACATTTGACTCATACAATAACCCACCTTCGAGTGATGCTCTAGTTTCTGCGCTAGTGGCCGTATCAAAGCCGTGATTGGTCAGATGTCGATTCATTGCAACGGTGTCGGGTTACAGACGTGCTCCCCTTGTCACCTCTCACTCTCGCATGTCAGTGGGGGGTGCGCGGAGAACTGCGCACAGCAGCTGAGGCCCTCTGGGCGGGGCCCCCTGCGTAAGGCGGGGCCCCATGCAGCCTGCGTGATTGGCCTGTAGGGAGGGGCGGCCCTGTGTGGTTCTAATGGCTTCATCGGTCTGCGACCTTCAGTAACTCACTGGATCGGTTCACAACCGAGTGTGAAGCGGCTCGGATGAGGATCAGCACCTCCAAATCTGAGGCCATGGTTCTCAGCAGGAAACCGATGGACTGTCCACTCCAAATAGGGAATGAGGCCTTACCCCAAGTGAAGGAGTTCAAGTATCTCAAGGTCTTGTTCTCAAGTGAGGGAACAATGGAGCTTGAGATGGCCCGGAGAATCGGAGCAGCGGGAGCGGTACTGCAGTCGCTTTACCGCACCATTGTGACGAAAAGAGAGCTGAGCCAGAAGGCAAAGCTCTCTGTATTCCGGGCCATTTTCGTTCCTACCCTCACCTATGGTCATGAAGGATGGGTCATTACCGAAAGAACGAGATTGCGGATACAAGCGGCCAAGATGGGTTTTCTCCGCAGGGTGGCTGGCGTCTCCCTTAGGGATAAGGTGAGAAGTTCAGTCATCTGGGAGGGACTCAGAGTTTAACCGCTCCTCCTTCGCGTCGAAAGGAGCCAATTGAGGTGGTTCGGGTACCTAGTAAGGATGCCACCTGGGCGCCTCCCTAGGGAGGTGTTCCAGGCACGTCCAGCTGGGAAGAGACCAAGGGGTAGACCTAGGACCAGGTGGAGGGATTATATCTCTTCGCTGGCCTGGGAGCGCCTTGGGATCCCCCAGTCAGAGCTGGTTGATGTCGCCAGGGAAAGGGAAGTTTGGGGCTCTCTGCTGGAACTGCTACCCCCGCGACCCGACCACGGATAAGCCTCTAGAACAGGGGTGCCCAACCAGTCGATCGCGATCGACCGGTCGATCGCGGGGAGATTCCCAGTCGATCGCGAGATGTGTCTAAAAATAGAACAACAATATTCTGTTTTATCGTTAATGTCCTGTAACATAATCTTCCTGTGCCAGAATAATGCACTTGAACGCATCAAAGCTTTGTGATTGGCCGGCGTGACCCCATGTGCCGGGGCGTGGCTGGTGAGCAGTGGGCAGTGTGCACTAGTTCGCTAACGTTGTCCGTGTCAACAGGAGTGACAGTCCGCACACACACAAGACCGCAATTATGGCAGAAGCAAAACATATATAATTCTCACTCCGAGTGGGAGGATGATTATTTTTGTATCTATTCCAATTCAAAGTCCATCTGTCTCATCTGCAATGCGAGCGTGGCTTTATCGAAGAAGGGTCATTTAGGAGCGGCATTTCAAAACAGTGCACAAACGCTACGAGACGGAATTCCCTCCAAATTCTGCCCTACGCTCCCAAAAGGGGAGGGGCCTGAAAGGACAGCTAAATGCACAGCAGTCCATTTTCACCAGGCCCAACAACAAGAGCAAGGCTGCTACCATAGCATCTTATCGTGTCAGTCACGTTCTTGCGAAACACATGAAGTCTTTCAAAGACGGCGAAGTTGTGAAAGAAGCATTCCTGGAGGCTGCGGACGCGCTTTTGGGGGACAGTAAAAATAACAGAAGCATTTCAACAGGTTTTTGAGATAATAAAAACTCAAGTTAGATACCGTTATTAATCAGCTGTAAGTTTTAGTTTGTTTGAACTTATTCATTATAATTATTGTACAAAATGGTATAAGAATGCAAACTTAAATTGATTATAGTCTATCATCAATTCAGGTTAAGAAACTAGTGTTGCTTGCATCCTATTTTAAAAGGCATTTCTTTTTATAATCTACTAAAATGCAACAAAAAAAAGGTTTGATTCTATTAATTTTGTCTTTTATTGCACTGTTGCAGCAGATTCCTGTGTAGCTTCAGATCTGAGTTGTTTTATTAGTAAGCCTAATTTATACTTTTGTAGCAACACTATTTTTATATAATGGCAAAGAAAGGGTTCAGAGTCTTTTCTTTTTTTCCTGTGTCATATGTGGCAGCACTATTCAATGCTTCTTGAAAACATTACCACTGTAGTGACGTGTGAATACACTCCAACTCTGTATCAACAACACTGTTGTGTAACTTCAGTTAAATACTTGTATGTGTGTAGATTAGAAAGAGGTAAGATAAAGGATCTGCAGTATTGTATGAAGTATTAATCGTACAAAGGTCAGTTTTATACAAGTAGAAGTGTGTATTTACCTGGTAGTAGGCTGTCAGTAATGGCTACGCCTCTCTATTTGGACTGGTAGATCTCGGCAGACTGGCAACTTTAAAAGTAGCTCTCAGTTCAAAAAAGGTTGGGCACCCCTGCTCTAGAAGATGGATGGATGGATGTTGAAAATGGACTTTGACAAGCAGACAGGGCCGGCCCTTGGCATAGGCAGTATAGGCGAATGCTAAGGGCGTATCAACCCATCGGGGGCACCGGAAATAAAAATGTCATAACAAAGCAATTTCCCGATTTTGGATCAACAAAGTACATCTTATTATCTTATACTAACAGAACTACGTCTATATTGCGTACAGCACCCATAAACTATGACACACCCCCCCCAAATCAAGTTGAACTGCCCCTGCCCCAGTAAAAACCAGAGGTTTATGTGAAATTGTTCTTTTTTTTATATAATGGTTTTAGTGTGCAATTATACGTTTTGTATTTGTGTTAATTTAAAATAAATCAAACTCCCAAAAAACGTATACAGCTTATGTGTGCTGAAAGACTGAGTGGCTCTGATAACCTCAGCTCAGGCACACCTTATATGATCATTAGTTATAAAAAATATAAGAGAATAGGTGAAAAACAGGTATAAAATACTATATGACAGTAGTAGTACCAATCCTGTTTCAATTACATTAGTATGCATACAAAGTGACAGGTGGTGTGACAGGTCACACCTCTCCCTACTTATGCTAATGAGCTAGTTCCCGCCCCCATCGATATGCTAATGACCCCTTTGTTCGAGGTGTTATCACATGTAGGTGTGATATCAAATGTAGGTGTGATATCCTTTGATGTGCGGGGTGAGGTGTTATCACACGTAGGTGTGATATGCCCCCCCTGTAGTAGAGCCTTTGTTGTCTAATCTAATTAGCCTTTGATGTCTGTCCTTTGATGTGAGGGTTGAGGTGTTATAACATGCCGGTGTGATATCACACCGGCATGTTATAAGCTTTTGATGTCAATCTATGTGTCTCTTTGAAGTTGTGCGTGAGACTGTCTCGCACCCCGTCCCCCTCTCGCCCCTTCCTGTCACCCCCTTCCTTTTGCTGTGATGCCAGAAGATAGTGGGGGGTGGAGTTAAAGAAATCCGCGCAGACTAGATAAAAAGCCAGTCATTTCCACTCACCAAGTCACCTACATTTTCAAAAAGAAAATGGCTAAGAGACGCATCGATATGGGTTTAATCAGCGAGACGCCTATGACAACTTACCGCCATCCGTCGGGAGCGCCAGTCAAGAAACGGATGCAGTATTTTATTTTCTTAAAGACTGTGACTCAAAAAGGCAAGTTTGTGATTTTAACACTTTTTTACTGACACTAGGCAGATTTTGGCTTTTTTCTCTTGCCAAGATACTTTTAGACACACTTTGAGGTATGCAAAACCTTAAAACTAGAAAATGAAGTACATTGTCTGATTAGATTTTTTCTTAAAGACTGTTTCTCTAAAAGGCAAGTTTGTGATTTTAACACTTTTTACTGACACTCGGCAGATTTGTGTGTAATTCTCTCACAAAGGAACTGTAAGATACACTTTTTATGTATGCAAAACCTTAAACATTTTTGAAAATAAAATACTTTGTCTGAATACATTTTCTTTAAAGGCACTTTTGATTTTAATGCTATTTCAGTGGAATAATCCAGTTTTCAATGCTTTTTTTCTCTTTTCTTGTGTTACTAAGATACTTTTAGATACACTTTGATGTATGCAACACTTAACAACTGGTAGAATATTAAGTACTTTGTAAGGAATTCGGTTTATTTTAATGGCCGTTTTTTTAAACACTTGTTCAGTTAAACCATGTAGGTTTTGTTTCTGATAACCTTACATATTTTAGTTATTTTCTGCTACCAAGATACTTTTAGATACACTTTGATGTATGCAACACTTAACAAAGGGGGTATAATATGAAGTACTTTGTAAGGAATGGGGTTTTCTTGAATGGATGCAAAACTTTATAACTTGGTAAAATATTCATTAATTTGTAATGAATTGAGTTTCTTTTTTTTATTTTCAACATATTGTACACAATGACTTTTCCATATTTATTTTTTTCTGACAAACTATACTTTGACTTTTTCCGTAAAATCATGACAAACTATTACTTATTCTTACATTTGACCTCTTGCTGCTTGGTTGGAAATGATAGATGAAAAAGCTACAAAGCTTAAAGAACTTTTGAAAAACTCTCAATTCTACATAGATGACTCCCCCCACTCAACGCAATAAGTCCCACCCTCCACTCAGCAAATCATCTAAAACGAAGGACCTCACTAAGACGACCGTTGAAAACTAGCCATGGATCTGATAAAAACCAAGTCTCCCCCCGCGAGTTGCAGCCAGGAACAAACTCCTGGACTACCATCATCACCACCATTTTGGACACCCAAATCTTGCAGTACTACTGCTGCTGATGTAACTCCTTGGGCCAAGACGTATCTGTTTATGGACACAGTGAAATCGGTGTTGGTTGATATTCTGGAGAGGGTGCTGCATCGGTACAGAGAAGAAATCTGCAACGGATGCCGAGTCAGTCACCCCGGCCAGAGGCAACACGAGTATGACATACCAGAATATTTCTTCAGAGACAATTACAACGCGTTATTGAAAATACTTTGGCTCGCTGACTTAGTTACTGAGATCGACCAGACTCTTAATGATAAAGACATTTATACGGATGAATGGAGGATCCAAGGCGCTTCGGAGGCTTTTCTGCACAATCTCAAAAACTGCAGACGCCTCAAGGAGAGACTTGAAAAGATCCATGCCGAGTTGGATGGAGAAGAAGAAGACTAATAACCAGTGGTTGATTGAAGCCAGGGATTTGTTTTCCCGATACTTTCACTTTTCTTTAAAGTAAAATAAAAATGGGGAACTATTATGCAAAACGCTCTGTATATATTGATCAGAATGTAGTCAATATCCTTTTAATAAATGTGGTGATGAGGACGATTGAAAACAGAATGAGTAGTGATCCCCGTGTAAACAGAATGGCTGAAGTTTGTAAACTAGAAGACATTTTGGATATCGTTCGTTCTGGCAGTACTATTCCGGGTCATTGGGAAACGATTTGTAAACGGTGATATCACACCGGCATGTTATAACACTTCACATCAAAGGACAGACATGTTATAACACCTCAACCCTCACATCAAAGGACAGACATCAAAGGCTAATTAGATTAGACAACAAAAGGGTTTACTACAGGGGGACATATCGCACCTACACGCTATAACACATCACCCCCCACATCAAAGGACAGACATCAAAGGGTAATTAGATTAGACAACAAAGGCTCTACTACAGGGGGGCATCAAAGGACAGACATCAAAGGCTAATTAGATTAGACAACAAAATGTCTACTACAGGGGGGCATATCACACCTACGTGTGATAACACCTCACCCCGCACATCAAAATATATCAAACCTACATGTGATATCACACCTACATGCGATAACACCTCGAACAAAGGGGTCATTAGCATATCAATGGAGGCGGGACCTAACTCATTAGCATAAGTAGGGAGAGGTGTGACCTGTCAAAGCACCTGTCACTTTGTATGCATACTAATGTGATTGAAACAGGATTGGTACTACTACTTATGACGGTAAAAGTTATTATTTTTAAACAAGAATACAGTTTAAAGGGGGGAGTGATTTGTAAAATATCCATAAAGAAAAAGAAAATCTGTTTACAGTTCTGTTTCATATGGGTGTTGAGAGATGTATCCATAGATCTCTTAATTTTGCTCTCAAAGTGCACCAGATTGATGCTCTTAACTTCAATATTAAAAAAAAATCTTCCCGGGGAGCATGCCCCCGGACCCCCGTAGAGGATGTTGGGTCCACCCCCCACTTACATCATGTTCAAATGGAGAGGATACTACAGTTGCACACATATTGTGTCCATATCGTTCTGTTTTGGTGGTCATGGCACAACCGTGCATGTGCATGCATGCGCGAGTCATAGTGAGTGTCTGCATTTTGCAAGCATAGTTTATTGTGAAAAAAACACATTTACCACTTTACCATGTGCTTCTTTCCATCACAGCCAAATATAAATGATTGGTGCTTCCTGAATGTATGGTCACATGACCAAAAATGTGCACAGTTCCCTTGATAAAGGGTGAACTTCTTACCTCACTCTCCCCTACTACTTAAGTAAAATATCTGAGTTGAGCTCTGCATGATTTGCAATCCAGGTTTGCTTTATTGAAGTTGCTGTTGTTAATTAAATGTGTTTTCTACAAAGCAAAGACTGTGATAGTAAGCATAAACAAATACATCTCAAATACACATAACAGTGATACTGTGTACATGCTTTAAGGGCTTCAGCAGGAAAGTGAAGAGAAAAAAGAGCTGTGGCAGAACATAAGCTCATCAAAATCCTCTGTTTGTTTTATTAGCTCAATGATAGGCAAAATATCCTCCACACACTCCATTCCCCTCACACTGCACTAACGAAGTGCATAGTGACTTGACTAGATATTCTAAGAAATGAGAAATGAGTTCAGTGGAAGCATAGTCTTTGCTCCGTTTTATCTCACGCTTTATATTTGAAGATGAAGGCGCTGCTGGCTGTCTGTATGAATGACACGCTGTGTTATCTGCCACCAAAGAGTCTCTGTTAATTAGCAAACAGCCACCTAAACATGTTCTAGATCTGAGGGTTAAATCAAAATGCTGACAAAGAGCAGATTAGAGAATTGGCTCAGAAAGCTTCAAATCACAGAGTTGAGTTCAGGAGTGGGTGTCTCTATAAATACGCACATTACTTTCATCGTATAGAGGCAGGAAAATATCCGTGGGGGATCGGTTCGGGAGATACCCACAGATTCCACATAACTAGACGTGCCTGCTCTGTTCTGTGGTATGTTAGGGGACAGGGGCCATTTAGAAAAGACCACACCTGAGATTTAGAGGATCAGGTGGTTCTAATCTGTTGCAATTCACTTGACATCACGCCCCCAGGTACTTTCTATACATGACAAGAGACGTGTTGTTTTATAATCTTCATGAGCACCAAATATATTCTCACCTGGGAAATCTGCTAAAGGACTAAGTTATGCATTAAGAATTAGATCCAGGGTTCATATTAAAGTGAGAGTAAGGGTTGAAGTAACGTGTTATAGCAGAAAAGTTCAATACAGCGTATTTCTGGTATATTCATTTTAATGTCACCTGATATATAAGAAGTGTGTTGAATTATGTTATCACTAATATGTGTGTTTTTATATATTCATGTGTGTTAAACTTGAATGGACAAGCCAATTTTTTCCTCTTAAATTATAGAGAGGTTTTTTATATATTCCTAAAATAATGTCCCATTTTGGGTCAAAGTAGATTAGCGCAAATGGTCTTTTCTCCCACTTTTGTGTTAGAAGGTGGTTTTTTGGCTATTTGTGAGTACGTAAGGTACAGTATAACCTGTAATTTCTGCCTTGAGTAAAAAGATTACCCGTTGATTAAGTATCTTTCAGGAGGAAATATGTGTGCGCTCATGTGCAGATGTTAGTTAATGATTCATATCCTACAAGACCCCTAGAGAGGCCAGGACATGATTGAGTCACACGTTAAAGAGACAAAGGTCCTTCTGACTAATCAATAGATGTATTCATTTTGAGTGAGCGGACTTCGGGATGGAAGGAAGTTCAGATAAGGCCTAAGGGGATAAGAACAGTTAACCTTTGTTAGTTAACTAATTCTATGGATGTCATGAGACAAGGACGTTTAAAACATATACAAATGCAGCTTTCAGAGAGGAAAACATGTGACCTTTGTGTGATAAGCTACATGATAAGATGTGTGTTCGTTCTGTCACAGAGTCCTCTGTCTGTAAGATTATACTACTTCAAAGCATTGATTGGGTGATCTGCCTGAGGGCAGAGGGACAAACACACACTGTCATCTGTCTCTTACACACACACACACACACACACACACACACACACACACACACACACACACACACACACACACACACACACACACACACACACACACACACACACACACACACACACACACACACACACACACACACACACACACACACACACACACACACACACACACACACACACACACACACACTGTAAGGAGATGGAATCAACAAACTGCTGACTCATTGCCTGGGGTCCCGCCCAGGAGTGAAACCGACCAATGGAAAACTGCCAACTCACTCTAGCTCGCCCAGAAGTGAACTCGCCAATAACAAATAGCTAGGGAGGAGCACGTAGTATTTATGTGTCACAAGAACGCGGATGTCTTCAAAAATCTTTAGCGAAAGAGTCTTTCAAGACATCCGCGGTTGTTTAGTTAAAGAGTGAAGCAGAATGAAGTGTTGAACAGTGTCGTGTAAAGTAAAAATGTTCCGTCAACTACATAAAATTAAGAACACCTGTTGTTGGTGAAACGCCCCTCCTTTTTACAGAACGTCTCTTATTATATGTGTTATAATGTTTTTTAACGGACGTTGTCTGATAATATAATCATATGCGCGGGCCGCTAGTGTCTGTTGATCTCCAGATTAATAGCAGCATGAGAATAACCTGCCGAAAGTGCCGATGCTCCATGGCGGAGGCTCCGGTAGAAATTGCCGGGATTTGCGTTTTTACCCCCTTAATGTCTGACCAATGGTTGTTTAAAGTTTATAGTCCGTTTGAGTTTTGCCCGTGTGAACGCAAACCGAACCTTCTGAAAAATGAAACAATGTAACAAACTGTGGTCTGGTGCACACCAGAGAAGCGGACTATTAGGTGTGAATGCACCCTAATAAACATCTTTATCTTAATCATCTTTATCAGGGAACTGGTATGACCAATTTTAAAAACACATGAAAACAATCAAATATTAAGTATGTTTTTGAAGTAAAAAACGTACATTTACACTCAATATTTAAAAACAAATTATTAGGATCACTCAAAATTGCTTAGTGATGGAGTAATTTATCCCAAAACAGTAAGAATTCAGCTGAAATATTGCCAAATTAAAAACAAAACAATCAAAGCCCAAATAAAAATAAATCAAAGCCAAAGACGTAAAAAAGGTTACACACTCAACATCGTGTCCCTAACCACTGTCGGGTCGACATCCAGTACAGGAAACAATAAAGAGGAGTCACCAAGGTGGAATATCCACAGAAGTGAGGAGACATACAGTATCTACAGCCAGAGGATATAAAATACATGTTGAGGGTTAACTGGAGATTTCAACATTGAGGCCTTAAGGTGACAGTGTCTAACTCTGAGATCCAGAGCAGTTCGTTTTCAAGAGGAGAGCATTGAGGATTCCACTAAGGCTGAGAGGTAAACTTCTGACTGAACACTGATGGGTCACAGGCTCCTCTGGTTCTGGTTTCTGATATCGCTCCAGTGTTCTGAGATTCTGCTTTTAAGGCTCTCTGGTTTAACAGGGGTATTTGAGCATGTAAATCACATGGTTGGTTTTACATAGGGTGACCAGGTATCTCACTTTGTGCGGTACTGCAGAGCACTTTTTATTATTTGTCCCACACATTAAGCCGATGTCCCACATTTGAATGACAGTCACCGTCAAAAAATGTGGCAATCAATCAATAAATAATGTATTTACTTATGGTCGCTGTTGGAGGGCGATTCCCAGAGAGCCTTTGTGAGATTAGCCAGATTTTCTTTTCCAATCGCACATGAAGTATGGCAGTAGGCTATATAGCTCCGCTCAATTTCCAGACCCAAAGATTGCAAAACAATACGGACGTGTTTACTGTTTACGGATGATAGTTTGTTGGAAAAAAAATACATTCAAACCAAATATACTATATTTCTTCACTGGCATAGTTTGTGCAAACAGTTAACCCATAGTAAAGCATTGCTATTGATAATGATAAGCTATAAGTTTGATTATAATTTTTTTTTAAGGGTTAGAAGGGCATTACATTTAAATGTAAACTAGCTCTTTTCATTGCAGTTACATTTTCCCGCCCAAACATAATCTTTATCCCACATGGGGCTTGTTTGCACCTGGTTGTTTTACATGAGATGTTTCCTTTTTGTAATTAATCAGCACCCTACACATTCTATGGTTGAGCGGTAGTTTATCCTCACTAAGTACATGCCTTATTAGCTGTGTGTATTACAAAATATCTCTTAGAAATGTGTTGGAGGCAATATGATTGTGTAAGAATCTGGATCACGCAACATGAGTGTGTGTGTGTGTGTGTCACAGTTTGTACAGTTTGTACACTCACATCTTCATCCCCTACATGTTTATCTGAAGTGACCCAGTTAGTAAATGCTTGAACGGGTCATTGTGTCCATGCCAGCAGTGATTTTGGATCCCCAGCGCTGACAGAATTATAGCTGAAGGCTGTTTCTCCATCAACTCACCTCAGAAGACTCCTTTCACCTGACACGAACGCTTAGCGGGTCACACACAATGACTGTCTCCCTCCTCCCAGCCCCCCCGCTCCCGTCCGCTCACATCTCCTCCTCCGACGAGATTAAACTTTAAAGTCCTTTTTTAGCATCACTAAATTATTGCCATATTCAATCTGAGACATTAGTATAACAACCGTAAACAAACAGAGTCAGTGCTCAGCGGAGCGGCAGCCCCTCGGCTTCTCTTCTGTCACAATGTATCGTCTGTGAGCTTTTCTCCATCGCCACAGCAGGGCCACAGCCTGGACTCTAGCACTGATGCAAGGAGGGCTGAATCTGGCTCTTTGGCATGATAACTGTTGAGTTATACCGGTTGGCTTACAGTTGCTTAAGCAGTTAAGCCCAAAGCCTGTTTTTCAGGTCTCAGGCTCGAAAATGACTTTCCCAGAACAAATGACTATATCTTCACTTCTAAAAGGGGTACATTATTAATACTTTTTCTCAAAGCAATGATAAACCTGTGAGTTGGATGTAGAAAAGTCAGAATCAATAAAGAATTGTTTTATTTTAAAGTAAATTCAGATTGAACATAGTAAAACAATTTAAATTATAGTTTCCGTCCAAAAAATACCCATTACTTATAGTGAAAACCCTTGAATGATGGGATAGTAGACTAAAAGCTTTAGGAATCCAAACTATAACATATAATCAGTACCCTGTATCAAGATTGATGCAAAACAAGTTACATTTGACCTTTTTAGAGAGGTTTAGAAAAAAAACAAAACACTTCTGGGGTCATTTGGGTGCATTTTCCATATTTCTGGCCCCCCTCGTCGATCTTTTTAACCGATAGAGCCAATATAATCGAGAGGAAAATTCCTAAAATCCATCTAAACATTACCCATCGGTGAATGAGTGATGCACAGCCAGAATGCCCAAAACCGGAAGCTGTCATACACTCTCGTAGCTATTATAGCAGCTATATATGAAAACTCTGTTTTTGCCATACATATGATGCTGGAATATCAGTAATCATTTCAAAGTGACACAGACACATTGGATTAATCTTCAGCAGCGTTTTTATCGTTTTAATGCCATTGAACACAACTTTTGATCAGAAAACAGCAAAGGTAAGACGTATTTTGCCGTTTTGGCTCAGTAAAGCTAAGCGAGGAGACAAGCAAGTAATCAGAACAGAAATACAGCTGCCCAGGCTCCAACAGCACCAGCGGTTTGGTGGAGGGGGGGATGTGTATATCAGTGTGAGTATGTGTGTGTGTGCATATAAAGAAAGAGAGAAGGGGAGCTCTTGACACCCAGTAAAGGTCCTTTAAACAGTCTCTCCGCTCTGGTCTTGGTTTTAGAGGCAGCCCAGTCTTAAACGCTCCTCATTACAAAGCGCTCCTCACAAGTGGCGCTGCTGAACCTGCTGCTGCCCGGCTGCTTTTAATGCTGCGCGGTCTGACTCTATTCCCTCCAGAAATAGAGGAAGAGTTTGTTAAGTATCTCCTCTGGAGGTCAGGTTTGTTTAAGAGGCTCTTTAAAAAAGGGATTCATCAGAGTTTTACAGCCACTCTGGAGAGGGATCGCCTGATCAAGGACGCAGCAGCTGCAGAACAGAGAGAACTAGAGGGGGTTGGGGGGGTGTTGATGGACAGGACTAGAGCACTTTATCTAAGAAATACAAAGTTACACCCACACATTTAGGTTACAAAGATGATATGAGGGAGGCGTGTGGCGCAGTGGACTAGTGCGTTGGTGTTCGGATCAGGGGAGCACAGGTTCAAACCCCACTGCAGTGGTACATCATTATCATTACAACTAAGATGGCGCCGCGGAAGGCTGCTTCGGTGTTGTCCTGCGCTCAGTGTTGTCGTGTTGTGTGCTTTGAATCAGTGTTTACACTGAGTACACCGTGCTCTCTCACCAGAGAACTGCTCCTAAACATCAGAGGAACAACTCCAGCAGATTTGTTTCCCACTTCCCTGGAATGATTGGACTGATTCGGCTCTGCCTTCAACACCATCATCCCGGCTCTGCTGCAGGACAAGCTCTCCCGGCTGCATGTGCCCGACTCCGCCTGCAGGTGGATCACAGACTTCCTGTCTGACAGAAAGCAGCATGTGAGGCTGGGGAAACACCTCTCTGACCCCCGGACCATCAGCACCGGTGCCTCTCAAGGCTGCGTTCTTTCCCCTCTGCTCTTCTCCCTGTACACCAACAGCTGCACCTCCAGTCACCAGTCTGTCAAGCTCCTGAAGTTCAGACGACACCACCCTCATCGGACTCATCTCTGGGGGGGGGGTCTGCCTACATGTGGGAGATGAATCATCTGGTGACCTGGTGTGGGGACAACAACCTGATCAACGATGATGGTGAACTTCTACACTTCCATTATGGAGTCCATCCTCACCTCCTCCATCACCATCTGGTATGCTGCAGCCACAGCCAAGGATAAGGGCAGGCTGCAGCGTGTCATCCACTCTGCAGAGAGGGTGATCGGCTGCAATCTGCCATCCCTCCACGACCTGCACGACTCCAGGACCCTGAGGCGGGCAGGGAAGATAGTGGCCGACCCCTCCCACCCTGGACACAAACTGTTCACCCCCCCTCCCCTCTGGCTGGAGGCTGCGCTCCATCAGGACCAAAACCTCTCTCCACCTGAACAGTTTCTTCCCCTCCGCTACCGGCTCATGAACAAGGCCTGGTCCCCCCACTGACACTGGATGTTATCCACCCCACAAACATGATGCATTACATTAATGTACATAATGTGAACAACATCTGGTTCTTTCTTAATACTGTGAGCCATGTTCGTGCTTAACTCTCTGACTATGCTTTGCACATTTTTGCACAAGTCTGCACAGATCTCCACTTTAAAATAGAATACACTGTAGTACCCATCGTCCTAAGTGTTTTAGTTTTTTAGCTTTTAAGGTTCTTTGTATATTTATATTTAAATTAGGTGTAAATACTACTCTTTATTATTATTTTTAAATCTTTTTAATTTAATCTTTATATTTTTGACCTCCTATTGCAACTTATTTTCTTAAATTGTTTATGTTTGCACCACCAGACACCAAGGCAAATCCCCTGTATGTGTAAACGTACCTGACAATTAACTTGATTCTGATTCTCTGACATTAAACTCACTAATACAACACCCTGCAAGAAATCATCCTTCATGAAGGTTGTGATGTTCGGATTTAGTTTAAACTGCTTCAGAGGTGTTCATTCAACTCGACCGTCATTTAGATGCAAGATGTAGTGTGTGTAGGGATGGGTATCGTTTGAAATGTATCGATTCCGATTCTGCTTATCGATTCCGGTTCTTATCGATTCCCCGTTTCGATTCCAAAATTGTAAAAGAAAGAGGTCAAACGTTTAGATAACAAAAATATCTTTATTCTTTTAAGCTTTAACTGACATTTTTACAAATAAAAAATATACATGTGTATACAATAGCTGTGCTTTATTTTTAACTGAGCTATGCCTGTGGCTTGCTATTAACAGGCATTACACTGTGCCTTGTCTTTTTCTTTTTTAGTGTAGTGGAGCCTCACTTTAGAGCGTTTACCGCGATCCATCTTTGGTGTTATGAAGTGACTGAGCTCGCGAACTATCTACGGGAGGGCGGGGGGAGCCTCGCTGCGGGGCAACTGTGGACCTCTGTCGCCTGTCAGCGCAACTTACATGATGCCGTTTAAAAAAATGAAGGGCGGTGCCGGCCGTCAGCGTACCGAGCCGGCCGTCAACGGCCCGCTGACGACCGGCCGTTCTGTGATTCTCCGGAACACACAGATGGCCAGTCCGCCCTTACCCTGTATTCCACCGGGTCACCGCGGCGCAGGCGGCCCGGTGGAATACAGGGTCTACCGCATTTAGGAACCGTTGTGTATTTTGTATGGGTACCCGGCATTTTCTTATCGGTTCTCATCTGGAACTGAGTTTCGGTTCCCAACCCTAAGTGTGTGCTGCTGTTGTATCGTGTTAACATAACACGATATTAATATACATAATATTTAGTCTGGACCAACTATATCTTAAAAACATTACAACCTTCATGATGGTAGAATTTATTGAAAGGCTGTTTCTCAGGAACATGACGCAAATACCTGGATCAATGCAACGATTCAAGACAAAGTTCAGAATTCCAAAAGGAGAAAACAAAGTACACCAATGAATTCCTCTTACAGAGGCAGCAAATGGTAAAGGCAAATGCAAAAACTTAAGACTCAGTATCTTAACCTTTATTTAACCAGATAAAAGCATTGAGATACAATCTTGACTATCGGAAATAACTCACAGCTTCTTGGCAGCAAAACGCCAGCTCTCTGGACTACATATGAAACAAGACAGCACAGGAAAAAGGGAGACGAGGAATAAGGGCTAATGTAAGGTGACCAGATTTTCAAAATGAAAACCGGGGACATTTTGAGTTTTGCGGTCAATATATCATTAATATATCCAATATTCTTCACTGTTAAAGAAAAAAGGGGGACAATTCTGGTTTAATGTAATTCGAACATTTGAACTGTTGGATACAAACAGAAGGAAGATAGCTCATATATGAGACTTCAAAGGTATTTTATTTTGAAACTGTACATCAGATTGTCCAGCTTCTCTCTGAGTGATTAGATGGGTTGTCCTGCTATCACCCTGAAGGGAAATAAGTATTTGATACTGGATAGTTTTTGTTTAATTATTATCTAAAAACAGAGGGATGATAGCTCATATATGAGACTTCAAAGGTCTTTTATTTTGAAACTCTACATCCAGTGTTGGGAAAGTTCACTTTCTACATGAACTAGTTCAGTTCACAGTTCACACATTTTAAAATGAACTAGTTCAGTTCATAGTTCATAATTCAAAATTTGGAACTAAAGTTCATGGTTTCAAAAATGAACTAATTTATAGTTTATAGTTATTTTTTCAAGACGTTGCTGCGAGCTATTATTTGTCAAAAATGATTGCCACAACCCATATAGAACCACAGACAGCAATCAGAATACTGGCATTTCCATAACGCCTTGCTGCCGCCCATTCAGTCCACACTAGTAGCAGCTGCAGCTTTCATCTCTACAGTATATTTTCAAAAACATGAGGAAAAACGTGCTGCTTGAATGGTCTTTATTAAGTATAATAATCTAAATATACTTAAAGTACCAAAAGTGAAAGTAGTCATTGTGCAAACATATAACATATAAACATGTGCCGACATAACTCTGTACTAACACAACACGAGGTAGGAACCAGGCTGAGGTATGAAACTAAGGTTGTACCTCAAAGTTCAATATTCAAAGTGCAAAACATTTAAACATTAATTCTCTTTTCATTAAGTCAGTCGCATTCTTTTTTTTCCCTTGACTTGTTTGCCCAAAGAACAAAAAGTTCTATAACTTGGGTCATAACTTGGGTGCAATATTCAGCCCAAATGAATGAGGTAAAAAAGGTAAAAAAAGTAGGTAAAAAAAACCCAATAACTTAAAGAGTCAGTCAGAGTCCAAGGCCCATGGACAGTACTGCTATTACTTTCTGTCCAGTGTGAGTGAAAATACTGAGTGAAGATCTGTCACCACTGGTTACAGTTCAAATAAATAACTAAAATAACTAAATCACAAATAATAATTTGTGAAAATAAAAAAAGAGTCCAAAAGTGTGCAGGGGCAAGGACATTGTTACTTTCTGTCCATCCTGAAAATGCCTTATCTGAATGAAGATCCTCTGTCACTGGTCACAGTGGTCTGGTCTCTCCCTGATGGATCTGCTGTTTCGGTCACAGTGGTCTGGTCTCTCCCTGGTGGATCTGCTGTTTCGGTCACAGTGGTCTGGTCTCTCCCTGGTGGATCTGCTGTTTCGGTCACAGTGGTCTGGTCTCTCCCTGGTGGATCTGCTGTTTCGGTCACAGTGGTCTGGTCTCTCCCTGGTGGATCTGCTGTTTCGGTCACAGTGGTCTGGTCTCTCCCTGGTGGATCTGCTGTTTCGGTCACAGTGGTCTGGTCTCTCCCTGGTGGATCTGCTTTTTCGGTCACAGTGGTCTGGTCTCTCCCTGGTGGATCTGCTGTTTCGGTCACAGTGGTCTGGTCTCTCCCTGGTGGATCTGCTGTTTCGGTCACAGTGGTCTGGTCACTCACTGGTGGATCTGCTGTTTCTTGCTTCCTGTAAAAACAAAAACAAGATATGCTCTGACTGTTATTTTTATGCAGCTCACCTCTGCACACCAATATACTCATCTCCATTAGCAATACATTGTACTTATATAGCCCAAAAAACAGGTCACAACAATAATGTATATACCTTCAAATATTTTTGTTGGCATTCAAGATCAGCTGCTTCTCAAAGTTGTCATCTCCCAGCCGGTTTCTCCTGGGCCTGAATGAGATGAAAGAAGAAGAAGAAAGAAGAAGAAGAAGAAGAAGTAGAAGAAGAAGAGAAGGCATTTTAACATCATGATTATTGTGGCAAACATTGTAACAGTAATCTGTATTAAAGGAATTGTGTACTGAGGCAAATGGCAATTACTGAAATAATTAGATTAGGAATATAATCACAGCTCATCCCTACCTGAATATTTGACCACCGATGCTGAAGAGCCTCTCTACCGGAGCGCTTGAGGGCAGTGCTGTGTTGTGTTTTATGAACAGCCTTTTGAGTTTTGGAAACTGCATGTACTCATCAAACCCATCTGTGGTTGGGGCAGCAAAATAAGTGTCCACTTCAGATTTTTGGGGAACCTGAGGGTTTCTGTTAAATCTGAAGAATGAAGCTGCAGGATCTTTCTTGTTACTTTCGCCACTGGACTGGGTTTGACCTGAGTCTCTTGCATCCGAGTCATCAGAGTTGGTTTGCAATTCTCTTTTCAGCATCAATCTGTACTGCACATGTTTCTCCTCATCTTGGACCCAGTCAAGCTTGAATCTTGGCACCAGTATAGCAGACAGTATGTGCTCCCTCTTCTCCAGAAGACCTGCCAGCCTTGTGCTCAGTGACTGCAAGATGCTCTTTATGAGGGGACGGCATGTAATGAGACCCTCTGCAGCAGTGGGTTTTGTGCTCTCATCCAACAGGTCATTCATATGACATTGCAGTTGCACAATGGTTGGAGCCAGGTACCCAAGAAAGATGTTCTTCTCTGCTTGGAAGATGTTTAGTGCAAGTGCCAAAGGCCTCATCACATCCACAAACTTGTGTATGAAGTTGACTTCATCTGGTGAGAATCGACGAAAGCCAAACTCATCACTCACATCGTGCAGGAGCAGCTTGTCATGTAGGGGAGTGGCATCATTTGCAGAGGTGACCTCATCCACATTCATTTCTGCCTTGATAGTTAGTGTTGCAATGCGAGACAGTCGCTCCATGGAAAGAAATACAGAGTTCCATCTTGTGTCATTTGGCGCGACAAAGCTAATCCCAAGCTTTTCCTCCACAGTATCAGAAGCCTTTGAACTCCGCTTAACCTTGTTCCACAGAGCAGATGCTTTTGCAAAAACAGCCCTCGACATTGCTTTGTAGCATTTTTCAGTTACCTTTTCTGTATCTTTGGCCACTAGATTCAAGGTGTGAGCCATGCACCTTCTGTGAGGGGAGACAGAGGGATGATCCAAATCTGACAGAGGCTCAGGCTCCATCTGGTCATCTTCATCTGAGCTCTCACTGGCGGCAGCAAAGGCTGAATCTGGTTCATTGGCATCTTTACTTTCAGTTTCATCAAAGTTGACCACTGTCTCTGGCTCTTCGGCATCAATAGCCATGTCCATCCCAAAACAGTTGAATGCCTTGACAACATTTGAAGCGTTGTCTGTTACTGTACACACAACCTTGTTGTGGATCTTGAATTCTTTGTTCACATCTGACAATACTTTTGCCAATACATCGTGTGTATGTGCTCCTTTAATCCGCCGGCATGCCAGTACTGCAGAGTGTCTCTCAGAAACATCAGTTTTGTTTAGCCAGTGTATAGTGATGCCTATAAAGGACTTATTCACAGCTGTCCAGCAATCTGCTGTTGTGCACACAGCATCGACGTCAGAGAGTACAGATTTAAGTTCACATATGTTTTCTTGAAATTGCTTGTTTAGCAGTGTCTGTACTCTTTTTCTTGATGGCACCTTTTTGGATGGCTGCAACCCTTTAATTAGGTTTATGAAAGCTGGCCTTTCCACTTTACTCAAAGGCTGCAGGTCTCCAGTGATGTACTGCAAAACCAGGTTGTCTAGCTGCGGCTGGAAGACAGTGAAAACAGGGCCGCTCCTGTACGATGTTAATGGGTTTTGGGTGGTAGAGGATCTGTTTTGGCTCTCTTTTTTATTCGCCACTCGCACATACCTTGAAAGGCTAGTCGTGTGCTTATTCTCAATGTGCCGTTTAAGGTTGGCTGTCGACGTCGTCGATGTACGGACTTGCTTTTTCAAACCGGGCGGACACAGTTTACAGGCAAACGTTAGATTTTTTCCGTCTGAGTCAGTACTGACTTTAACGTAAAACTCTTTTAAATGCTCATACGCTGATGCCGTAGAGTCTGACTCTGAGCGAGTGCTGCTGCAGCTGCTCTCGGCTTCGTCCATACTAATTCATTCATTCATTCAATGCTCGCCGGTTCCGCGGTTCCACATTGTTTGTTGTGAGGAGTCTGATGACGTATATTTTAGTGCGACAGCCAGGGGTGACAGGCGCGCATGCGTCACAGGCAGCTTGCTGTTGCCAGATTGGGTGGTTTTCCGCATTATTTTGAAGCCTGTTTACGGTGTGTTTTAACTGGGTTTTCGGCTGAAAGGCATATGAAATCTGGCACACTTTTGAACGCCGTTATAATACAGTGCTGAGAATGAACGCACTTTTGAACGCCGTTATACAGCGCTGAGAATGAACGCGTTCTCAATTATGTTCATCTAGCAGAAATACAGTACGTTCAGTTCACGTTCGCCCAAAATATGAACGCGTTCATGAACGATCGTTCATTGAACGCGTTCAGGTACATCACTGTCTACATCAGCTTGTCCTGATTCTCTCTGAGTGATTAGATGGGTTGTCCTGCTATCACCCTGGAGTGAAATAAGTCTTTGATAATTTGACAGTTTTTTATTTATTCTTGTATAAAAACAGAAGGACGATAGCCCATATATGAGATTTCAAAAGTATTTTATTTAAAAATTATATATCAGATTGTCCTGATTTTCTCTGATTGACTAGATGGGGTCTCCTGCTATCACCCTGAAGTGAAATAAGTATTTGATTGACTTCGAATGACTCTTTGATTATGGACGGTTTCCATTAAATAATAATCAAAATATAGATGGACAATAGATCTAATTTGAGATTTTAAACAGCATACATTTTAAATTGTGCTTCAGAAAGTAATGTTATTTTAGGAGTGTTGTGAGATGGTGTCAACATCAATTGAAATTAGTCACCCAGTGGAAATGTCAGATATGTCTTCATAACTGTATCCTTACATTTTACATAAAATGTGGGTTGGCTTTACGTTGAACTCCTGGCAACGTAAATTATTTGGTTCATACCTGGATCTGTCTGTGTTGTAGTTTTGTATGTCTGGTTATGGGTATTTTCATCCTTGTATATTGTCTGGTCCTTCTTTCTGTGTTTTTCCTCCCATCGTTAGTTTCCCTGGTGTGTCTAATTGTCTGATTGTTTTCACCTGTGGTCCTTGTGTTTCTCCTCCCCTGCCCGGCTGTGTCTCGTCTTGTGATTACCCTTTCCTATATTTAGTCTTGTCTCTTCCTGTGTCGGTTCGTCTTGTGTAATGACTTGGTCTGCGGTGAGTGTTCTGTTCTGTCTCTATATATTGTAGCCTTGAAATAAAGGAATTATTTTTGTCACTTAAATCTGCATTTGGGTCCTGCTTCCTGCACACCGTAACATTACGAACCGACCAACAATGGACCCAGCGGATTTTGTTATCCCTAGAGTACACTCTTCAGTGTCATTATGCTGAATGGAGTAGAACCTTGGCTAAAAGGGACAAAGAGGCTGTCCTCAAAAAGGCACAAATGGAGGTGGACAACATGCCATGGTTGAGAGGCTCATTGCCTGAGTTTCTCAGAGTTTTCTCACGCAGCCATGAGTGCCAGTCTCCATTCTCTGACCCTTTCTTGGGATCCCGCCTGGCGTTTGGAGGTCCACGGAGCCTCCAAAAGACTTCTAAAAAACGCAAGGTCAGGAAGCCAGCTCGTACTCAGGTACCGGTCCTAGCAGCCATGGTTCCGGCTCCAGAGCCGGCCCATACAGCCATGTTTCCGGCTTCAGAACGGGATCTTACAGCCATGTTTCCGGCTCCAGAACCGGACCTTACAGCCATGTTTCCGGCTTCAGAACCGGACCTTACAGCCATGTTTCCGGCTTCAGAACCGGACCTTACAGCCATGTTTCCGGCTTCAGAACCGGACCTTACAGCCATGATTCTGGCTTCAGAACCGGACCTTACAGCCATGATTCTGGCTTCTATTCCGGCTCCAGAGCCGGCCCATACAGCCATGTTTCCGGCTTCAGAACTGGATCATACAGCCATATTTCCGGCCATGGTTCCAGACCTAGTACAGTCCCCAGCAGCCATGGTTTCAGCCCCAGTTCTGGCCCGAGCAGCCATGGTCCCGGCCCCAGTCCTGGCCCCAGCTGCCACAGTCCCCTCTCGAGTCCCTTCTCTAGCGCCTCCTCTCTCCTCGAGTCCCCTCTCGAGTTCCCTCTCGAGTTCCCTCCTCTAGTCCCTCCTCGAGTCCCCTCTCTAGTTCCCCTCTTGAGTCCCCTCTCGAGTTCCCTCCTCTAGTCCCTCCTCTAGTCTCTCCTCCAGTCCCCTCTCGAGTTCCCTCCTCTAGTCCCTCCTTTAGTCCCTCCTCTAGTCCCTCCTCTAGTCCCTCCTCGAGTCCCCTCTCTAGTTCCCCTCTCTAGTTCATCCTCTAGTCCCTCCTCTAGTCCCTCCTTGAGTCCCCTCTCTAGTTCCCCTCTCAAGTCCCCTCTCTAGTTCATCCTCTAGTCCCTCCTCTAGTCTCTCCTCTAGTCCCCTCTGGAGTCCCCTCTCGAGTCTCCTCTCGAGTCCCCTCTCGAGTTCCCTCTCGAGTTCCCCCTTGGTTCCCCTCTCGAGTCTCCTCTCGAGTCCCTACTTGAGTCACGTCTCAAGTCCCTACCCAATGTCCTGGTCCGTTGGAGGTTCCGCCGGGGGTCCTGCCAACTCCATGTCTGTCTCGTTGGAGGTCCCGCCGTCTACTCTCCTGCCGGGGGTCCTGCCAATTCCATGTCCAGTCCCGTTGGAGGTCCCGCGAACTTCTCTCCTGCCGGGGGTCCTGCGTACTGTCCCGTTGGGGGTCCCGCCGACTGCCCTTCTGCCGGGGGTCCTGTCAACCCTGTGTCCTGTCCTGTTGGAGGTTCCGCCGACTGCTCCCCTGCCGGGGGTCCTGCCAATCCTGTGTCCTGTCCTGTTGGAGGTTCCGCCGACTGCTCCCCTGCCGGGGGTCCTGCCAACTCCTGGTCCTCTTCCGTGGGGGATCCTGCCGAGGCCTGTCCCACCAGCGCCGGTTCCTGTCCGGCCGACACCGGGTTCTGCCCGGCCTCCTGAGAGCCGCGGTCTTCGCCCTCGAGCCCGGCCCCCTGAGAGCCGCGGTCTTCGCCCTCGAGCCCGGCCCCCTGAGAGCCCGGCCCCCAGAGTGCCGCGGTCCTCACCCTCGGGCCCGGCCCCCTGACTCTTCCTGCCACTGCCTTCGCCCCTCCATAACCCCCTTTTCAAGCTCTGCCTTGCCCCTGGGCTGTCAGCCCAAGCCCGTCCTCCAGACCCCCTCCACCCACCCTGTTGGCCCTAGTTTTGTGTCCCTCCTCCGGTCCCCCTCCGCCCGCCCTGGTGGCCTGGTGGTGGTACACTCGATTCACTTGATTATATTGATTATATTGTAGTGTCGGAATCAGACTCTTCTGATTCTAGCTGGTCTATCTCACTGTGGCGCAAAGGATTGTCTTGTAATGGAATAGCAGTATACTGAACAAAAGCTAAGGATACCAGGCTGGAAAAGCCTTTCTTCAGTATTGGGATAATCAAACAGGTACAACTGATTAATAGGCCGAAAATGATCGCCAGTCGAACATGTAAGGTATCTATGTTATGGGCATTGTTTACTGTACCCCACCATGGGAACAGGCCGCCAAAGAATTTAGCTCCAGCGGACGTCAGATCTCTTTTTACCTTGTGGTGGTCGGGGTGTTGGAACTCTGGGTAATGATGTGTCGTGTACATTAAGGACGTGAGGACAGTGACTGCTGGATTCAAATCCACTAGAGTGCATGTACCTATCCAGAGGGGAGCCAGCATTTGATAGAGCTTGTCACCGCACAACCAAACGTAATCTTGTGGCGAGCTAAACCCAGCATCACTGGGCCAGGCCAGTTGGAGGGAGGTATGGTTAACATCAGGGAATGCTACGTTAGAAAGGATTCTTCCAGGGACACTGAATATGCAATACGAGATATTGTAAACATCGTAACTGCACTGTGCTATCTTCCCCATCCCTTAGAGTAATGTTACCAATCCCTGTCTTGACCAGCCCCATGTGGTTCGCCCTGCTCTCCCCATGTACCTCTTAGATACCTCGATTTTGGCTGACATGCTGTGTGCTGACCATGGATACATAAAATATAGGACTAGTCCTAACACAACTATCATGGCAAGTATGCAGAGGAACCATTTTATGATTGTCCAGGCTCTCCTGTAGTATTGCTCACGGTTGCGTTGTCGTTTTCCAGGCGAGCCGTCATTACGAGGTGGGAATGCTCCATGGGGTGTGTGTGTGTGTATTCCCTCGGTTGATTTTGTGACACGGACAGTCAGACTCCGCACACCGGTAACACAAACGAGGAACCAGAGAGCATATGAAACCGCTCAGCTGGCACTCGCTCGTGACACCTTGTGTGTAGTGTGTTTTGGTGTATGTAGTGCAAGTGTGGTGCTGGTGGTGACTTGGACACGGCACTTGTCGTCTACTTCTTCTTCTACTTCCCCTTGTTTAAGCAGAGAGGTAAACACTGGCCGAATGCCATCAACAGCTTCACGTTTCAATGGGTACGGGGGTTGATTTGAACGGAACGTGGACATTAACCCTACGTCATATCTGTGAGCTGCCCAGAGTGAGTATGGCACATCTGAAAGCGCGGCAGGAAGCTCAGAGATATGAGAATTACCTCATCATCCACAACCAACAGCAATGTGCGCAGAACGGCTACGTTCGTGCACATTTTCATTTGATACACGTCACGTGACACATGTACATATTCTGTGTGTGTAGGTGCCCAATCAGTGACTGACTCCAAATCTTTAACGATTAGACCCAAATCCCTCTATCTCTCAGTGGGGCCCCTGGCTAGTGAAATGTGTGGACCGGCCCTGGGATTTGACACATTTTGTGTTGTGTGGGTGTGAGTGCAACAGGAACCAGCTGCGCAGCAAACTCCAAGCATAGTTTTAAGTATGAGCTCCTCATTCACACATTCTAACAGAAAACTCTCATCATAGCATTTAACAACGTTAGTACAATGCAAAAAGAAGCTTCCATGAACACCGCAGGTGGAAAACACGTTGATCAGTCAAACCGCAACAACACCTGAGAATCAGGATATGTCAGCAGCCATTAGATACACATTCACACAGTTCTTTATCATCAAATGCCAGTTTTTGAACCATCGTAGGAGATGGCTGCCGGACTTTAAAACCCTCATTTGTGGAAAAATGAGATCTAAGCCGAACCGGAGTTTCAGATCTCTGCCCAGTAAATTTATTAGGCAGACGGAGGATAAAATAAACTGTTTTTGACTGATGTGGGAAAATGGATTACTATCATCAACGTTATCTCAACTCTGAAGTGATACAAAAACTTCCCCTTTACAGTCACCCCAGCCGCTCCTATTGAGTGCATAAATCTACCACTAAATTTGCAATCAGGCAAATCTGCCCTTTTTACTATAGAATGTGTAGCCCCAGAATCAACCAAAAAGATATAACATCAACACCCATGACAGTCAAGTCAGGTGTTTGGGCTGGGACATTTCTCAAATGCTGTTTCACTGTCATATTTCAAATATGTACCCTCTTTACCCATAGACATGTCTTCTACCTTTTTCCAATTACTCAATAGCATGATGTGTGTGTCTGTATCACTTCCCTGGTTCGATGCTGCTGGCTGAATTTCCGTCTCGCTCGATCGGGTCCCTTCCTCCCCATCTGGTGTAGGTCAGTCTGATTGTGAATGGCCCCATCCTTGCTGTCCCTCTCTGCCTCCACTGCCAGTGTTCTGTGAGCAGTCCCATAATCCAATGTTCAACACTGCCACACTTGAAACATCTTTCTCAAATGAAGGTCTTGCTTCTCGTCTTCTGCCTCGGAAAACCTCTTCTGCCTCTCCCTCGGTATTGTGACCGGCCAGCATTCTGCGTAGCTTGCGCTGTGTCTGTGAGTCCGTTGTGAAAGGCATTACTGAGGTGTGTTGCCCAAACACCTGCTTGGGCTTGGGTTTGTTTATCCCGCTGTTGTCCCCATCTACTTGGGGCTGATGGGGGTGGACGAGCTTACGGGGAGTCTGTTGACTGCATGGCTGGGACTTGTAGTGGCGGTGGTTGAGGTGGGCCAGCCGGATTGCCAGGGTTGTACCCCGGGGGAGGGAAAGGATACCCAGTCGAGGAGAGGTCATTCAGGCCTGCAATGGAAGGATACAGAGATGTCTGGGGTTTACATGGTTTTGGGAATAATTTATTTTCCTTCTTTTCTTCACATTCATCTTCAACCTTAATATTTTCTTTAATGCCCAAGGCCAACTGCCTTCTTTCACGGCATTCTGCTTAATCCTCCCAGTATTTATTATAAACACTTTCTGTGAGTACACTTTCTGTGAGTGTCCAGTTTTCTATATAAGTATTTTACTTTAACTTTATTTTTATTTCTACTTCTTCTTGTAATTTATTCTTTAGGTTCTTGATTTTTAATTTACTCAAAAACCTCCCTTTGGCAATCCAAACATTTCCGTCCATATCTTTAATTTAGACAGACTGTCCTCACCATATTTTACTCATGACATCCACAATCGGACCCTCAGGGGGGTGTACAAGCCCCCTACTCTGCTTTGCGCCCAAGACAAAGTCTCTAGATGTTACCAAACCACCCCTGACAAAACAAGGGGTGTTTAAATACCTTTCTTTTTTTCATCCGTCGATGATGTGATATTTGTTTCTCAGTACAAATCACGCAAAAACTGATCGTAAACCCACGATCTACGATGGGAAAAACCCTGATTTCGAGCAGTCCCTCTCATAAATATCATGGAGTTTTAATTACGTTTAACTTTAAACAATTTAGACACTGCACTTCTCACCCAGTATTGAAAAGCCTTTTTAAGTCCGTTGGATCTCGTGAAGTCAATCAGTTCCACCCCCGGCGCTGGTCCTCTCGTCCCATACGGTTTCTGTCGGGGTAGAGGAGGATCCGCGGATCCTGGAGCATGCCACCACCAGCATAGGTGTCCCCAATCGAACTTGCAGAGACCCTGCTCGCAGCGCCAATTGTTATGGAAATCTAAAAACCCCAATACTGTAGAGTACAAGTCAGAGTGATCAAAACAAATAAATGGTGAATCAGACAGAGTTGTCTTTCTGATGATTTTATTTGAAGCTTCAAATATATATAAATACAATACAATAAATATAGACACAGGTCTCACAGAGTATAGAATAGTGTGCGCAGTTCAATATGGTAGCAAGGCTTATATACAATAAATGGTGGGAAGGTAAGAAATCTGTCTTCACACGGTCACATTGTTATTAGACACCTGGCCTTGAGCTGTAAAAGTTCTCGTGTGAGTCTCAACCCAGTAGCCAAAACAGCTCTGTGGCCTTGAAGTAGAGTAGATAGAGGCAAACAGCACATCTAACCAAATGAGAAGCATTTGGTTTAAACATATCAGGATATAATGGAAATTTCCACTACAGGAATGATTTTTGTCACTTAAATCTGCATTTGGGTCCTGCTTCCTGCACACCGTAACAATACCCGTTTTATCTAGCTCAGTGGGTCTAACCCCACTGGCAAAGTCTTATGCAGGATAATTTCTCTTGGTTGTAAAATATTTTAGACAGAAGGATGAGCGGCTTTAACTCCACATTACCTGTCCTAGTGATATAATTTGCCTCAGAATCAATTTAATCAAGGTTGTTGGAGTCCAAGTGAACAGAACATGAGTTTATGAGCGGTGATTTCCAGGCGTTCGGGTGGAGAGAAAAAGTCTTGGACTCCATCGAAACACCACATCGCCTGGAGCACAGCGACAAGGCGCTAGCTGATCACACAGAAAGCATTTTTTATTGACAATTAATAATTGGAGCATTCACATAACCATTCAAAATCAGCAAGGCTTATAAATATTGCAGAGGAAACAAACATCTGTCTGTTTAGGATAACAAACATTGTTGTTCTCCTCTCTGAGGAAAACAACAATGCTCTGCATCATCTTCAGATCAGTACTGCAATAAAAAATAAATCCACTTTAAACATTGTATTTTTCCTCTCCAGATCATTTATTCAAATCAGATTGCTAAATGTATTTGCTGCTCTTTTCTTTTTCACAGCTGACTTTCAGGAGTCTGTCCAACACCGCCGAGGGAAATAAGGCAGATTGATAACTTTGGATGGCCACAAATGGAATGCAAATGGCCTCTGAAATCATATTAAAGCCCCTGACGGGTGTGAGTGATGCCAAATAACAAGAGCTTAATTCTCCTGTCACCTTTTCTGTTCTCATATTAATGGGGACAGACGTATAAATGGGATGACAGGGAGGGTCGCAAGAATAGGAGGAAGATGAAAAAATAACAAAGCAAGCCATAAGGGGAAAAAGAGGGAAGTGGAAGGCAGTGAATGAAGACTGATTGATAATGAAAATCAAAATGGAGAGAGCAGGTACAGATATCCAACATGTCATGTTAACAAGTGGAAGTGGAGCTCAGATTCTCCTCCCTACCCTTCGTGCTACGCTTGGCTGGAACCGACAGCCTTCTCCCAAACCGCTCCTCCTCTCAGAGAGACAGCCCAGCAGAGCCTGAGAAAAATCTGAGAGGAAGATGGAGCGCGAGGAGGGGGGGGGGAGAGAGAGTCTAATTTAGGTCAGAGCAGGCAGCACCTCTCCAACACTGGGTTGGTACGAAACTATGTTTTTCCAACCCAGTTTAGATTGAACCACGCCCGCTTTTGCATGAATGTAACCCTGCACTCTCTCATGGGTGTGTAAAGAGATCGAGCCGGTCCCATTTTAACAGCGCTGAAGTAATATCATGCTAGCTATAAGGCTACAGCTATTATTTTAATAATTCAGTTAATTCACCAAATCCATGGTGAATTAACATTTATTCAGCTAAGCATAATGGTGATCTTCTTTCATAGTAAAAAAGTGCTATTTTCATCAATTTACTTTGAAATAGATACTCAATGAAGCAACTGTAGCTGTCATATTCATATTTGCTGCGGCGATGCGTTTGTCTTGCCGAAGTGGATGTGACTGGACGGAGGCCTGGATTAAAGTCAAGGAGCGTTGTCTGGACTCTCATGTCTTGAATCACCTGCAGTGAGTTGTGAGGTGGCAGTGAATGCCCGAGGATCAGCTCCTTCTCTATCAGATCCAAAGACAGAGGCTGTGCTGGGTGTTGCTCCCGCTCTGCTGCAGGCCTGCAGGTACAAATCAAACAACATGATGAACTCCAGCACTGTGCTATTCAAACACCCAGCGTTCCATGAACTAACCGTGCAGTGTAGAAAGAGAAAATGATGATATACTGTTAGAACAGTGTGCCTGACATATGGGCCTGCTGTGGGAAACTCTTATTTTGGAGAGGCCCAATCAGGTGGAGAGTTCATTGCGATGCTGTGCAAAGCCAGTTGTATTTTATGGAAACCGTGTCTTGTTGCTCAGCTGCCACGTCTGTGATTTAGTCAAAGGACTAAATACAAAGGAATAGAGGAGCAAAGGTTGAGAAATAAAAGTGTGTGTGATCATTATTGCTCCTGATCAGCAGGCGGAACATTGTATGGCAGCCTAGGCCTCTGTATGAATTTGTGTGAATGAAAAAGTCAATGTATTATTTAATTTGGCATTAATGTAACTTTTTTTCAATAACATATTCAAGTCTCCCAGTCCGTGACATTTCCTGAAAGTGTGTTATGTAGCACCCTTTGTTGTTAAAAATGCTCAATATGAAGTCAGATTGAAAAAATTGCCCAAAAAATTGCCATTTATACCCATTAGCGCCAGCGGGTAATATTTACCTTATGGAAAATGCAGTGATTTTTGCGCTATTGATCTCGCACAAAATCATAAACATGACGTGTTGCTATAGCAACGCCTGTTGTTTACTGCAGTTCCTTATATATATATAGAGATAGATCGATAGAGAGAGAGAGACACTTTGCACATAACTCACGGTAGCGATGGTTTATACTTTATACCTTATACCAGGGGTGCCCAACCTTTTTTGAACTGAGAGCTACTTTTAAAGTTGCCAGTCTGCCGAGATCTACCAGTCCAAATAGAGAGGCGTAGCCATTACTGACAGCCTACTACCAGGTAAATACACACTTCTACTTGTATAAAACTGACCTTTGTACGATTAATACTTCATACAATACTGCAGATCCTTTATCTTACCTCTTTCTAATCTACACACATACAAGTATTTAACTGAAGTTACCCAACAGTGTTGTTGATACAGAGTTGGAGTGTATTCACACGTCACTACAGTGGTAATGTTTTCAAGAAGCATTGAATAGTTCTGCCACATATGACACAGGAAAAAAAGAAAAGACTCTGAACCCTTTCTTTGCCATTATATAAAAATAGTGTTGCTACAAAAGTATAAATTAGGTTTACTAATAAGACAACTCAGATCTGAAGCTACACAGGAATCTGCTGCCAAGGTGCAATAAAAAAGACAAAATTAATAGAATCAAACCCTTTTTTGTTGCATTTTAGTAGATTATAAAAAGAAATGCCTTTTAAAATAGGATGCAAGCAACACTAGTTTCTTAACCTGAATTGATAATAGACTATAATCAATTTAAACAGAACAGATCTTAATGTTTGCATTCTTATACCATTTTGTACAATAATTATAATGAATAAGTTCAAACAAACTAAAACTTACAGCTGATTAATAACGGTATCTAACTTGAGTTTTTATTATCTCAAAAACCTGTTGAAATGCTTCTGTTATTTTTACTGTCCCCCAAAAGCGCGTCCGCAGCCTCCAGGAATGCTTCTTTCACAACTTCGCCGTCTTTGAAAGACTTCATGTGTTTCGCAAGAACGTGACTGACACGATACGATCCTATGGTAGCAGCCTTGCTCTTGTTGTTGGGCCTGGTGAAAATGGACTGCTGTGCATTTAGCTGTCCTTTCAGGCCCCTCCCCTTTTGGAGCGTAGGGCAGAATTTGGAGGGAATTCCGTCTCGTAGCGTTTGTGCACTGTTTTGAAATGCCGCTCCTAAATGACCCTTCTTCGATAAAGCCACGCTCGCATTGCAGATGAGACAGATGGACTTTGAATTGGAATAGATACAAAAATAATCATCCTCCCACTCGGAGTGAGAATTATATATGTTTTGCTTCTGCCATAATTGCGGTCTTGTGTGTGTGCGGACTGTCACTCCTGTTGACACGGACAACGTTAGCGAACTAGTGCACACTGCCCACTGCTCACCAGCCACGCCCCGGCACATGGGGTCACGCCGGCCAATCACAAAGCTTTGATGCGTTCAAGTGCATTATTCTGGCACAGGAAGATTATGTTACAGGACATTAACGATAAAACAGAATATTGTTGTTCTATTTTAGACACATCTCGCGATCGACTGGGAATCTCCCCGCGATCGACCGGTCGATCGCGATCGACTGGTTGGGCACCCCTGCCTTATACTATACAATCTACATGAAGTATACAAATATGAAAAGCTGAGAGTCCACAGATTCTATTGGTAGAAGTTTCATCACTGTGCGATCAAAACTCACTCTTAACACTGTGTTCTAGTATGATAAATAAAAGAACATTGTGCCTTTAAAATCAATGCATTCTAATAGCGGGTACATTTTACCCGTTGGCGGTTTTAGGTATACAGCGACCCCTGGCGGTTCTAGTGTTAAAGATCAACATCCTATGTTTTGTTCCCTGAAGGGACATTTTTTTTTTTCTTTCCTTTTTTATTCAACATGGATTAAATAAAAATGCAGTTCTCCTCAGAGGCTCTACAGAGGTAGAGCGTCCTTCCTGATAAACCCTCTGCTCCACCTGCTCAGACACCAGACACAGTGAACACAGAGTATTCTGAGAGGAGGAGACCACAGCAGAGCTGAGGAGGCTAAATGTTCCCTTAGATGTATCTGGTGTGCACACTTCTATACTTTTGCCTTATGAGGAAACACTATATATATACTGTATATACACTTGTATTCTGTCATTGATTTATTTACGTGTGTTGTTCTGTGTCTATAGCAATAGTTTTGCTTTGATGTGTCCATGTGCTGCTTTATTCTGGAAGTTTGGCACATATTACAGAAACAGTCCCTCCCCTTGTACCCTTACCGCCTTCGACCTCCCACCTTCCGAAAAAGTGGCATGGATATGTATTTAGACAGACAAATACAAATCATAAATGGATATACAAACAAGTATAAATAAAGATACACAATAAAACACAATATAAATGAAAAATATAAAATATATAATAATAGAAGAATATAATATGATAGAAGTACCACATACTGGGCAGATGGAGTGGAGGTCACTGTTGAGCAATGTGAGCATGTGTCGAATTTGAAAAATGATTTGATACATTTTGTTTTGGGTGATGTGAGTTCTGAGAATCAGTTTATATTGTATTAGCTACAGGTTAGTATTCTCTGTCATCTTGAAGGTATAGCAGGGTTCATACACTTTTTCACCAATGATTTTCAATGACTTCTCCATGATCTTTACCTAATTTTCCTTGACCGAAAAAGATTACTCTTTCTCAGCGGTACCACTGAAAAGGGTTTATTTTAACATGGAACAGGAAAATAAGGTCTGCATATGAAACATGCAGTGGCACAGCCCCACCTAGTGTCAGCAGAAAGTATTAAAATATTGATTAAAACAAAATGCAAAAAATAAATTAAAATATATATAAAATATATTTTAAGATCATGTTTAATCATCTGATTCGTCTGTACATTGCTGTTTTAGTCTGTGTTCTTCTAATTAGTGTCTACAGTGTGTGCCTATTGAGCTGCTTAGAGCCATGTGGGACAAAACCCGATCCTGCCCCTCCCTCTCTCTGTCTAAGTGAACGGTGACTGTAAAAACTACACTGCGCATGCTCAGAATATTTTCCTATTTAATGTGTGTGGCAACAAAATAATGACCATAGGGGCATAGAGCTGCCATCCCCACCATACGTCATCTCACATCATTCAGAGCTGATTGGCTGTAAGTACGTGTGCCGCGAAAAGTGTGGTGTGTGAAGAGCAGGTGAAGAGGAGGAGAGAGACGTGTCCTAAAACCAGGAAGTAAGCTGCGCATGGCTTCCCTCCACAAAAAAGCAATGAGATTTCTCCATAGGATTTTAGAAAATAGCTCAAAATAAGATCTGTGGGAAACGTAGCTGTTAGATAAATGCACGTATTGTTCAGCCGGATAATATCCACATGTCTACCCTACTTTTATAATTTTCTAATCATAAATCCATCATTTAGATTTATGATAGACTTTTGAAACTACAAGAACATAAGGAGGACTTTTACAAAAAAGTAAGAGATTTTTGTCCAGAAGGATAGGCAAATGGACTTCATCTTCAAGTCAAGGTAAGACCACCATTTTATTAAAAATGGGATCTTACTAAGAGAGAACAATTCAATAGATAAATTATAAAATTACATTTTTTGGGTATCCTTCTGTTGAACTGTGTTTAAAATTAATTGAAGCATCAGACTAAAGAGGCTTTTGAAAATAATATTATATTTTGATTTAGGTCAAAATATAATATTTGTAAACCTGAAGAGTCAGTGCCAGTGCCTCACCAGCCATGAACCTCACTGCAGAAGCTTATATATAGACATCTACGTTTTTTGTGCCCCACCACTTTTGTACATATAGAAACGCCACTGGAAATATGATGGAACAAATAAACAAATCAACAAATCAAATAGTAGGCTTACTAGCTTCTACACGCTGAAGCAACTGTAGTCAGGGATGCAAACACATCAGGTATGAAAAAGGTGACAAGGATCCGAGCCCCGACCCCACGGAATATCGGTTTAAGAATAACAGAGGATTTTAGCAGTCAGAACAACTAAAGCAGCAGTGTCAATAATAACAGAAACGCTAAAGAGTCACTTCTAATAGAAATATATAAAAGCATTTATTTTAATTGTGTAGCAGTCAGTTTATAATTTTGGCAGCACTGTTGAGCATTTTGAAAATGCATTTTCATGCCTCTGTGCAAGGCTTAGTCTTTCTATCTTTATAGCCAGCGGTGTAACTAAGTTCATAAACTCAAGTACTATACTTGGGTACAATGTTGACATACTTTTGACTTTACTTAAGTATTTCAATGTTTTGCTACTTTGTTATTTTACTCCTCTACAGTTCAGAGGTAAATGGTATTTAATACCTTTAGTTACTTTACAGATGTGGATGAATGATGTGAAATCTAATCAAGTGTTAAATCAGACTTTAGTTCTACCTGGAGTAAATCCACAAGCTACCCTGCAGTATACAAAGTCATTCAAACTTTACCACCTTTACCAGCTTTGAGAACACTTTCATGATCAATCATTATAAACATATCATATATATTATTCTGAAATGAACCAATCTGCACAGAGTATACCTACACTCTGGTACATCTACTTTTACTCAAGTACAAGATCTGAGTACTTCTACTTTTACTCAATTACAATATCTGAGTACTTCTACTTTTTCTCTAGTAGGCCTACAATATCTGAGTACTTCTACTTTTAATCAAGTACAAGAGCTGAGTACTTCTACTTTTAATCAAGTACAAGAGCTGAGTACTTCTACTTTTAATCAAGTACAAGAGCTGAGTACTTCTACTTTTACTCAAGCACAAGATCTGAGTACTTCTACTTTTTCTCTAGTACAATATCTATACTTATACAACCTCTGTTTAAAGCCTATGAAAAAAACTATTAGAAAACGAAGGCTAAAGCTAACGTTAGCAGATAGTGATAATGTATGCTAGTCAGCTAGCTCAACGATTCCTATTATTATTATTAATATTATACGATAATATTGCGACAGAAAAACGTTTCAGTTCACATCACGCTCTGCCGCTCCGACAGGGAGCTGTGCTCTAAACGGCCCGTTCTAACAGCTGTTCACCAGCGGTCCAGTCTGTGCCACAGTGACTCCGGACCGCACAGTTACTGTTAACGAACGCACCGTAGGTAATGTAGCTGCTGAAGCTAGACCATCATCGCAGAGCAGCAAAGTTCAGCCGACAGGCAGGAAGACTCGAGCACACAGCTCACGCTTCATACAGTATATACAAAAATAACACCATGCGCGTCATGATGGCACATAACAGTTCGCGACCGCAGATTATTTCGCCGATTAGATTAAATGTAAATTATATTTGACGCAACTTTAGTTACATTTCCATGACTTTTCCAAAACTTTGTGAAAAATATTGTTTTCCATAACTTTTCCAGGGCCTGGAATTTGCATTTTGAATTTCCATGACTTTTCCAGGTTTTCAATGACCGTACGAACCCTGGTATAGACTCAATTATGGAGATATGTTTATGACTAGTGATGCTGTTATGTATCCAATCACTGCAGTTTAATGATGGCGTTTTGGATTGAGGGGGAGAAACCAACCCAAATACAGATGTTGTACTGATATCCTGAACACCTTTTGAGTGAGGGAGACAGTCAGTGGAAATGTAGTTTTCTTCATCTTTTCAGCACACATTAAAAACAATAAGGTCACAGTATAGCAGTCTGTCAAATGTGTTCATATTGGCTGATTATTATGTAAACCCTTTTTGGAATGGAACAAAGATAATCACATAGAACTGATTACAAAAACAAATGATTATTTATCTTCCTTGAATAAACAGAGGCTTTCAAAGAAGCCCACACACACACACACACACACACACACACACACACACACACACACACACACACACACACACACACACACACACACACACACACACACACACACACACACCTCCTAAATCTATTTGTGTGAGTCAAAGTTGGTTGCTCAAGTCAAGCCTTTGATGTTTGCCCTTTGATGTGAGGTGTTATAACAGGCAGGTGTGATTTCACACTGGTGTGTTATAAGCCTTTGATGTTAATCTAGGTGTCTCTTTGAAGTTATGCGTGAGACTGTCTAGCCTCCCGCCCCCTCCCAGCCCAGGCCTCTCCCCCTTTTCTCCACCCCTTCCTGTGGCTATGACGTCAACAAATAGTGGGGGTGGAATTAGATGAAGATAGAAATACGCTCAAACTAAATAAAAAGACAATCATTTCCACTTACCAAGTCACCCATTTCAAAGTACTGGTCTTCACATATAGAGCTGTCCATGGCCAAGCCCCAGCCTACATCAATGACCTTATCCACCCGCACATCACAACCCGGGCCCTGAGGTCCTCCTAAGCAAGGCCTCCTAAGGGTGCCCCGAACCAGGCTAAAGACTAAGGGTGCCCGTGCCTTTGAGGCGGTGGCCCCAAGGCTTTGGAACAAACTCCCCCAGAAACTAAGAGCCTCGGCTTCAATAGAGATTTTTAAGGGGCAGTTAAAGACACACCTGTTCCGACAGGCCTTTGGGTCGTCGGAGGAGGTGAGTTAGTAGCTGTCTTTTTTATTGGTGTTTTGTCGTATGTTTTATCCTATGTATTACCTGCTGCTGTTTTATGCCTTTTATTCTACATTTTATAGTTGTACTTTGAATTGTGTCCTGTGTACTGTACTGTAAAGCACTTTGTACATCCGTGTTGAGAAGGGTGCTATATAAATAAAGTTTTACTTACTTACCTTTCAAAAAAGAAAAATGGCCAAGAGACGCCTCGATATGGGTTTTTAATAAGCGAGAGGCCTGTGACAACTTACCGCCATCCGTCCGGAGCACCAGTCAAGAAACGAATGCAGCATCTGTGGGGGGATTCAGACGCATACAGCCGAAGATCTGTGCACAAACTTATCTCGTGCCCTCTTTTGGTCATGTGCGCGCGTTCATGTGTGTTGGAGGAGGGGCTCTGTGAGGAAGTGGCAGATTTCCCCCCGATTGTGTACTTTTCAAATACGTAAAGAGGGAAATAATAAAATATCCTATTACCCCCATGATCTTTGTCTTTTTTATAATTACTTTACACCACTATAAGGAAACCCAATATGAAGTTTTTGTTAGGTTGTATGGGTGTAATATAAGATTTTGTTGTATGCAACAACAAAAAAGGTTTGACTGCAAAATACTCTCAGAAGTTGGCCTTTGATGTGAGGGTTAAGATAAGCCTGGGATGTTAATCTATATGTTGATTAAGACACTCTCTGTGAGGTGAGAAGCAAGGGGATGGAGTTAGTTTAAAAAAAGAAATAAGCTCAAACTAAATAAAACAGCCATTATTTTTCACTCACTAAGACACCTAAAAACGTTATTGTCCTCTCTAGATTTGATTCAGGGTTTGTTTTAAATGATTTGTGCTTGCTAAGGAGGTTTCTTTTTAAGTTTTTGTGAAACTGTTAACTACAAGGAAGTATCTGTTTTGCAAAGAGGGTATTCATATTCATTTAAAAAGATCTTATTTAGGTTTTAATAGTGATACCTAAGGATATTCTCTTTAGTTGTATGGATTGTGAACTAATGTGTAATTACTTTATTAACTATAAGAAAAGTCTCTCTGAAGAGGGAAATAATAAAATATCCTATTACCCCCATGATCTTTGTCTTTTTTATAATTACTTTACACCACTATAAGGAAACCCAATATGAAGTTGTGTGAGATTGTATTAGGGGTAATATTAGAATTTGGCTGTATCCATAAAAGAGAAGTTTTCTTAAAATGTGTTTCTGCTCCATTCACTCCAAGGCGGCTCCAGCTTTTTACAGAGGGCTCCGCCTCCCACTCAACATAACAAGTCCCGCCCTCCTCACCAGATCATTTAAAAGTAAGGGGATGGAAATAGATGAAAAAAGAAATACGCTCAAACTAAATAACAAGCCAGTCATTTTCCCTCGCCAAGTCACCTTTCACAAAAGAAAAATGGCCAAGAGACGCCTCGATATGGGTTTAATCAGTGAGACGCCTGTGACAACTTACCGCCATCCGTTCGGAGCACCAATCAAGAAACGATTGCAGTATCTGGGCCGGGTTCAGACGCCTCCAGCCGAAGAACTTCATGAAGAATGGACTCTGAAAAATGGCGATGTTTGGGGTTATGTATTCAACTATATGGCGAATGAACTGCATTTCTACAATCTGAAGAATGGAGAAACGTATGGACCCCGTAGTGTTAAAGCAACACTGACCTCAACAGATTGGGCTGTGTTAACTCTGGTGTCCTCCAGAGATCTCCACGCAACCACTGTATCGGAAGAAGTAGTGCATCAAGAAACCATAGTGGAACCAGCGGTGTACAAGATATTTGCAAAGAAAAGCAAAGAAACGCAGACAGCATGCGAGATCAAAGAAGAGTTTGCACCGCTGCCCCTCAAGGTGGAGGAAGAAGAAGGAGATATTCCCCCGCCGCCAGAAGTGAGAAGAGTCCTGACAAGCACCGTCTGGGAAACTAAAAGCGGACCATCGGGGCGATGGTATTACCGCGCAAGCCGTATGGTGACGCTGGGGAAGGACCCCTCTGATGATTTTGTTTTGGAGTATTTCAACTCTACATGCAGGGTTTTTCAGACATCCTTGCGGGTGCCTCTGACTGCTTGGCTGAAAATGATTGATGGAAAAGCTACAAAGCTTAAAGAACTTTTTAAACAGAGTCAGACATCGATCGACATTATACTGGTGAAAAAGACTCTCACTTTTGCAGAGGACTCCGCCTCCCAATCAACATAACAAGTCACACCCTCCTCACCAGATCATTTAAAACTAAAGACCCCTCAAAGAAAAGCATTGTGTTTTCTACCTATGTAAAAAGAGCGTCGGGGTTGTCTTACGAAAATGTGTTATCTCTGTATCAATACCAACTGTGTGAGAGATGTCATAAAGACACTCATTTTAACCACAGTGTTTGTTCTCTACAAATGGAGACAAAATTAATTCAGGTGACTCTGTCTTTATTAGGAAAACAAAAATATAATACAAATGGTTTAGGGGGTAAATGTAACCATCTTGGACTTTATAGTCTAACAAAATACTTTATCTGAATACATTTTTTTTTAAACGCACTTTTGGAAATTATTTATTTATTATTTCAGTGGAACAATCCAGTTTTTGTTAACATCAATGCTGTTTTTTCTTTTCTTGTGTTACTAAGATACTTTTAGACACACTTTGGCGTATGCAACACTTGTTCAGTCAAACAAGGTTTTTTCTTTTCTGATAACCTTACATATTTTAGTTATTTTCTGCTACCAAGATACTTTAAGATACACCTTGATGTACGCAACACTTAACAAAAGGGTATAATATGAAGTACTTGGTAAGGAAGGGGGTTTTCTTTAAGGGGTGCAAAACTTTAGAACAGGGTCAAATATTCATTAATTTGTAATTAATTGAGTTTTCTTTCTTTTGATTTTCAACATACTATTTGTACACAATGACTTTTCCATATTTCTGACAAACTATACTTTTTTGACTTTTTCCGTAAAATCTTGACAAACTATTACTTATTCTTAAATGTTGACCTATTGCTGCTTGGTTGGAGATGAGATGAAAAAGCTACAACGCTTAAAGAACTTTTAATTTAAAAAAAATCTCAATTCTATAAATGACTCCCCCCATTCAACGCAATAAGCCCCACCCTCCACTCAGCAAATCATCTAAAACGAAGGACCCCACTAAGACGACCGTTGTAAACTAGCCATGGATCTGAGAAAAACCAAGACTCCCCCCGCGAGTTGCAGCCAGGAACAGACTCCTGGACTACCATCATCACCGCCATTTTGGACACCCGAATATTGCAATACTACTGCTGCTGATTTCGCTCCTTGGGCCAAAACGTCTCTGTTTATGGACACAGTGAAATCGGTGTTGGTTGATATTGTGGAGAGGGTGATACATCGGTACAGAGAAGAAATATGCAACGAGTGCCGAGTCAGTCACCCCGGCCAGAGGCAACACGATTTTCTGAATGACATGCCCGATTTTTTTCTTCAGAAACAATTACAACGCGTTAATGAAAAGACTCTGGCTCACCGACTTCATTACTGAGATCGACCAGACTCTTATTGATAAAGACATTTTCACGGATGATTGGAGGATCCAAGGCGCTTCGGAGGCTTTTCTTCACAATCTCAAAAATTGCAGACGCCTCAAGGAGAGACTTGAAAAGATCCATGCCGAGTTGGATGGAGGAGGAGAAGAAGAAGAAGAAGAAGAAGAAGAAGAAGAAGAAGAAGAAGAAGAAGAAGAAGAAGAAGAAGAAGAAGAAGAAGAAGAAGAAGAAGAAGAAGAAGAAGAAGAAGAAGAAGAAGAAGAAGAAGAAGACTAACAACCAGCAGTTGACTGAAGCCAGGGACTTGTTCGATACAGTGACTTTTTTCTTTAAGTAAAATAAAAATGGGAAACTACTATGCAAAACGCTCTGTATATATTGATCATAATGTAGTCAATACCCTTTTAATAAGTGTGGTGATGAGGACGATTGAAAACAGAACGAGTAGTGACCCCTGTGTAAAAAGAATGGCTGAAGTTTGTAAACTGGAAGACATTCTGGATATCGTTCGTTCTGGCAGTACTATTCCTGGTCATTGGGAAACGATTGTAAACGAAACATTTTGCACTACGACATTAACTTGGTAAAATGCAGGGCTCGACATTATAAATGGCCCGCTGGCCCGGAAGCACTATTTAGACACCCCGGGCCAGCATAACGTACTTTGCACTTGCCCGCTCGGGCCACTAAAAATATTTCTTTAAAAAAAAATGTCCTGTGGTATTGGTATTTTGACTAGCAATTTAGTTAAATTATTTCGTTTATCAACGCTACAACATAGCGTTCCGTGAGTCGGTTGTCGTTGTTGTGGGAAAATCAAACAGCTGTTTGCTGCGGAGCACAGCGCGAGCAGGCTCCCGTGAGCGGGAGCGCGCTCCTTCACTACAGACTATCGCGCCACCTAACTATTCGCCAAAATGTTTTTAATACCAGCGGTAGTGTTAACTGTGATGGTTATTCTCGTGTCCAGGAAAGAGAAGCTTAAAAAGGAGACTAAATGGAGTCTCTGAGATGTTTTCAAATTGGTACTTTAATTAATAAAAAGCGTGGTAAAGTCACAAACAGGATATTGTCCGACAGAAAAGCAGCTGCTTCTGGCCCTCGCTAGCAGAGAAAAGAGAGGCCGAACCGCTCAGGTGCTGCTCTTATATAGCTGCTGCAGGCTCCTCCCTGCGGGCCGGCCCTCCACATCTTAATGTCCGTTGTTACGTTTAAACAGAGGATTCAGGCATTGTACATTCAATATATACTTAAACACGCCTCTTCTCCTCATATTGTCTTTCATCACTTTTCCTTTAACACATTCTAAACGTTGTAGTTAATATTCTAAAAAATACAGAAAATACTTCACGGCTGGTTTGGTTTCTGGTCATTCCGGATGTTGTCACATCTTACCCACGTCTGTAAACAATAACTTTATTCAAATAAACTATACCTTCATTTAATATTCAGCAATAATAATACGTCTATAGTTGCAGTGTTAAAATCAGTAGGTTTCGGGGTGCATCACTCCATGTCATTTCGCTACTAAATTAACCTCTATAAGAAATGGTAAACTAGCCACATGCTAACCGGAGATGAAGGATTTTCAGAATAAAAGCTTAACTGGTTGTGCACAATAATTTTCTGGTTTTTCAGTATAAAACAGCATTTAAACTGAAGGTACATTTAAGGTACATTATGCCATCAAAACATTGATTTTAATTTCTAACAGTAGCCGGGCAAAAAACAATCTTCAAATAAAAGAAAGTCACAGGAGGAGTTAAAGGAGAGTGACAGGGAGCATGAGAAGAAGAGGGAGAGAACGTTTCAGCCAGCTTGATCGATGGTTCTAGTGGTGCAGTGCCGCATCCTAAAACCCTTCTATCTATCGATTAGATTTATGATTCGAAAATTATAAAAGTAGGTAGACATGTGGAGATTATCCGGCTGAACAAAACGTGCATTTATCAAACAGGTTTGTTTTCCACAGACCTTATTTCCAGCTATTTTCCAAAACCCTGTGGAGAAATCCCATTGCTTTTTGTCGAGGGAACCAGCAGCTTACTTACTGGTTTTAGGACGAGTTACTGCACCTCTTAATATGATGGCAATATAAAGAAGGTCTTCTGTCGGCTCTGTACATCAATGCCGACCTATGCTGACAAGTAAGTGAAGAGTAGACAATATAAAGGTATTGGCGAAATGTCCCAGCAGTTTAGGATAATGAAGGTTCTAATCAAATCAATTACATAGCCATATGTCTAACTCCTGATGACAGGAAGGCAGAAAGTGCATTATACAAATAATAATACTCATAATAATAGCAGACATTTTTTAACAATGACCACAATATCATTATTTTAATAAACCAAATATGAACAATTGAGGAAAATGAGGAAGAACTGATGATTGAAATGTTGTAGTACAAGTAGTAATGTAGTTAGTGCATAATTTAGGCTACTATTGCAACAAATGTGTTAATTTTCTTCATTATTAGTCGATTTTTTTTTTTGGACGAATGCTCCGGGCCAGTGGGTACAATGGTGGGGCCAGTGATAATATAATTCCACCGGCCCGGAGGGCCAGTGGCATTTTACCCTTAATGTCTACCCCTGAAATGTAATGTGTTTTTTATGAAAATGTGTTGAATGTTGTGTTTTCAATTAAACAACCATTACAAAATGAAAATGTGTTTTATTTTTTGCTTTCATATATAGTAATAGTATTGTAAACGAAACATTAAATGTCAAAAAACAGAGCATACAAAGAGAGCACATGATACACTTTCTTCTCTCTTTTAACATTGGTTTTTAGTCTTTTTAGTATAGCTTTTACCTTTTACCTTTTACCGAGAGTGTTTTTATCATGGGGGCTCCATATAAAAAGACGAACAAGGAAAAGTGGCAGCTCCTGAATTACCTCTCTGGCGAAGCAAAAATGGCCATTTATTTAAGCAGGAAAAACAGGGTTGAAAATAAGAAAGGGGAAGAGGCAAAAGCGATCTGGCTGTGTAACATCAGAGCCAGACTCTGGCTGGAGCATCGTTTTTATAAACGCATAGGGGACTTGGACGCTTTTAAACAGCGTTGGTGTTATGAGGATATTGTGTGTTCTGTTGTGGATGAGGATTTGCACTTTGCACAAGTTTTTAAGACAGGTTTGAATGTATTATTTTAAGTGATTCGTTTTTGTTATTGCACAATGAAGCACTTTATTTGAAGAATGTATAATTGATCGTATGTAAATAAAGTGTTTTTGCAAAAGTCAAAAAGTCTTCTTCTTCTTCTTCTTCTTCTTCTTCTTCTTCTTCTTCTTCTTCTTCTTCTTCTCTGCTGAACAGACAGTCATAGTAGGATTAGCCAATTAAAAGCAATGCCTGTGTAATCACTGCAAAATGGGAAACAAAAGGTGTTAAAAAAAGTGCTGCTCAACAGAATCCAGTCAATTAGAGGACAACCTTCCTGGGAGAACTCGCTTTCTATTTTAGGTTAATGCATCTAGTCCTTCTGCATGTGTCTATATACACACACACACACACACACACACACACACACACACACACACACACACACACACACACACACACACACACACACACACACACACACACACACACACACACACACACACACACACGATCTTTGCTTTGACCAAATGCTGATGCATAACTTTAGTGGTTCATTTAAAGAGTCAAAGGTCCAGCCATCGCTTTCATTATGAGACCCACACATACACACATTCTGTGGCATCGGGAGACACACAGCCAGCCACGCAGAATTAACAGTATGCACATAATTAACTGAAGTTAGTCTCCATGCTAATCTGCCGCACATTCTCCATCATGCCAATGAGGCTGAGCTCCACACTTTCCATCTTCTGCTTCTATCTCCACGCTTGTGTTTTTTATCTGTCTATAACACACTCATCTATGGTTTATCTCCAGCCCACTCTTCCATTCCCTCCCTCTATCTTCCCTCCTTCCCCTCCTCTGCTGTTTGTCTTCTTTCTTTCTCTCACAGCGACTATACCAGCCATTTTGCATCCGCCAGATAACGACACAAAATTCAATTTCTCGCAGAGTTGCCTCCCTAATGGCTGAGTAGGGGGGTGCGACACGCTGAGGTTCCTGTGCTGTCACTTCCTCTCTGCTTTCATATCACAAGTTCACATCGCAGCCTCAGAATGGAGCGCGTCGGTCGGCACAGTGTGGCGGGATGCCGGTGTGCCGCACAGATATGGAGCATGTGTCCATAGACAAGAGGCTCAGTAGTAACAGGGACAGTGATACAGCAAACACTCCTCTGTGTGAAGCGTTTATATGTATCAGTGTTTCAGCATCGCACACTCACCAGTAGCGTAGGCAGAAATGTACTTTAGGGTGGGCCTGTAAAAAATAGGGTGGGCCAGATTTCAGAACAACAATCCCCGCCGGTACCGGTGGCAAATTACTTTTAGAATACTTTTGGAATACTTTCTTTTTCCAAAACAGATGGGTATGTTTTGGTGAACAGGAGACACGTATTTTACTGTTTTAATGGCTTATCAAGAACTCAAACACAACATCTTGGTGTCATTCTGGACAGCTCTCTCATCTGCACCACACATAAAAAACATCACCCGGACTGCATTCTCCTACTGTAAACCTTTCCTTAGAATATGTTATGAATTGTAAGGTGTCCTTGGGTGCTTTGAAAGGCGCCCCTAAATAGAGTGAATTATCATTATTATTTATTATTATTATCTGAAACGATGTTATAACTTTTAAAACTTTTTCCAGTCACTTGCCCCATGCATTCAGCAGCAGCAGGCCATTCACTTTGATTTTATCCCGTTATAAATGTCATGATTTCGACAATAAAGAAATGCTACATAAACGTTATCTTGCACATTTTATCTAACCATCTCCGTCTCTAACTTTCAATATATTTTATAAGAGATCTCTCTCATTTGCGTGCGGGGGCGGGGCCTCAAAGACACGCTGCATCTCTCTCTCGTTCACAGACATGCTGCAGCGCCGTGCAGTGTGCACACAGTTCTGCCGGTAATGAATATTACATTTTGTGAGGAAACTTTTCCACCAATAAGTATTCCAAAATGTATTCACTTCAGGTTTACGAAAGTAACTGTAATCAGATTACTCGTTTTTCAAATGTAACGCCAGCTGAATACACTTGATTTTTGTATTCTGATTACGTAACGCCGTTACATGTATTCCGTTACAACCCAACCCTGTGTATATCTCTCCGGACTGTCCACCAGCAGATGAGAAACACCCACCTCTCCGCCTCTTCCAAGGGACGAGGGAACCGTGCGGCAGAGTTTCCGTTAACATTTGTTTTCTTCTGACAGCCCAGCAGCAGGAGAGGTGGGGAGAGGGAGACGGGGCTATTTCATCGTTATCAGAAAATGATCGTATAGATCGCTGCTAGATGAGGGCAGTGGGGGCTCTTCTTGGAGTCTGGCTTTAAAAAAAACAAACAAAGTTCATTAGTGAACTTTGAGCCATCATTTATTTTGCAGGCAGCTCTCTGCCTCTCTCACGTTATTATGGCGCGCGCCAGAACCAACAATCAGTTTTTACCGTAAAGGAGTTAGGTTCAGAGGATAAAACACATACAACATTAATTAAACTCGATATTTGTTCAATTGAATTTCACTTTGAATTCTTGGATATTCTCAATGGGTGAATACATTTTTTTATAATAATAATACAATTATTTTAAAAATATTAAAATGACACCGAAGCTTTCTCAGGGTGGGCCAATGAGTAAACTGGGTGGGCCTGTGCCCACCCTGGCCCTATGGTGGCTACGCCACTGACACTCACTGTGATCTTGGTGCTATGCCACTACATTTCCCTTTAATCCTATAGGGGAGAGTGGGGTAAGAGGAGCCAGTGGGTCAATTGAGCCCTCCCTCCCCTTTATCTAGGGAACTGTGCACATTTGTTGTCATGTGACCATAAATTCAGGAAGCACCATCATTTCTACTTGGCTGTGATGGCGAGAAGCACATGTCAAAGCAAATGTATCCAGGTCTGAAAAGATGTTTCATACATGTTGGTTATTTAGCAAGGTGTCATCATTTAGCATGAAGGATAGACAGTTTTTATTCCCCAAAAAGTGTCTGTGGGGCAAAGTGAGCCAATGGTTCAACCCCCCTCCCCCCAAGCCTACTCCATCACCACTGCAGCTGTAAAATACAACCTGTATGATTTTCAGCATCACAACTCGCATACAATGCCTGTTTTCATTTTGTTCATATTTCATAATAATTGAATAGTATAAAAGAGCTGCACAATTGAATCTATGTATCTTGAATCATGTATCTTAAGACTGCTGAACCCCTGTGCTCTGTGAAGTTCCTTCATAACCTTAAGCATTCATCTGTTTGTATTTCACATATTGATTTATAACTTCTATAAGTAGTATTTTATTCTTGGACAGTATTCAATTTGACATTGTGTTTTGAGCTGATCTTAGTCTATTTTACTTGTATATAGTTGACTTCTTACGTATTTGCCTGCACATTCTTCACTTGCAATATTCTCTTGCACTTTTTGATTTATATTCTTTCACTCTTTGCACTATTTTTATTGTTTCACGGTTTTATGTCGTATATATATTTATGTTGCATTGTCTGGTAAGATTTGCATTGCCATCACTTCACTTTAGCTGTGCATATGACAATAGAGCATTTTTATCTTTTAATGTGTTATCGTCGTTGGTGCATTTTAATTAAACATAATAAAATAAGTTACCTTTTTTCAAGAAGAGTTCATACTTCATAACCATACTTAAGAATATGAGTTGTTACCTACATGTTGGACACTTCTGGTGAACTGCTGCTGATAGCAGTGCAGATCAGACAGGAATATAAATACTAGTATACTCATGACATGACAAGATTAATATATTTACATACCACTATTCAAGCTTCCAGCTTTGATCCAGTGCTGTTAGAGGACAGAAAAAGAACAAAGCCTTTGTGGGTTTCAGTTGCGTCAATCTTTTTATGAAAGTGTTAACATAAATACTTCTGGGCATGCAGTCCTCAAAGGCAAAATGAAGTCTGTTGGAAAATTATGGAGTGCCAATAATTTCCAATAGCAAGTAAGGTCACCTGTGTTTAATTTAGACACCTTTAGGAATATGGAAAATCTATGATTTGCATAATCACCTTCTAAGATCTGAGGCCCTGGGCTCAACACCGCCCATTGATCACAGCCGCCAGGCGCCTCCATAAACACACTGACATCAACACATCCAATAAGCAGCCAGAAAGCACCAGAGATAGCCGGGAATATTAACACTGGGAGACTGATGAATGTTCTCCTTCCCTCGCTGATTAATTTGTTCAATTAATTTCATCAATTACCTGTGATAGCTACGTCAGCAGAGGGAGAGGCAGAATCACAACACAGTGGGAGTATCAGATTACCACTAATTATCCACAGGCGCAGCTCTGATTTATGGAAGTTGATTAATCATAGATCTGAAGAGTTACAGTCACTATTTGTTGAGTAAGAAAAGATAGGTTTGGAAATATACGTTCCCTGTCTCGGGGTGGCTGAGACACGTCAGCAAAAAGAGAAAATCTACCCCAAGTCCCAAACAGCCACAGAGATAGACTGCCTTTCAACAAAATACATTGAATTCAGGGTTGACAGAGGTCAAATTCACAACCCAGTCTCACAAAAAAAATGTGAAATAGCTACGTTGGTCCACAAGACATACTATGTTCACAAATAACCCTCTCAAGATGTGACATGGATACAATATGTTTTCCTATTAATTTCTAATGACCAGTGTCCATGTCACGTGATCACAAACTTTACCAGCGTGAAAAAAAAAACATGGCAGACACCCGACTTATTTTTAGTGGAAAATCCTAAACTTTAGGATAGTTTGGCCATTATAATTATTTTTGATAACATTTCTACAGAGAAGTATATATTCTACTTTCATAAACTACGTCCAGTCCAGTCCAGGTCTCACCAGGAGGACGTCTATACTACGTATTTAACTATAGAGGTTGCTCTGCGCGCACCCCCTGAAAGTGTGAGATTGATACGTCTTTCCCCCTATTCATTTCTATTGACCAGCGTCCATGTCAAGTTATCGTCATCTCTGAAAACCGTGAAAACAGTATTTCTGGTCCAGCAACATCTTCAATTTCTCTTCACACAATCTCACAGTCTCCTTGCAGTATCAATACTAATTCGGCTTACTTTTATATTTGATCAAATCGGTAGATACTGTAGGCTTTATTTACAACATTTTGCATAGATAAATGATGAAATAAACTACAAAATATGGTGTCATTTTGCATAACGGTGCACAGCTGATATAATGGGAGTTGTGGTTTTTAAAGATATTACTGATTTTCTTTTAATTAAATAATGTAAATACTGAGTTGAGAGAATAGTCAGGGGTTTTAGGTGATGGGAGACACATCTATGGAATCAGAATTCCAACATCTAACCGTTAAATGATTGAACATCATTTAAATGTGTCTACCATTATGCAAAACGACACCATATTTTGTTTATTTCTGCTAGTTCTGCAATGCAAACAGTAAATATAGCCTATCTACCGATTTGATCGAATATAAAAGTCAGCCGAATTAGTATTGATACTACAAGGAGTGTGAAGAGAAATTGAAGATGTTGTTTAAATGCTGATATATTTATGATCCACGTCACGTATTCAGTTTCGGTGGCAGTTCTTCAAGTTTGTCCAAAGGTCTTCTAATCAGGGCTCTATAAATAAAGAACTATGGCAGATGTGTAATATGTAATGCAGCCGAACCGTTTATTACAATGCATTTATGTGATGACTTTCAAAGAGAAAAGCAAGCGCATGCGGAGTAAAGTATGATTTTCTTTTTAAAATATGTTTTTGTATTTCCAATCGTATAAACACCATATCCCAACGTGCATTACGACTAAGACATCCAATCACTGAGATTCATTCATTAGAAATGAATCAGAAAAAATATATTGTAGCCATGTCACATTTTGAGAGGGACCAACGTAGCTATTACTAGTTTTTTGGTGAGACTTGGTTGAAATTCACCATAAAGAAAGAATGTACTTGGAATGGATAAGAAATATAACTATAATCAAATAAACCAAATCAAATATGTTGGCTCTGTTACAATTAATTGTGAAAAAAAACAAGGTCAACAAACAATTTCCCCTTCAGGAACAGAATCATCTGCAGGTACCGTGACATTTGACCAACCGTCAGACTAGGGTGTTGTTCAGCGTTTGATTTTAGTAAAACACACGATAAGAAGTCAGCTGTTAATGTTTACTGTTTTTACAGTAGACACCTTTTGTTTTAGCCAAATGTAGAATCTCCATGGATGGTTATAATTCTCTGCAGTGACGGATTTAGGATTGTAGGAGATCCAGGGCTTAGTCCAGGAGTTGTTGGGGGTGCAGGGGTAAAGTGCTATTTTTTACAAGTGGGGGATGGACCGAACATCCTTTAGGGGGGTCGTCGCCTTCTCTAGGGGGGTCCGGGGGCATGCTCCCCCGGGAAGATTTTTTTTTTAAATATTGAAGATAAAAGCATCAATCTGGTGCACTTTGAGAGCAACATTAACTCTACCATAATAATACCTAAAAGCGGACAAAAGGCACTGGAGAACACTTATTCATTAACACCCTTTAATGAAGCAAACTAATGCCTTAACTCACTGAAATACAGTCGTTTACTTATTTTGGTGAAACGAATGTGCGTAGAGTTTTAAAGGATGCGGATAGTCTCACCTTGATTCTGGCACATTGCTTATCGTTTTATATATCTATTCTCATCCACCATCTTTGTTTGTGACGTAAAGAGTGTAAGAGTCACGTTTCTGAATCGGACACTGGATGCAGTCACAGCCAATCGGAGTCTAATTCAGAGGGTTGCCTGTCAGTTCCGTTGCCTGTCAGTTCCGTCGCTTTGGTTCTGTTGTTATGTGTACTGAAACGAGTGCCGGTATAATTCCCCGAGCGAAAACAAAATAAAAATTGGAATACGTTATTTTAGTGTCTTAAAAGTAGACTGAGGTATGAAGGGTTAACGTTACATCTTTGGATATTTTTTAGTCATGTTCTGTATACATACTAATATATAAGGGTATACTTAGTGTGGTTACTCCATGTTTACTAGCTATAATATTAACGTTACATCCAGTGGTCGACTGGTCATTAGGGGCACAGCCCCACCTAGTGTCAGCAGAAAGTATTCAAAATAATGATTACAAAAAAAAATATATATATATATAAAATATATTTTAAGATCATGTTTAATCATCTGATTCGTCTGTACATTGCTGTTTTAGTCTGTGTTCTTCTAATTAGTGTCTACAGTGTGTGCCTATTGAGCTGTTTTGAGCCATGTGGGACAAAACCCGATCACCCTCCCTCTCCCTCTCACTGTCTAAGTCAGTGGTCACCAACCTTTTTAAGCCCAAGATCACCGACCTCGGCCTAGGTGAAAGGCGAGATCTACCTATTGCAGAATTGAGTGAACAAGACGGCCCAGACAGTGCTTCCAATTTGAGGCCTTTTATATAGGCTAATTGCATCTGAATTACTGTTACAATGAAGGCTCCATAATCAGCTCACGGCATATAGGCAGGGGTAAAGTGCTATTTTTTATGAGTGGGGGGCGGACCTCACCACCTCTAGGGGGGTCCTCACCTCCTCTAGGGGGTTCCTCACCTCCTCTAGGGGGGTCCGGGGGTATCATCCCCCGGGAAGATATTTTTTAAAATATTGAAGTTGCAAGCATCAATCTGGTGCACTTTGAGACACCCATATGAAACAGAACTGTAAACAGATTTTCTTTTTCTTTATGGATATTTTACAAATCACTCCCCTTTTAAACTGTATTCTTTTTTTACTGCCATAGTATTTCATACCTGTTTTTCATTTATTCTCTTATTGTTTGTATAACTATAATGATCATATGTAGGTGTGCCGCGGAAATAATCTTTTGAATAATTTGTGACAAAACCGTTCTAAACACTCAGAGAGTCCTTTAGCTCACCTGAGCCCCTCAGTCTGATAGGGGAGGACTCTCCTCCAGCTTGTTGTGGAAACAGCTCCTTATGTCCGTTAGTGCAGCTAGCTAACCAGATGCTAACACCGGTCCCTCTCTCTCCCTCTCTCTCTCACTCTATCACACTAAATGCACTATTGCCACACACACACAGAGGCGGAGCCGAGGCGGGACCTGCTGCCTCCGAACTGGAAGTAAACAGAGCTAGCTCAAGCTAAGAAGCTAAGCGAACATGAAATACATGCATATCAAGTTACTGCTAACAGTGTAGTTCCCCTATATTAACGTTACATTCATAATCAAATGAGACAATCTGCAAGAGAATTAGCTATATTTTGTTATTCTTAATGCTTGTCATTCACACGTTAAGAAAATAAGTACCGATACATAGCAGAACAATTGTGGCGATGTTCAGCTTAATAAGCCTTGTTCAACATAATTTATTTAGCTAATACTACAGCAGGCGAACCAAGTCTGCGTTTCGCTGCATTCCTTGATCTCCAGTTATAACGACGGACTCCACCGCCCGGACCTAACGGAGCCGCAGTGGGCTTGCTCCGGGACGCCGGCTGGAGCTAGCCCCCTGCGGCTCCGGCGGCCACCACTGGGATAATTGGGTCCCCTATTAACATTTGCTCCCGTTTAGCATTATGGGCGTCATAGCCATAGACTATAAAAGTCTTACCCAAGGCTGAATCATAAACTAAAATGTATATGTATGCATAAAGGGTTACGTCCTTAGCTGGCTAATAAGTAACAAGCTAAGCTACCAAGCACACAAACACCTGCGAACGGGGTTAACATGTATAATATTATCATTTTAGACTTCTTGGAAGTTCTGTTAGTACATTCAAGCGCACAGCACGACATTTTAATTGTCTGGTATTTGTAACAATATTCCCTAAAAGGCACAATCACCACAAACACGGCTAAAGCTAAAGGGTCAAGTACAGTACTATGACTAACTAACGTTGTAGCCTAGCAGAGTGGACAAGTTGCTGTTAGCTGACAGTGAGGCATGTACATGTCCATCAAAGTGACCACGCCCTAATTTATGCAAACACTTTAAGACCTAATATAAATAAAAGGGTTGTGTTAGAAAACAATTCACTCACAGATTCATAATCATGAAAGTGGAATCTAACTATATCGATAATAATATTTATTGCATCCATGGGTAGAAACATATTTTTTTCTGCTGTAAAGTTGGGCATTTTAACATGGGGGTCTATGGAAATTGCTCCTTTCTGCAGCCAGTCCCTAGCGGCCCATGTATGAACATGAGTGTGGCACTTCCGTATTGGCGTCCCGGCTGTTCCCCAGAGTTTGCCGCTTGGTTGTGCCTCTTCACCTATACATTTTAGTTCTTACTCATTCACTTAAATCCTAAAAACTTAGATATTATATTTAAAACTTTATCCAAACCTTTCCCCTCTATGACCTCTCAAGGTTTATTAGAGGGTAACAGGTTGCAGAGAACGCCTAGCCCGGCCGGGGAGTGTGGTACGTAGTCACTGACCCACTCCTACCTCTGACAAATTCAGGTTCCAATGGGGACCTTTTTCCCTGTGTGTGCCTCTCCACCTCTGTTTCCTACTTCTTACTTGCTACCCTTTTCCCTCAACCTATCCTAAGGGCGTGCATGTATGTAGACACGTTAGTTTAGCTGCTATAGGCTTGGACTGTTGGGGGGGGGCACCTTACTCCGTCTTTCTGGCTGTTTGTACCTGTGTACTCTCATGTTCCGATTAACCCAGTTCCCCCCAAATCTCTTTTTTGTGTCCATATATACGCCGGGATCCGGAGTCGAGGCTGATCATGTTGCTGTGGTCGTGTGTCCTGGAACCTCTATCCTGAGCACTGGATCTGAGTCCTGGACTTCGAGTCGTGGCTGAACCTGTCTCTGCGGTCCTGCCAGACTCTCACCATACTACTTCACTGATGGCTCCCACAAGATTGCTGACATCCTCGTGGATTCATCTTCTTATTATAGACACATGCATTTCCAAACATTTGGACTACCTATGTTGTAAATGTATTATCTTTTCGATTTACACACGGCATCTATTGCACGTCTGTCCGTCCTGGGAGAGGGATCCCTCCTCTGTTGCTCTCCCTGAGGTTTCTCCCATGTTCCCCTTTAAACTGTGGGTTTTCTCTGGAAGTTTTTCCTTGTACGATGTGAGGGTCTAAGGACAGAGGGTGTCGTATTGTCATAATGGTATTCTGTACACACTGTGAAGACCACTGAGACAAATGTAACATTTGTGATATTGGGCTATATAAATAAACATTGATTGATTGATCACTCTTTTTCAATTCTTACTCAGTCAGCCAGAGTGCAGATATCACCATTAGATTCACAAACCTGAAACATCATCCATTTCTTCACTGCTGGTGATGACATTGTTGTCAGCTGCTGATACTGCCGCTGCTGCAGCTTGTGGCGCCTGCTTCGATGAAAATAACTTTCTAATATCCATAACTTTATAGGCTATTAGCTTAAAACTCGTCAGGCACTAGGAAGGATCACTTCTTCTTCAGGGCAGGGAAGGCTACGCAGTATGCAGGCTACTGTCCCGCAGCGGCTGCCTCTCTGGTGGACTCCGGTACTGCACATTACTCTAAGACGTTTTAAAAAATTAAATTAAAAAATGTAATTTTTTTTTTAAGTGTAACATCCGGGGCTTTTCAGAAAACATCCAGGGCTTGAACCCAAGTAGCCACCCCCTAGCGCCGCCACTGATTCTCTGTAATTGTCGTCTGAACAGGAAGTGAGTACAGTCGGCATCTATGACAGCTTTGGGCTGGAAAAAAGCCTGAATTAAGTCGTATTAAAAAAAGGTTAAAGTATGTCAATAAAGAGATCACACATAGTAACCAACTCACAGAGAATAATAGCCCAACGTCTCAGTATTCAGTAATCTATAAACTCATTGTTTTTATTGTATGGCTCTGAGTGAAAACTCATCAAACTTGTTTCCAGCAACATTCATAAAGCCACTGAAGAACAGAACCAGCAGAGGGCTAGTGAACATAATGGAGATTTAACCAGCCGGTGTCCAACTGAAAAAAAACCTTTGACTTACAATCGTCAGATGGACACAGACACATCTGTTTTACTTTTACATTTCAATGGTTTGTTCATGTTAAACTGTTAACAATTGAACAGTGTTTAGGTTTACATATTAATGATATGTAAAGTTGTCTACCTTCAGCATGGCTATGCAATGATATGCCAGTGGAAGCATGTACAAAAAATGTGTGGACCAAGTACAACCTTGTGGAACACCGACAAATAATAACTTTATTCAGTTTACTCAGTTTTTCACATTGTTAGCATTGACAAATACCTTTGCTCTTAGTCATTGCAATCTCTATGACAGAATACACCAAATATGAACTATATGTAAGCATTTACCTGAGATGGAGTACTGGAGTCCTGGACTCGAGTCCCGATTTTCGGGACTCGTGACTCGACTCGGATTCGCGCACTGATTGACGCGACTCGGACATGGACTCGTGAATTCTCGCGCAAGATTCGACTCAGACTCGTGAATTCTCGCGTACGATGACTTGGACTCGGACTCGTTAATTTTTCCCCCCACGATGACTCAGACTCGACTTGTACATTGACGCTCGGACTTGGACTCGGACTCGACTTGTACATTGACGCTCGGACTTGGACTCGGACTCGAGCAAGTTTTCTCTGGAGTCTGATGTCCTCTATTCTGGCGTGTGAACCTGCGAGGCGAGTTCACGTACTGGGCCCCGCTAGTCCAGTCTAAAGATGTCTAGAGACACACCCCACATCGTACTGTATGCTTTCACACATTCTGCTTCCACATTGGAAAAGAGCAGCGCAAAATGCTCGTTATGTAGAAAAAAGATTGAAGAGAAGGCTCCGTAACACATTACTCTAAGGCAGTGGTTCTCAAACTTTTTTCAATAATGTACCCCCTTTGAAAAAAATATTCCGCCAAGATTCCCCTGATCAGCGCAAAAACAATTTGTTAGGGACAAAATGGCTATATAAAGAGGTACAGTGCTGCTGCACCATCAGTGTCTGATTTATTAAAACAACAACATTGTAACTGAGAAACACTTAAATGCTACATTTCAAATGTTTACAATCCATGACTAAATTCATGGCAAACCAATTTTAACATCATGCAATGACACTCAGACGACATTAGTTGCATTGACCTGATCTTTTTAATAAGTTGTATTTACAATTTAGTGAGAAACATGGGCTTGTGCTTCACTGAGGATCTTTGTCATTCTGACAGGGAGGCAAACTTCAGTTATTACACTTCACGTGTTGAAATATGTGTTACTCTGTTCATATAAAACCCACCCAGCTCAAACTTCGTTACTTTCCCTAAAATTGGTATATCTATTTATTTAGGGGCGTGGGGAATGAAGAGAAAAAAATATATGAGCATTTTATGAGCATGGGATTTTGACCCCTCATATAAACATATGCATAATGCTGCGCTATACTTTGCGGCCACACGCTGTTGCCAAGCAACGCTTATTGTGTAGGTGTCCTTTGATAAGCAGGCAGTCATATCATTAACTAGAACTAGCTAGATCTGATAGATTTGGACAAAAACGCGAGTGAAGTATAACGGCCCGTCTACACTACAGGCATCAAAAAATCTTGAAGCTGGGCGTGTCTGAGGCTTGGCGATTTCTCGCGCCCAAGGCGACCAACAACCAATCACCTGAATCTCCCGCCCGCCCCCGGCATACAAAGCAATAGCAATGTTAAAACGAAGTAAACTGGATATAAAATCCCCAAACAGGCGAAAACCTACCAGTTTCATCCACTGTCTCTGTCACCTCCCTCCATGCCTCGCTCCTCCGGTTTGTATCCCGGTAGATGAACAGAGACTGATCATACAGCACCGGGTGATTCACTACCGCTATAATGAATTTTCCCTCCATTTTTTTGAATATAAGGAAATGACCTGCGTAGTCTCTCCCAGCATACACACGGTTTGATTGGCTAGCGCTTGTACTGTCAGATTTGCATACGCGGGATTTGATTGGCTGACGCCAAGCATCGAGCCTCAAAAGTTGAACATTGTTCAACTTGATGCCGATAGATGCTCGTGAGGCTTGCAAAGCCATGCCATGCTCCCCACAATGCAGTTCGGCAAAGTTTAATAATCTTCTACGTCACCCCATTCAAATGAATGGGCGAAGCGTTGAAAGCATTTTTCGATGCCTGTAGTGTAGACGGGCCGTAACCGGACGCGAGCGAGAGATCAGATTAGCTGCTGCTGACGGAGAACACGCAGCTCTGCATGATCACAGCTCCGCCGCTGTGACGGACTGGTGAGCGGACCAAAATAAACTAAGAGTTAGACCTAACACACTTAGCTAGTAAATCTACTCTGGAACTAGCTAAACTAGTTATAAATATATTGATTATTTACTGTCGGGTCACTTATTACAGGTTCAGCGAGCTGCACGAGACTGACGGGCTGTCAGGAGAGGGAGAGGAAAAGAGAGCACCCCGTTTATTTTCCACATTTTATTATCCAGAATTACTGTAAACCTTTGAATAAAGTAGTTCATCTACAATTAGTAGTTTGTTTAAATGCATTAATTATGTTTTTTTCTCATTAACTGAAAATAAATCTCACGTACCCCCTGCAGTACTCCAACGTACCCCCATTTGAGAACCACTGCTCTAAGGATCGAGTTCAGACATATAGGCTATCTTGAACACTATCATCAGAGTAACGTGATCTAATCAATAAATAAAGATTCAGCTGATAACACGAAAGCACATGGCTACTTAACATGCATAACATAATTGTAGCGTCCCCGGCTGAATGATGGTCAGACTCCCCAACTGATGGTATCTGTTTATTGCACACCCTTGCTTGTATACAATCATTACCAACGTAAGAGCTTGTGCCCTTATCTGCCAGGTGCTAAAAACCGAATGCAACTATTTAGTATATGTTAATTTATTTGTCACCTATCCCTCATGTGTGTTTACACTGCTCAGTTGTCCATTGACTTCCGGTAAAAGTTCCTTCAAAATAAGAGTCCCGATCTTATTACTATCAAAATAAAAGTGCAAAACGAAAACGTTACTGTTACGTTCCCTTCTAAATCTAGGGGGGTACAAAGGGAAGTAACCACACACAAGGATGACCAAGCACGACAAAAAAAGGAGATAAAACCGATCTCTTAGTAACGCACCAGTCGTTTAATGACCAAAAAAGAAACACGGGCTCACCAGCCAATTTGCACAGAATAATACAGCATCGATTATAGCACGGAGCTCCCCTCCTATCAAATGGCAACACACAGGTCTGCACACATGCAGCCAGAGGAGGAAAAACGGAGAGCCCACTGCAGTCTTCCTCCGGTCCTATATGGAGGCCCTGATTAGGAATTAGGAGCACCTGGGGAGAGGCTGCACCTGGGGACAATCAGGCTGCACCTGGGGAATCAGAGGGAGAGAGAGAAACACACATACACGACCACACAAACACTACGGCACGTAACAGTTACCATAAGAACATATTGGCATACACATATAATCACTTCTCTAAAAGGTAACTCATTTTAAATATAGTTAGAAATATTAAAGTTCATTTACAATAATAATAATAATAATAATATTAGTAATAAGCTTTATATTTGTATAGCACCTATTACAAGAATTGTAGCCAAACTCGCTTCACAGCAGTTCAATAGACAGATTAGTATAACATGACAGGATAAAAGCAATGTAGAGGAGCAGCTACATTTCAACACATATATCCACGAAGATAAATACATGAAGACTTGTGACTCAGACTTGACTTGGACTCTTCTTGAGTGACTCGGACTTGGACTCGGACTCGAACACAGTTAATGATGACTCGGACTCGACTCGGACACTCCTTGGGTGACTCAGACTTGGACTCAGACTTGACTACGACTCTCCCTAGGTGACTCGGACTTGGACTTGGACTCATGAATTGGTGACTTGACTACAACACTGGCATTTACCATCACCTCTGATTGCAGTGTTTCCATTTCTAATAAGTGACGTTAGTCATGTTTCACTGTTGGAAGCCTTGATGTGACTGTTGTTTCTTTCATTTACCTTTACTGGTGCTTTGGTGCTCACTTTAGGAAAAACTGTATTGAACAATGTGGGCAATTAATCACATATATCTGTGTACTTCCATGTATACAGTAGTATGTGTCTGAGTCGCTATAGACATTGAATATTCACAATGTAATGTTCGACCCTTTCAGTTCCTTTTGACTTTAACTGGCACCAGTGTATTCTTATATGTATACTCCAGCATGTGAATGATCAGAGCCCTCTGCATCCCTTCTACAGCCTCAGCAGGAGCAGGAGCAGGAGTCTGAGTCTGGGATGACTCAGGCAATAGAAAAAACAACAACGAGCACCCAGCGATTAAATGGCTGTGACGGCTCACTGAGCTGCTGCCAAAACAAACCACACAGAAAATGACCAGAATGCATCTGGGGGCGAGGAGGTGCAATGAAGAGATAGAGTGAGGACAGGGTTTTAGGTGGCTGGGGCAACAGGGGCTTGTAACAGCGGAAATATTACACTCAGGCCCAATCCCAAACCACGCCCTACACCCTACCCCTACACACTACCCCTCCGTGACGGAGTGAACTCCGTGGAGCGACACTCGCAGCTCAACGAGGCTCCCTCCTGTCAGATGGAGGGTATAAATACAGCGGTGAGCTTTGGGACAAACTCCCCTCTCTCCGGCAGAAACAGGAAATGCCGTAACTGTATGTAATAAGGGTTTCAAATCAGCATCTCTTAGACAACAAATTAAATTAATAACTCCAAACATCTTTAATGTGTTACCTTTTTGTAAAGCTCTTTTAGTTTTAAACCTGATGTGTATAAGCTTCTTAGTTTTTGCAACAGTCGGGGTAGGGTGTAGGGCGTGGTTTGGGATTGGGCCTCAGTGCTGGCCGGAGGACAGGAAACACAGACGAGGACAGAGAGCCGAGCGGGGTTAAAGACAGCATGATGGGGGCAACAAGAGGTGGGGTGTGGCATGTCAAGCTTTCTGTTACACACAAGCATGGAGGAAGAGCCAATGCATAAACATGTGTGGCCGCTAGCAGAGAACAGAAAATGCAGTCCTCATACATTGGATAAACATATTGCAGTGTCCGCTGTAGACATGTGGGTCCAGTTATCTGTGGCTGGCAGCCAAGGGGGGGCATCTCTGCAGCTTGTTAGTAGAGTACGCAGGGTGACAGCCAAAAGACTGCCTGTGTTTGCCCGGCTAATATGGGAGAGGTTAGGAGCCAGGGAGGGTTCATTACCAAGGCCATCGCTGTGCCCACATCTGAGCCAACAGAGCTGAAGGACGAGAGCCAGGAGACAATGCTAATGTGAAACAGAGGAGTGGAGCAGGACAACTATAGGGGGGGAGGGTGTGACCCATGGCACCGGGTCACACCAAAGCCTCAGTGGAGATGTAGAAGAATCACCAAGCAAATACTGACATCGGAATATCTGACATCCAAACTTGCCTTCATATTGTTGAGGAAATATTTAGCTAGGCTCAGACCTTTGACCCAGTTTATCGGTTTCCACTGTCCTTGCAGAGCTCAGGCATGCGATCTCGGGGTGCTTCTAACTCTTTATTGTCCCTTTATTCTTGCCTGTTGGCATAACTTGATACAGGATGTTTAGCTGGCTCTAGGGACATCTGATAGTCTATAGTAGGACACAATTATAGTGCTTTGCTTGTTAAGTCTGGTCATGCAGAATGTTGATTATTCTCTTAGAACTAGCTAAATGGGACTCGGTGAGAGATCTGTCTGACATCAGTTCGAGGTCGTCAGTGTTCTCTTTGTGTTCCAAGTCCTAGCTCCAAACGTTTCATTACACATATAAATAGTTGAGTAGTTATATTTTCATTTTGGCACATCCTCTTCAATCAAGCCGCCCAGCTAAAATAATTGGTCTAGCTTTTTACAGCGCCACGGCTTCCACCGATGACATTTTTTTATGTATTTATTGTCAAAGCATTTAATATATTCATTGCTATCGGGATGTTAAGAGCATTCCATGGAATATAACAAAAAAAAATTCTGAAGTGAATTACTACCCCACCTTTAAATGGCAGTGATGGTGTAGCGTGCACAGAATGATTAACAGACTCCGTGCTACACATTTCATTTTAAAGGTTTTCTGAACAAGGCAGAAAGTCACATTGACTTCCACATTCACCGAGCGGCAAATTGGCTCGTGTGTTTTTGCTCATGTCACGTTTTCATAGAAAATGCACTGTTCATGTAGCAATACTGACACCTATTGGCGATCATCTGAAAATACTTCTTAACACAGAAAACAACATAACTTTAACTCAAATGTACCATTTATATTCATTTAACAAAATACGGTACCACTTTACAATGAGACTACCCTAGGGTTTACGAATAGTTTGTAATTAATTTATTAATTAGGTTGTGAACACTTTATAAATCACGACATAAACAGGGCAACTGTGACCGGTTGCTTGCCAAATAGTGAGCCCACATTTATCTGTACTGCTCAGCCTTATATTAGCTATACTTAACTTACTTTGTCTTCTTCATCAGCCAGTTTCTTGGCATCTCTTATGACCATTTATGAATAATAATAATACATTTTATTTTTAAAACCATTTATGAATGAGTTACTAACATTTATAACTGCCAAAAGGGAGCCTTGTTGTAAAGTGTAAAACACATTCCCATTTATTAATGAGTTACTACCATTTATAATTGGTAAAAGGGAGCCTTATTGTAAAGTGTGAAACACATCACCATCTATTGATGAGTCACTAACATTTATAACTACTGAAAGGGTGCGTTGTTTTTAAGTTTAATACACGTCCATTTATGAATGAGTTATAACATTCACGCTGACCTAAAAAACTGATTTTTCACATGAAAGTAAGATGCAACAGAACCAAGCAAAACATTTTATTCACACATGAAGAAAATTAGGAAAACTAGGGCCACCAGGGTGGGTGGAGGGGGTCTGGAGGACGGGTTTTGGGCTGCCCAGGAACACAGCGGAGGACCCGGAAGGGATCTCGGGCGGACGGCCCGGGGGCAAGGCAGAGTCCAAGGTGGGGAACTCGGGCGGACGGCCTGGGGGCAAGGCAGAGTCCATGGTGGGGGTCTCGGGCGGACGGTCCGGGGGCAAGGCAGAGACCATGGAGGGGCAAAGGCCACAGCGGGCGAACTCAGGGGGCCGAGCATGAGGGTGAAGGCAGCGGCAGGAAGAGTCAGGGGGCCGGGCCCGAGGGTGAGGACCGCGGCCGGGAAAGTCAGGGGGCCGGGCTCAAGGGCGAAGACCGCGGCTCTCAGGGGGCCGGGCTCGAGGACGAAGACCAGACAGCTCCGGAGGCCGGGCAGGAAGGCGCTGACGGGACAGCTCCGGAGGCCGGGCAGGACCCGGTGTCGGCCGGACAGGCTTCGGCAGGATCCCCCACGGAAGAGGACCAGGAGTTGGCAGGACCCCCGGCGAGACCTCCAACGGAACAAGACATGGAATTGGCAGGACTCTCAGCGGGTCCTCCAACGGAACAGGACATAGGGTTGGCAGGACCCCCGGCAGAAGAGTAGTCGGCGGGACCCCCAACGGGACAGGACATGGAGCTGGAAGGAACCCCAGTGGAACCTCCAACGGCACAGGACATAGGGTTGGCAGGACCCCCGGGAGAAGAGTCGTCGGCGGGACCCCCAACGGGACAGGACACAGGGTTGGCAGGACACAGGGTTGGCAGGACCCCCGGCAGGAGAGTAGTCGGCAGGACCTCCAACGGCACAGGACATAGGGTTGGCAGGACCTCCGGCAGAAGAGTAGTCGTCGGGACCCCCAACGGGACAGGACATAGAGTTGCAGGACCCCCAGCGGAACCTCCAACGGCACAGGACATAGGGTTGGGCAGGACCCCCAGCAGAAGAGCAGTCGGCGGGACCCCCAACGGGACAGGACATAGGGATGGCCGGACCCCCGGCAGAAGAGTAGTCGGCGGGACCCCCAACGGGACAGGACATGGAGTTGGCAGGACCCCCAGCGGAACCTTCAGCGGCACTCGAGTAGGGAATCGAGAGGGGACTCGAGAGGACACTCGAGAGGAGACTTGAGAGGGAACTCGAGAGGTGACTTGAGAGGGAACTCGAGAAGTGACTTGAAAGGAGGCTTGAGAGGGGACTTGAGAGGGGACTCGAGAGGTAACTTGAGAGTGGACTTGAGAGGTGACTCGAAAGGAGGCTTGAGAGGGAACTCGAGAGGAGACTTGAGAGGTGACTTGAAAGGAGACTCGAGAGGTGACTTGAAAGGAGACTCGAGAGGGAACTTGAGAGGGGACTCGAGAGGGAGCTGGAGATGTGGCTTGAGAGGGGACTTGAGAGGAGAATTGAGACGGTCGGTTCGCCAACAGAACACGGGGGGGGCTGGAGTCGGCCGGAATGCCGACAGGACACGGGGAGCTGGCGTCGGCCGGTACGCCGACAGGACACGGGGAGCTGGCGTCGGCCGGAGACGAGGGGCTGGAGTCAAAACCATGGCTGCTGGGGCCAGGACTGAGGCTGGAACCATGGCTGCTGGGGCCGGAACCATGGCTGCTGGGGCTGGAACCATGGCTGCTGGGGCTGGAACCATGGCTGCTGGGGCCAGAACTGGGGCTGGAACCATGGCTTCTGGGGCTAGGACTGCTAGCCTGGACCTGCGACTCCTTCTCTTAGGAGCCTTTTGGAGGCTCCGTGGACCTCCAAAAGCCAGACGAGTTCCAGAGAACGGCTCCTGGACAGGAGCAGGAACTGGGGAAGAAGCAGAGGTTGACTCCAGACGGAACACACCGAGGCGTATGGTGTCAGGTTGGGAATTGGGAGGCAGGGAGCTAGCATGCCTGGGGCTAGCAGGCCGGGAATCACACACCGAGAGGACGCTCCCCTCCACTTATCAGAGCAGCCAGCCAAAGAAAAGGAAAAACTGAGTAATTCCAGCTCAAAAGGATCTGCTGGGCCCATCCTTGGTTGGTTCGTACTGTTACGGTGGGTGAAGCAAGCAGGACCCAAATGCAGATTACACTGATATTGCCTTTATTTCAAGGATAAAATAATAACTTGGAAAAAACAGAACACTCACCGGTGAACTCAGTCACAAACAAAAGACGAACCAACACTGAACACAGGAAGAGACAAGACTAAATACACGGAGGGGTAATCACAAGACGAGAAACAGCCGGGCAGGGGAGGAGAAACACAAGGGCCACAGGTGAACACAATCAGACAACTAGACACATCAGGGAAACTAACGACAGGAGGAAAAACACAGGGAAAAGGACCAGACAATATACCAAGAGGAAAACACCCATAACCAGACATACAAAACTACAACCGTGACATAACATGAGAATCCTGACACTCTCAGTCTACGGACATGTCCTTTGACGGTCGACCAAGCTCTTTCATTATGTTGGATATGACTGCCGTCTGGGGGTTCACACACCACCTGCTGTGGTTTATGGTGTAGTGGTTGTACCCCACGTTACTCAGCACTCTCCTGTATGCCCTCCACTCATCACTAATAATGCTGTTTCCTGACTTGACATGCCGTCTAATCAGAGGGACAAGGTGGCATCTTGATCGTCTCTCCACTAGTTTCAACACTAGTCTCCGCCTTTTGTCTTTAACTCCCATCATTCCGAAGACCCATTTATTCCTTCTCCAGGTATGTCCAAAGCGTCCACGTGCATACTAACAAAAATAAATCATATCATCTTAGTTAACAACAAAATGCACACAAAATACAGTAAAAATGGTTGCACATCATGTTTCAAAATGCCATACTTGTTTATTAGGTGCATTGTATGACATAATTTAAGGATAATATATATATTTGTTTATTCTCTTGTACAAGAAAGCCCAGTCTATAACTGCCGAACATAGGAACCTTCTCCCATACACAAATAAAATAGTTTACCTTATCAGAACACAAACGGAGCGACAGATAATTAATGAATAACATATATTTGACACAACATTCCAAGATATTGAAAGACAGAAGCGAAACATGTAACATAACATGTAAACAATACAGAAAAAGAATGGCTCAGTCTGCCAACCTAGACCATAATAGTCAGTATTTATATTCCTAAAAATAAAAAATGTAATCATCCAAAAGTTTCTCCGTGCAACCACATTGAAATTATAGAGCCAATATGTGCTAGAAAATTTGATATATATTTACCTGATTTGCCTCATCAAATATTTGTTAAATAAAAAAGTATGCTCACAGAATTGTATTATTTTACTTACTTATTTTAAGTTAAAAATATAGAAAAGTATCGCTTCTAACAGTGAAACACTTTTTTTAATGTCATTTATGGTTATGTTGAGTCAAAATAAAGCACTTGGTGAAAGCAAGAGAACGGTCATGGTCTGGGTTAAACACTGAAAAATAAGTTTTCTTTATTAACTGAAACCACATCACTGCGTGCAGGAAGACGTGAACCTTGTGTGTCAAGGTCCTTGAAATTCTATTTCACGTTACACCCAAACTACATTCCTGCTACTATTTTTTTCTCCTTTCACTAAAGTAAAGACATATTCTGGAACAAATCTTTGCCACGTAACATAATGACTAAACCTAATCTTGTGTGCAATTAAGTTTCTAGAAAGTGTACATACAACAAAAAAAGGAGCATATAAAGGTTGATTGTGAGCGGCAGGTTTGTTTGCATTACAGACTGAAGTTCTTCCTGTGAGTGAAGAGATTAACCATTTCCCAGCAATGTACGAAGTTCACACTCCATATCTCTGACCAAAGAATGTGTCAGAAGCTGCCAGCCAATCAAGGAAAACAACACCATTTGCTCATACAGGTCTGACAAAATCAGAAAGAAAAAATATGGTAAGTAAATGGCTGTAAAGGTAGTCAGCAATGAATGGAACACACTGAACTGGACTTTAACAATATCTAAACTTCATCAAACACCATAGGAAATAACCTTGGACATATTTGTTGAATTGGTTATGTAATGGGTTATTCAAGATCTAGGACATAACTGTTTAACATTAATGGAAGGTGTTCTGCCTTTTCACATCAAAAGTTTGAAGGTTATTTGTTGACTCATACAACTTTGGAAGGCATGTTTTCTGGCTGTCTAATTGTAGTAACAATATTCCAGGCCTCACATGAAGATAGAGAGGGGCACAAGACGCAGCAGCCACTTGGTGAGTAGTAACAGGACTTTGACTGAAACATCGGAATGAGTCCGGCCAATTCAAATGTCTCCGGTCATATTATTAATAATAATAATAATACATGACATTTATATAGCGCTTTTCTAAAAACTCAGACGCTTTGACAGAGAATAACACAAAAGTCAGTGGTTGAATGCAGTGTTGAACAGGTGGGTTTTGAGTGAGGTTTTGAATGCGGTGAGGGAGGAAGAGTCTCTGATGGGTTGGGGTAGTGAGTTCCATAGGGTGGGAGCTGCAACGGAGAAGGCTCTGTCGCCCTAGGACCTGATGTTGGTCCGGATGGGGGGGACAGGAAATTGGTCCGGATGGGGGGGGGGGGGGGGGGGGGGGCAGGAGGTTGGTCCGGATGGGGGGGGGGGACAGGAGGTTGGCAGCACCAGAGCGGAGGGAGCGGGTGGGAGTGTGTCTGTGGAGCAGGTCGGTCAGGTAGAATGGGGCCAGGTTATGGAGGGCTTTGTATGTCAGGAGGAGGATCTTGTACTGAATTATCTGGGGGATGGGGAGCCAGTGGAGCTTGATGAGGACGGGGTGATGTGGTCACGGATTCGGGTGTGGGTGAGTAGACGGGCGGCGGAGTTCTGGATGTATTGGAGTTTATTGATGATTTTTGAAGGTGAACCATAGAGGAGGCTGTTGCAATAGTCCAGACGGGAGGAGATGAAGGCGTGGAGTGGAGTTTCTGCAGCAGTGGGGGAGAGGGATGGACGTAGACGGGTGTGAGGGGAAGTTGGAACTGGGAAACCGTCGATGTTAAGGGTGAATTTTTGGATGGATGTGGTGAGCTTTTTTGGTCCAATGATGATTATTTCAGATTTATCGCAGTTGAGTTTGAGGAAGTTGAGTTCAAGCCAGGATTTGGAGATGGACTTGGTGGAGATGGAAGAGCTGGATGTCGTCGCCAAAGCAGTGGAATTGAAGTCCATGACGGCGGATTAAGTGACCAAGGGGAAGCAGGAAGAGAATGAAGAGGAGGGGGCCGATAACTGAACCTTGGGGGACACCTTGGGGGAGGGGAGCGGTGGGGGATTTGCAGTTTTTGATGGAGATGAGCTGGTGTTATATTGTCGGTATAAATAATTTGCCATTAGCACAATTTAAAGTGTACTAAAAATAATCTGAATAGATGAGTTGGCACCAGTCTCTCTCAGCGATGCCACCAGCGCAAACAGCGAGTTAGCATTACACCACACCACACTATGGGAATTTCTTTCTTTTCTCAGGAAAAATTATATTTCTAATTTGAATTAGTTGCCGTACTAATGGTGCTCAAATCCACAATTGTCGATGTGTACACGCATATTATTGAGTAAGCAGGGCGCCAGGGCGGTGCCGGGAGAAAAACTGATGTAATTTCCAAAGTTCTTCTGCTGGATAATTTTACATCAGGCAATTACTATTATATCGATACAATAATTCAATTGATGTGTAAACAAGTTTGAATAGATACAACTGTCTGTATTTTATGAATATTAACTGTTTATTGTCTCTCACACATTCATTAGTTACAACAGCGATTGCACAAAACATAATGAACACAGATCATATTTGACGGAATATTTTCCATTTGTCTGGTAAATCGCAATCTTAATGGTAACTTTGACAACACTCTGGTGCCTTTTGAACCTTTGATCATGTAGCATAGGCTGAACATCGGCCCACTGGGCTATTTAAGGACGGACCAATAAAGAGCCAGTGAGCAGAGGGGTGGACATTGAGGGCCACAGCAGCAGAGCTGAAGTGGCTTGTTGTGGTAGAACAGAGGCCAGGGGCCATGGTAGGGCTAACAACAGAGAGTGTGTGTTGGTGTGTTCCCTCACTTGCACAGCCACCATGGAGAGGGCTTGTTTACAGGCTGTGTATCCATACGGTAGGGAGAAGAAACAGACATTCTCCCACCACCGACTGACACATACCCCACACCCAAGCTGTCTATCCTCCCCAGCCAAGAGAGCAAGGGATAAGCAGCACAACACAGACTCAGGATCAGCTTCCTATACTGCCCCAACTTTCATGACTGTAAAGGAGAAATATCACCTCTTCTACTGGGCATAATAAGCCAAATGTATAGAGCGCCACCTCTGCGTTTTCATCCCACTAAATATGAATTTGAGAGCTAGTTACTTTATAGAACAAAGTAGAGTAATGAAAATAGCCCTTTTTTAATATGAAAGATGGTCACGTTTGTGCAGAGCTGAGAATATTTAAATTATTTTTTAATATGAATTGACCATGATTTAAAAATAATAAACTAGCAAACAATCTGTAGCCTAATGGCTTCTTTTTAGTTTGTCACATAATCACGATCTTATAGTAGCTCCAACTACAACTGCATCTTAATGGCTACCATAAATGCAAACATTGAAAAACACAATTTGGAAAATGCGGTGACAATGGGCACAAAGGTTGTTGACCTGGACAGGAAGTCTGTCCGTCCATGGAAGCCTGGAAAATGAACGCCTGATTCATCTTCTTTCTTTTCAGTGTATTTGTTCAGAGATGTAGAATCTAGCAAAGTGAAGAGGAAGATGTCGAGATGAGTGGGAACAAATTGATCATGGTAAAATAACACACACACACACACACACACACACACCCACACACACACACACACACACACACACACACACACACACACACACACACACACACACACACACACACACACACACACACACACACACACACACACACACACACACACACACACACACACACACACACACACACACACACACAGAGAGACAGCAGCAGACAGCTTTGTCACACTGTTTCTGTGAGGTGACAAAAAGTCAGCGTCCTTGGAGCACACACAACACCAAGTGGCATCTCTCTCTTACAACGGCTGCACGATAGGTGTGTGTGTGTGTGTGTGTGTGTGTGTGTGTCACCTCGGGCACACTTGGCCTCCAGATGGAGCAGCAGCATCCCTCCAGCTGAAGGTCTATTGGTCCAAAATCCTATAAAACACACTACATGAGAGGGTGAATAGGGCCTCTTTAAGTAGACTACATGCTCTCTGTGATGGATTACAAAATGAATGGAAACCAAAGAAGAAGGACAACATTTAAACATGGTAAACAACATTGGTCAACAACATGTGATGAGACAATAAACCGTCCTAATTATGGCACCAATTGGATAACGAACATAATGAAAATAAATAAAGACAACATAACAACAATAATTACTACCTACTACAAGCATGATTAAAGCACTTCATATTTTAAACAAGTAGCAACACATACCATTTAAAGCCCCCCCATTTCCTTCTTCTCATTGACTTTAAGTTGGTGCAATCTGTTCTTGTTCAGTAATGCCTTTTTCATACTAAATATGAATATTTACGCAACAGTAACTCACACGTTGCTGTCGGTCGCCTTCACATCCCTACAGCTGATTATCTGCTTCACTGAGGGCGTGGAGGACGAACAGACACACAGCAACTTTCAATCTCAGAGTCGTCGTCCCCACTCATCCCCAAATATCTGCTTTAATGCTGCCTCTGTCATCCCACAGCCTTTGGTGCGCCACTGATGAGAACATCTGAAGAGACGTTGGCTGCAAATGACAAAACCTTGAGCAGACTCCAGAAGAGATGATAAAACATTGTTCACCTTGCAAAATATTCATGTCGCCTTTCTTCAGAATGTCTGGAACAAGCTTGTCATCAACGCTTTGGTGCTTCAGAGTCAAAAGTCTTTCAAAAGAGTTTTAAGGCACTTCGAGAGGAGAGGTGTTTATTTTTCTTCAGTTGGCTTTTTTGAAAAAGAGTAAACTGCATATTTAGAGTCTCAAGAAAACCTAAAAGATGGTGTTTATCTGATTTCAGAAAAATACACCTTATGGGATTAGGATCAAGTGAAGCTTCTGAGAGCCACGAACCACCACTTCCCATAGAGCAATTTCACTATATAAACCAGAGGTGGGAGGGGTACAGTATTTTCCTTTAATTTTACAAGCAGGCAATCGGCCAGGAACCCCTGTTCCACAATAATGCCAAATATCCATTCCAGTGTTTCCCATTTATTCTGCATTGTGCAGTGGACTAGAACATATACGCTCATTGTTTTCTGTTTGGATGTTATTTAGCGCTGGTGTGTGTTATGCAGAATGAACATTGCACCGCACTGTGGAAGAAATATCTTTTTAAATGCAAGATTGTTGGGAGGTAATTAGGTTAAACCAATACCCATCATATTGCTGTTTCAGTGAAGACTCAACTCGTGGCATTTGCTCCTGGTGCTCTTCACCACTGTTTTGTAGGAAGTAATGGAAGAATCAGACCAGCTGGGATGCCAGATCACAGCAGCCACCTTTCCTGGCATGTAATTCAGATTGTATGCAGAAAGCTTTAACCCTATGACCTGCCACACTATCACTGCGACCTGCTTCAGCTGCAGAGAGCTGTGCCACGTGTTGCTCTGCTCAGTGTGTTTTGCATACTGTGCTTTGGTTGTCACTCAGTGCACTAGTCTGCAGTGCACTTAAACTCACAATAAACTCGTAGGGGTTTTCAGGTTATTTATGTTATTACACTTTTTGAAATGATTTTAGCTAAATGTACTTATTTTCAGGACAGTGTATATTTAAGCAATAGCTCACGGCAGGCTGTGGTATATGGTCATTATATCACAGCAATACACACTCCGATTTAAATAGTTTTTAATCGTAAATAATGATGTTCAAAATAAAATAGTCCCTCCGTTGCCTTCTGCACAAAACATAGTGTGAGGTGGTTGTTATGCAACAACACTAACAGCTAACGAACATATTAGACAGACAGCGTTGATCAGTGGCGAGCCGTGACTTTTCTACCTAGGCCCTCTGACCCCACCCCCCTCTTCCCTCGAAAAAAAAAAGAAAAAGTTTTTACGTCACAGCCTATAGTATACTTCAGCGGAATATCAAAACAGCGGCCCGGGGTGCAAAACGCATCAATGACAGCGACCCTCTACCACACAAAACAACACCATTTATATAAACACCTATCATGACAGGGCACCCACAGCCAAGTAACAATTACAAATGAATTAAGTCGGCACGGCGGCCCACATTGAAAATCACTTTGACTTACCTTTGATGATCAAATCACCTAAACACAAAGTCCATCCTCCTGTCTTTTTGGATAAAGAACTTGATGGCGTCGTCATGCAGGTGATCCTTTGCTTTTAAAGCAATCAGCAATTCCTTCTCGATCGAAATTAAGGCCAAGTCTGACAGTCGGACTTGCCCAGTCGTGGACCTCGAGTAGCTTTTTATGCGCTTCAGCGCAGAGAAGGACCTCTCCACAGAGGCAGTGGACACAGGTATTGTCAGGATGATGCATGAGAGGGTGTACACCTGTTTCATGCTTTCACTCAGTCCTTTTTTGAGGAGAAACTGATGAATGTCGGCTGGGCTTTTCCCCAAAATGTCAGACATGCCGTACATCACGGCGAGTTCCGTGTGCAGTCGAGGCTGGTCGAAATATCCGCCATAGCTCTCCATCAAACTGTTCAAGGCAGCAGTTGGGAAATAGTTACAGTAATGCCCGAACTGTTGCGGGTCCAGAAGGGCCAGGAATTCCAGCTTTTTGTGGTCACTGAAGCGGTTGGAAATCTGGGTTAGCAGGCTGTCAATTACGCTGCAGTGGAGCTCCCTGTACCGTGCACGAACGTCTCCTTGAGCTCCACGGCCGCGCGGAGGACCAACCAAAGCCTGGGTTTCATCGTAGACGCTGTCAAAGTTCCCCTTCTCCTGTTCAATTTGTCGCTGTAGCTGATCCACTCTGGCCAGGCAGAACTGCATATCAAAACCTTTGTTCTGAAGTATTTCAAAAACAACATCCGAGTAGGAGAAGATAGCGTGGAAGGTTTTCAACCAAAAGCTGAAATCGAAGCTGGTAAGGAGGGTGATGTATCCATCAGAGCAATGAACAGTTTCGTCATCAAACTCTGTGTGATGGTCTACGATGTGCTCGAACACCTACGAGAGTAATGCTTAGTTTAGAAAAAACAACTTATAGACCTCCAGTAAACACTAAGATTAGCTTTCCATTTAATGTAATACTAGCATAGTTCTTTACCTTCATGTTTTTATGAGTGGGTAGTTTCCAACACTAAATCATTTCTTTATTATTGTTAATATTTCCATTACGTTCATTGTTATTATTATCTTACCTCTCTCAATTCCCTGGTCTTATCTGCCACTGTGCACACCAAGCAAGAATGAAAGCACCAGCGAGTAGGAGCTGCCCGTGGAAGCCTATGCTGGCAAATATCATCCAGTAGCTTGGTGCGCTTTGCTGAGCGGCTGAAAAAGGTGGCCAAGCCAGAGAGGTGGGAGAAGAAGACCTTACACTCTCTTATCTTGGAAGCTCCATTTGACAAAACGAGATTTAAGATGTGAGCATAGCAGTGAATGAAAAGGGCCTGTGGAATTGTTTCCTTAACTTTCGCTTGCACCCCATTCAATCCAGAGGCCATAACAGCTGCTCCATCGTAGCACTGCGCGACCACTTTGTCAATACAGCCACTCTCCCTCAGGAATTCCAGCAGCCGTGTAGCTATGGCCTCTGCTCGTTTGTCCTCTGTCACATCTTCGTACTTGAAGAAACGCTCTTTTATCCCATCGTCAGTGACATATCGAAGCACATATGACATCTGCGCCACGTTGCTAATGTCTGTCGTTTCATCCAACATGACCGCAACAAAAGGTGCCTTCCTCAGCTCCTCTTTCATGCTATCCGTCATTACACTAGCGACAGCGCTGATCAGGTCATTCTGAATCCTTGAAGATGTGCCGGTAAATACTGTTGATGTGGCGAGGTGTGTGTGCAGGTCGCTGTCATATTCTGCCACTAAATCCAGCAACTCTATGTAATTCCCCTTGTTTGATGAAGTTACACTCTCATCGTGACCTCGGAACGGCAACTCCTGCTTGCCCAAGTACACCACACAATTTATCAGGCGTTTCAAAATTCCTCGGTTCCTCTTCACCTTTTCATTATGAAGGATGACACCCCGGCGTTGTTGCTCATCCAGCTGGAGCTCTATCCTGGTGTCCCCAAATGTTTTAAGCCGAATAGTATAGCTCTGAGGTGACCTGAAGCATTCTGATGGCGATGTGCTAATTTGGATAAACTTCCTAAATCAGAATATCCATCTCTGGCCCATGACCCACTGTCCGCTCGAAAAAGCAAGCAATCCCAGCAGTACAGCTTTTGTTCCCTGGTTGATCCGGTCATCCAGTTGTATCTGGCGTAATTGCCGATATTAAAATGCCTCTCGAACCGTTTGGTTTTTTGAACCAAATTAAGCTGTGGTGTTGGTCGCCCTTTGGTAATTAACTCCAATTTATCCGTGTAACTCATTCTTGAAAAAGACTTGGTTAGTAGTTTCGCAACGATGTCATCACTATCACTAACGTGAGCCATCGTGAATGAACGTATGCTAATTCCGCCTAGCTTGACCCGTTGATATATCACATGCATAAACTTGGCAGCGCAGCGGGCGGAACTTGTCATAAAGTCCGCGATAATAAAGCCCTCCCATTTAGAGGGAAGATATGATTGGTCAATTGTACTGTCACTTGACATTACTCTCTCGTTGTTTTACTATAGCAGGCCCTCTGTGAATCGCATAGAGGGCCAGACGAGCTTTTTTCATGTAACCCTTCACATTCAAACAGAAACTGAACAGGCAGATTCGAAGGATTTATTTCTTTGGAAATTTGATTTTAAATACAAATAAATCAAGTTTTTTCGGTAAAAATATAACAAAAATAATATTTAAAAAATATATATTAAAAAAAATATATATTTTTTAAATGTTTTTAAATATTATTTTTTAGAATATCTTAGGCCCTCAGAGAGGGCCTAGAGGGCCATGACGGCTCGCCACTGGCGTTGATCCATTATTTGGCTATTTATTTACATTCATTTGTATGTTGCTGTTTATTATGCACCCACTGAAAAACTGTCCAGCATCAGTAGAGTGGCTTACGAGGTTACTTGTATAGGCTGAGGTAGTTCTAGGCTGTTGCTTGGCTTGGCGAGAATATTGCTCCACTTTCTCCGGTCCCCGAGATTCAGCTTCCAGTAGCTCTTTCGCACCTGTGGCCACTAAAGGTCATAATTTCTCTGCTTTCAAGACCCGCATCAGAAAGCTTTTGAATGGTGGTACTGCAGAGGCAGTGGTTGGTGTATTTCTGCTGTGTTCCTGCTTGTTCATGTTACATGTACATAATGTTCCTGGGTCTAAGATAATTGTTTAATTGCAAATGCTGTAAGAGAGTGAAAGTGACTTGGGTCTCTGCTCAGAACGCCATTACTCCACTTTAATATATGTGCACAAAATAGTTGTTTTCTCTCATGTCGGCTTCTTATTCATCAGCAGCAGATGGCTTTCTGACCCGTTTGGTTTCATTTCGTATCAAAAACATTTGAAAACATATAAGTATGATAATATATAATATATTTGCATGTATCTGTTTCCTTGCTTGATGTATCTTGGGGATCAGTAAGACTTTTTTTTTTGTGCAGCTTCCAGTTCAGCTACTAAATTTAAAAGACAATGACAAACGATGACATACATATTTTAATCACAACTGCTCTGTAGTATAACTGATTTGGGGTACTAATTCACAAAGTTAGACAAGTCCTTGGAGACACAACTTTTGTATCTACAGATCCTGACTGGCACTGATCCAGTTCCAGCGGCTGCTGCTTTGATGAGGAAATGAAGCAGTCCTGGAGCTGCGACGCTTTAATGACATTTCAGGAGGAACCCTGTTTCCTGACGTGAAAATAATGAAGTGCGGAGAATGCTGCTGTTGGTTTCAGAGTAGCGTGTTGATGGAGCACTGTGGCTGAGCTTCTGAATACTGTTCACTTCTGATATCATGACATGTGTTATCTCCACCTGAAGATGCTTCATTTACCTAAGTCAATTTGTTCTGCTGTTAAATAACTTCTCTGAACTTTTGACTTTTCTGTTATTTCAAAGATTAAAGGTATGTTTCCTCTGAGTATTTCCAAAGAGTGAGGTGGATGGTTAAATGTTTGAATATCTATCAGACTTAATGAAATCCCCATGACTGAGAGAGACACCTGTTCACATTAAGCTGAACCCATGAGCAGGCATGTTCCACAGGAAATATTGGTGAGTATTTTTTCCAGAGTAATTACTATTTTGCTCTGAAATAGTGATATTTAATCATTTTGGAGTGTATTTATTACTCATAGCTTCTAGAGTGCGATCAAAAATACAGAGACAATTCTGGACAATTATATTGGAGTTAAACCATGACCACGCCTACTCATGTTCCTTAAGTTTCACTTCTGCTGCCATTACAAGTCTCTCGTAGTGATGGGAATTATGGCTCTTTGAAGGGAGCCGCATCTTGTGGCTCCGTTTCTTTCAAAGAGCCGTTCAAAAGAGCAGTTTTTTTAAAGGGTGGGGTTACTAGGTTTATCTGCGAAATAATCAGCATGGATTTCATGCTGGTCTTTGCTGGTCTTTGCTTTTTTATGCTGTTTCATGCTGGTCTATGCTGGTGAAGCTGGTTGTTATGCTGGTCTACCGGTGCAAAAGGCTGGTAGACCAGCATGGTGTTGCTGGTGAAGCTGGTATACCAGCATGGCGTTGCTGGTGAAGCTGGTATACCAGCATGGCGTTGCTGGTGAAGCTGGTATTGAGCTAACACTGAAATGTTGTGTTTTATTTGCAAAAGCTCCCAGGCAAATTCTAATTCCCTGATAAAACACTTGAAGCTAATCCACGGACTTTGTTCAGGTAAAAGACTTTGCCTTAAATGTTCTCAAGTTTATGGCTATCCGGGTTTAGAAAGCATCTCAATATAACACACACACCTTGTTCTGATCCTGGTGAAGGCCCCTCTACAGCTGAAGATTTGGCATCAAGTCATTTTGATGATTTGCCATCAATACCCCTTCTGAATCACACCTTGATAAGAGTTTCGTAGACAGCTGCGCAGCAACAGTAGCTGAACTTAAAGTGGCAGGTGTAGGTCAAACCACCATTAATTCTTTGGTCATTTCCATGGAAGAGATTGTTTATGATATCCATAATCAAGCAAAATAGTCGGTAAAAAAGTGTCTATCTTTACAGGAGCCTCTCAAAAGAGTGTAACATCGATCAGTGTTCTGAAAAAATGGAAAATCCTTTTTGGTGTATTAAATTCAGAAAGTAAGAGAAGGCAATATTTTACAGAGAAGTGGGGAAGGGTAGACCCAGTGGAATATGTTCTTGGGACAAGATTTGATACCCTGCGCAATCGGACTACTGGAGGTTATGAACAGGTTGTTGTTACTGATACATTTGTTTACCAATTTTGAAAAGATTACAGTTAATTTACAAACACCCTAATATAAAGGAGATGCTGCAGACTGAAACCATTTCAAAAGAAAATGTTCTTCATGTTTGTTTGTTTGTTTGTTTGTAGCCTTTATTTAACCAGGTGAAGCCCCTTGAGATCAAAAGATCTCTTTTTCAAGGGTGACCTGCAGGACATTAGTTACACATGTAACAGAAAAACAACAGAACAACAATAAGGACGAAATACAACATAATGTACAGGGTACAGTTTACAAACTCTATTTACAGAGACAGGTACCATGAATATCAAACAGCATGTCACCCAGCTGAGTTTTAAAATGATGCAGGGGAACCAAAGTGCTCAGTTTTAAACATGTTTGCAGACTGTTCCAATTTAGTGGAGCTGCTCAACTAAAAGCTTTCTTCCCTAAGACAGTCCTAGCACTTGGCACATTTAATAAAACAACATCATGAGATCTTAGGCAATATGTACTTTCAATTCGTCGAGAGATCAGAGAGCAGATATAAAAAGGTAGTTTACCCAACATGGCTTTGTAAATGAACATGTACCAATGACTGAGCCTCCGTACAGTTAGTGAAGGCAGACCTGCCTTGGCATACAGGGTACAGTGATGAGTAAGTGCTTTACAGTTAGTAACAAATCTCAGGGCACTGTGATAGGCGGCATCTAACTTTTCCAGGCAATGGGCAGGTGCATTCATATAGATCAAATCACCATAGTCCAGCACAGGTCAAAAGGTCACAGTGACTAGCCTTTTCCTGGCTTCAAAAGAGAAACAGGACTTGTTTCTGAAAAAGAAACCTAGACTAACCCTCAGCTTTTTAAGCAGATTAATGACCTGAAGTTTAAAAGTAAGACAATCATCAAGCCAGATACCAAGGTATTTATAACATGTAACCACTTTGAGTACTTGTCCTTGCTTACAATATCCAAAACAGGCTCTGGTGTCTTTTTAGCTTTAGAAAAGAGCATTACCTTGGTTTTATCAACATTTAAAATAAGCTTAAGTTCAGCAAGCTGAGTCTGAGTAATGTTAAAAACAGTCTGTAATTTAACACCAGCCTCCTTAATGGAGGGACCTGCACAGTACATCACGGTATCATCCGCATACAAATGTAAAGTAGCTTCATCCACATTTTCACCTAAACTGTTGATATATATGGAGAATAAAAGTGGACCTAAAACAGAACCTTGAGGAACACCATTAGCAATGTTTAACCACTCAGAAGACAGCCCATCAAAGTGAACACATTGGGACCTTTCAGAGAGGTAGTTCACAAACCAACCCACTGCATGGCTGGATATGCCGATACTGAGTAGCCTCTGCTTTAAGATGTGATGATCGACGGTATCAAACGCTTTGGAAAGGTCAATAAATAGAGCTGCACAACTCTGCTTATTGTCTAAAATACTCGTAATGTCATTCACCACTTTCATTGTGGCAGTGATGGTGCTGTGTTGCTTTCTGAAGCCTGACTGATGTTTAGACAGGATATTATTCTTACATAAAAACTCCTTTACCTGTTCACTCACTAGGCGTTCGAGCACCTTCGCCAGAACTGACAATTTAGAGATTGGCCTATAGTTATTTGAAATAGTTGCCTCCCCTCCTTTTAGCAAAGGCAAGACATAAGCTGACTTCCATACTTTTGGAATTGCATTTGTGCTGAGGGAGAGGTTAAAAAGAGTAGTAAGAGGAAGAGCAATAAAATCTGCAGCTATCTTTAAAAAGAAAGGTTCTACGTTGTCCGGGCCAGCCGGTTTCTTAGGATCTAACTTGGTTAAGGCTTCATGAACAACATTAACAGTAAAAGGAGTAAAACTGAAAGGGTTTTCCAGACCACATTGTTCAGAGTCACATACTGTAGTGTTCACAGAAGCAGAGTTAGTCACAGAATCAAACAGAGAGCCACAGGACACAAAATGCTCATTAAAGCAATTTAGCATAGTGGTCTTGTTCAATATAGAGCCAGATGCTGTGGTAAGGCACGGAGGTAGCTCATTACGGATATCACCGGTGGATATCGATTTTATGGCTTTCCAACATTTCCTAGGATTATTTAGGTTTTCTGTGGTAACTGACAGATAGTAATCGACTTTGCACTTTTGACATGTGAAGTGAAGCTATTCCTTAGCTGCCTAAAACACAGCCACTCTACCTCTGAGCCAGATTGCCTTTGCCCAGGCCTTGTTTCTCTCATGCAGGAGACAAGACAGTTTAGCAGAAAACCAAGGATTGTCACATCCCTTTACTCTAAATGTACACAGGGGTGCATGTCTATCAATGATCTCCATACAACCAAGATAAAAATAAGACCATGCAGTTTCTACATCAGCACACAGATCAATTTTTCCCCAATCAAAGCCAAACAGATCATGTACAAAACCCTGCTCCACAAAATGTTTTATGTCTCTCTTAATAATAATTAGTGTTCCTAATTGTGGCTACAACACAGTGGTCACTCACATCATTCGCAAATACTCCCACAGATAAGTATTTATAGGGAGCATTAGTTAAAATTAGATCAATTAGGGAGGATTTATTAGGGGACTTAATGTTAGGGCGAGTAGGACTGTCAACAATCTGAGTAACATTCAAAGAGATACAAAGGTTTTTAAAATCCTCTGACACTGCCGTTAACCAGTCCCAGTTAAAATCTCCAAGTAGCACTATTTCCTTGTAGTCTAGCTGCGATAAAAGATAGTGCTAGTGAAGACAAGGAGTCCTTGACAGCTGAGGGGGGTCTGTAACAGCCCACCACCATGACTTGTTGCCCCTTTGCCATTTGTGAGGAAAACTTCTGTTATCAATGCTGAGCCAATGCTCGTGAAAGGAATGGAAGCTGGATTCGCCTTAGTCAAACAGTGACATTTATTGAGAGTATAATACGGCCGGAGAATTCACAAGGTATATTCACAACTTCTTTATGAGACACCAAGCAAACTCTGGAGACAAAGGAGACAGGAACACATCTATACATTAGAAGAGGAGGGGCCTATATTCCCGCCTTTCCTCTAATCAATACCAGGCATCGGAACAAAGCACCTCTGTTTTGCAACTTCTCATGTGCCCAAACCCCTCCCCCACAGGAAAGGCAAAAGACCTCTTGACCTGTGTCTTCCTGAGAAGTTACACAGGAACATGCAAGAATCAATCAATCAATCAATGTTTATTTATATAGCCCAATATCACAAATGTTACATTTGTCTCAGTGGACTTTACAGTTTGTACAAAATATCAGTATGACAATACGACACCCTCTGTCCTTAGACCCTCACATCGTACAAGGAAAAACTTCCGGAGAAAACCCACAGTTTAAAGGGAAAAATGGGAGAAACCTCAGGGAGAGCAACAGAGGAGGGATCCCTCTCCCAGGACGGACAGACGTGCAATAGATGCCGTGTGTAAATTGAAAAGATAATACATTTGCAACATAGGTAGTCCAAATGTTTGGAAATGCATGTGTGTATAATAGGAAGATGAATCCACGAGGATATCCATCCAGGACCTATGATCCAGGACCACAGCCACGACTCAAGATCCAGGGCTCGCGATCCAGGACAGAGGAGCGCAGGATCATCCATGACTCCGGATCCCGGCGTATATAGACACCAAAAAGAAAGACATTTGGGGAAGCTGGGTTAATCGGAACATGAGAGTACACAGGTATAGACAGAGAGAAGGAAGAAGTAAGATGTCCCCCGACAAACTAAGCCTATATCAGCAAAACTAGGGGCTGAATCTAATCAGCCCTAACTATAAGCTTTATCAAAAAGGAAGGTCTTAAGCGCACTCTTAAAAACGGATAGGGTGTCTGCCGCCCGAACACAAACTGGAAGCTGATTCCACAAATGTGGAGCTTGATAAGAAAAGGCTCTGGCTCCCATTGTACTTTTAGAGACTCTAGGAACAACCAACAACCCTGCATTCTTGGAACGCAATGCCCTAGTAGGACAGTAGGGTATAATGAGTTCTTTAAGGTAAGATGGCGCCTGCCCATTAAGGGCTTTGTAGGCGAGAAGAAGAATTTTAAATTCTATCCTGTGTTCTATAGGGAGCCAGTGTAAGGCAGCCAGAACAGGAGTAATGTGGTCCCTTTTCCTAACTCTGGTTAGTACACGAGCCGCAGCATTTTGAATCAGCTGAAGCGACTTGACTGACTTCTTGGTACACCCTGATAATAAAGAGTTACAATAATCCAGCCTTGAAGTAACAAATGCATGGACTAGTTTCTCTGCATCGTTTTGAGGCAAGATATGCCTGATTTTTGCAATGTTACGTAGATGGAAGTAGGCGGTCCTTGAAATTGATTTTATGTGGGCGTTAAAGGATAAATCCTGATCAAATATAACACCAAGATTCCTTACAGTCTCACTGGAGGCCAAATTAATGCCATCCATAGTTAGTATATCCTTAGATAATTTGTTTCGTAGATTCTTCGGGCCAAGTACAATAACTTCAGTTTTGGTCGTGTTTAACATCAAAAAGTTTAAGGTCATCCACGTTTTTAAGTCCTTAAGGCAGTCTTGAATTTTATTTAGATGATTAATTTCATCAGGCTTGATTGATAAATATAGTTGAGTATCATCCGCATAACAATGAAAGTTTACAGAATGATTCCTTATAATATTGCCTAACGGAAGCATATATAATGTGAACAAAATAGGTCCGAGCACTGAGCCCTGTGGCACTCCATGGCTAACTTTGGTTTGCGTGGAAGATTCATCATTGACACGTACAAACTGAGAGCGTTCAGATAGATAGGACCTAAACCAGTCTAAAGCAGTTCCCTGTATGCCAACTAAGTGCTCTAGTCTTTGCAATAAGATATCATGGTCGATAGTATCAAATGTAGCACTGAGATCGAGCAAAACAAGAATAGAGACACGTCCCTTGTCAGAGGCTATTAGAATGTCATTTGTGACTTTAACCAGAGCTGTCTCTGTGCTATGATGTGTTCTAAAGCCAGACTGAAAAGCTTCAAATAAATCATTGTTTTTTAAGTAATCACACAACTGTTTTGCGACCGCTTTCTCAAGAATTTTTGAGAGGAACGGAAGATTAGAAATAGGTCTATAGTTGGCTAAAACCTCTGGATCAAGGTTGTGCTTTTTAAGAAGCGGTTTTATCACTGCTACTTTGAATGATTGTGGAACATAGCCTGATAATAAAGACATATTCATAATATTTAATAAATAAGTGCTAATTAATGGAAAAACTTCCTTCAACAGCTTAGTTGGAATTGGGTCTAACATGCACGTTGATGGTTTAGAAGAGAGAATCATTGAATTTAATTGTTCAAGGTTTATGGCTGAAAAGCATTCTAGTTTACTATCTAGTGTAATATTAGAACTTACGTTTCCGGGAGCTGTTGATAACACTATACTGGTCAAAGGCAAGAGGTCATTAATTTTGTTTCTAAGAGTAACAATTTTATCGTTAAAAAAGCACATAAAATCATTACTACTGAGTGCTATGGGAATAGAAGGCTCAATCGAGCTGTGGCTTTCTGTCAGCCTGGCTACAGTGCTGAAAAGAAATCTTGCATTATTCTTATTCTCATCTATTAATGAAGAGTAGTAAGCTGCTCTCGCTTTACGCAATGCTTTCTTATATTCATTGAGAGTAATATGCCAAATTAAACGAGATTCTTCAAGTTTAGTAGAACGCCATATCCTTTCAAGTTGTCTCGACTTTTGCTTTATTTTGCGGGTTTCGGCATTATGCCATGGAGCTAGTCTATGTTGTTTTATTTTCTTCTTTTTCAAAGGAGCAACAGAGTCTAATTTTATTCGCAGCGCATCTGTAGCACTATCAACAACATGATCAATTTGGGGTGGTGTACATTTTGTATAAGTTTCCTCCCTTACATGCAGACATGCTATCGAGTTAAGTATTGGTGGAATCTCTTCCTTAAATTTGGCTATAGCACTAACAGATAGGTTTCTGCTGCAGGAGCTTTTGACTAATGCTTTGTAGTCTAGTAACAGTACTTCAAAAGTTACTAAGAAATGGTCGGATAAAGCAGGATTATGCGGTTCGACTAATAGTTGCTCAATTTCAATACCATAAGTCAGAACAAGGTCAAGAGTGTGATTATAGCAGTGGGTTGGTTTATTTACACTCTGACAAAAACCAACAGAATCTAATATAGAGTTAAATGCAACAGTAAGGCTATTTTTATCATCGTCAACATGAATATTAAAGTCACCTACGATAATTACTTTATCTGTTTTAAGAACCAAAGTTGATAAAAACTCAGAGAATTCAGATAAGAATTCTGAATAAGGACCTGGTGCACGGTACACTGTAACAAATAAGATTGGCTGCAAAGTTTTCCAGGTCGGATGCGTAAGACTAAAAACGAGACTTTCAAAGGAGGTATAATTTAATTTTGGTTTAGTATTGATAAGTAAACTTGAGTCAAAGATGGCTGCAACTCCACCTCCTCGGCCCGTGCCTCGGGCAATATGAGTATTGATATGGCTGGGTGGAGTGGCCTCATTTATGCTGACATATTCTTCATGTCTCAACCAAGTTTCAGTGAGACAGCATATATCAATATTATAATCTGATATTAAATCATTTACCAATATTGCTTTAGATGCTAGAGATCTTATGTTTAAGAGACCACATTTAATCTTCCTGTTTTGTTGCACTGTAGTAGTTGTTACATTTACTTTGATTAGGTTATTATGTATGACACCTCTATTAGGTTTTACCTTAACTTGTCCTTGGGCAGACACACACACCGCTAATATTGGGTATTTTATTGGGTTCGGGATTCCTATGGATGACTGCCTAGGAGAGAGCGCAGAGAAGCGTGTAAGACTGCGACTCCGCCTCCTGGTCTCAACTCCAGTTTGTCATGGATTAAGTCCACAAAGCCCTGAAATGTTTGCCGAAATGAGATCGGCACCTTCCAAAGTAGGATGAATGCCGTCTCTCTTAATCAGACCAGGTTTTCCCCAGAAGGCTGTCCAATTATTTACGAAGCCCACATTGTTTGCTGGGCACCACCAAGACAACCAGCGCTGAAATGATGACATGCGGCTATACATGTCATCATTGATCAGATTGGGGAGGGGACCAGAGAAGATTACGGTGTCCGACATTGTCTTAGCATAACTACACACCGACTCCACATTAAGTTTGGTGCATTCTGATTGGTGTAAACGAACATCATTACCACCGACGTGAATAACAATCCTACTGTATTTACGTTTATTTTTAGCCAGCAGTTTAAGATGCGCCTCAACGTCACCCGCTCTGGCCCCCGGAATGCATGTGACTGTGGAGGCTTCGGTCTCTAATTTCACGTGTCTCATAATAGAGCTACCAATAACCAGAGTTGGCTTCTCAGCGGGTGTCTCGCTGAGTGGGGAATATCTGTTAGATACGTGAACGGGTTGGTGGGGACCTGCGGGTTTCGCGTTATGCCCCTTCTGAACAGTCACCCAGTCTCCCTGCTGCTCGGGAGTTGCCGGGGGACGGCTAATAGGAGCTACCTTTTGCCGGTCCGCACCGGCTAACATGGGCTTTACTGTAGCTGAGTTTCTTTCTAAGATGCGGAGCCGGGCTTCTATGGCTATGATTCCCGCCTCCAACCTAACAACTATACTACATTTAACACATGTACCGGTACCAGTAAAGGAGGTAGGGAAGTAACCAAACATGAGACAGTTAGAGCAGGAAATAGCACCCGAGGGTGGGGAAAGAGCCATGGCTAGCTATCAAGCTAAAGTAGCTACCGTTAGCAAACCCGAAAAGAGTGTAGGCAACTGTGGAGTTACAGTCGCTAAGAGAAGGAGAGTTGTGAGAGCTTAAGTTATAGTAACGTGTGATTACAACGTCAGGCAGTTGCCGTGATCAAGAGTTTTAAAACGATCGATTAAGTTAAGATAATAAGCTATCAGCAACAGAACGGACACACGGGATACCCGGAGATGACAACAACCGGAAGTTACAACATGCTTACCGCAATAGTGGTCCGAAAGACTGAGAATCTCTAAATACACAGATCGGATTAAAATATTCTCTTACAACTTCTATATTTAAGGCTAAACATTCGAATTGCTTACTGATAGATTTGGAAACTAATGTGGTTACACTGAACTTATTCTTAACATAAATGGCAACGCCACCACCTTTATTAGGCCGGTCGGAACGATACACATTATAACCATTTAAGGCAATGTCAGAGGCCAAAATAGATTTATTTAGCCATGTTTCTGATAAAACAATGACGTCAGCATCAGTCGAGCTCACCCAAATGCGGACAAAATCTAGTTTACCTAACAGACTGCGCACATTCAAGTGGATGAAACCCAACCCAGACCTAGCTTTAAAATCTGCAGGAGTAGCGATCTGACTACTACTTCATCATTTTTGTGATGGAGATTTCTTTAGGAGGCATGCACTTTTTTCAAAACAGAAAAATGCATTTCAGATTCAGCTTTTCTATGACGATTTTGAAACTGCAAATCCTCTAGGATCAAAACGGGGAAAACATAAATTGGGAGTAATCTATTTTACGCTGCGAAATATTTAACTCAATTCTCCTTAATATTCATTTGGTCGCTTTGTTTCATGCCCAAGACATAACAACGTATGGCTTTTCTAAAATCCTTGATCCACTTGTACAAGATATTCAAATACTTGAGAGGGATGGAATTATGGTTCACTTGTTTGATAAGCCAGTGTATGGAACTATTGTCCAAGTAACAGGTGACAACCTTGGTCTCCACTGTTTGTTTGGTTTTGTTGAATCATTCAGTGCCAGATATTGTTGCCGCTTTTGTCTCGCTGAGAAAGAGAACTTTCAGACAGTCTTTGATGAAGATTCACCTAAGATAGTTATGCAAACTGAAACACTTCATGAAGAACATTGCCGACAAATGGAGACAAATCCAACTCTTCCATATGTAATGGGTGTTAAACGTTGCTCTCTAAATTCCTTGCAGTACTTCAGTATATGTGCAAATTTCTCTGTTGATATCATGCATGGTATCTTGGAGGGAGTGGCACAGTATGAAATGAAACTGCTAATACTTCACTTGATAGACAATGGCACCACATCAAAGGAAGTTGAGAGAAGAATTAAGAGCTTTAACTATGGTTACATGGAAAAAAACAACAAACCTCCTGCAGTAAAGTTGACAGAGGGCTCAAAGGACTTGGGGTTAAATGCCATCCAATCCTGGTGTTTACTTCACAATCTACCGCTTATCTTTGGAGACTTAATTTCTCCAAATGATCAACACTGGTATTTGCTACTACTCTTGCTTCAAATAGTAAACATTGTATTTTCTCCAAAGTTAACAAAGGGAATTACTGTTTTTCTGAAAAAATGTATCGCAGAACATCACAGATTGTTCAAGCATGTGTTTCCAAACAAGAGGCTGCTACCAAAGCATCATTTTATGGTGCATTACCCTACATGCATTCGTAAAATTGGTAACATTTTGCATAGCTGGTGCATGCGCTATGAAATGGGAGTGTCGGAAAGCTAAAAGAGAGCATGAAAGAAAAATTGCAAAGGAAGCCAAAGAGAATCCGAAAGCTTTTTATAAATATGCCAGAAGCAAGCTAAAAGTCAATGCCACAGTCGGAGATCTGAAAAAGGCTAATGGCAGCCTGGCTCAAAATGACAAGGACAAAGCCAATACACTAAATTCCTTCCTTCTTTGCTAGTGTGTTCACAAAGGAGGATACCTCATCAATACCAGACTTCCAGGACAGACCATTTCATAATATACTCAATAAATTGGACTTCACATCAAAGGACATCCATAAAAAAATTATCGAACTTAGATGCCTCAAAAGCATCTGGACCGGATGGCATCTATCCCAGGATTCTCAAAGAACTGTGTGACGAACTAGATGAACCCTTACTTACTTTATTTAAAAAATCGCTTGATGAAGGTGTGGTACCACAGCCTTGGAAGGATGGTCATGTAACTCCTATATTCAAAAAAGGTGACCGAAGCAATCCTGGAAACTATAGGCCTGTCAGCCTTACAGCAGTAGTATGCAAACTCCTTGAATCCTTGGTGCGTGATGCCGTCATAGAACATCTTGACTCAAACAACCTATTATCAGACCGCCAACACGGCTTCGTCCAGGGCAGATCCTGTTCAACCCAGCTCCTGGCCAGCCTTGACATATGGTCTCATACCCTTGACAAAAGAGGAAGTCTCGATGCCATTTATTTGGATTTCCAGAAAGCATTTGATACTGTACCTCACAAAAGATTACTGAAGAAGCTCTATGGGTATGGTATCCGTGGAGACATACTTACCTGGATCTCAGACTTTCTCAAAAACAGGCGACAGAGAGTCTTTGTTAACGGGAAACCATCTGGATGGTGCCCAGTTCTCAGTGGAATTTCACAAGGTAGTGTCCTGGGTCCTGCACTGTTTGTCGTCTATATCAACGACCTACCCGATAATGTGAGCTCCATGGTCCAGATGTTTGCAGATGATACTAAAGTCTTCAAGGTAATTAAGTGTAAAGAGGATGCAGAAAAACTCCAGTCAGATCACAGAGAAATGCAAAGATGGTCCGAGTGTTGGCAGCTCAAATTCAATGCAGCAAAGTGCAAAGTAATGCACTTAGGTTTTCTGAACCCAAAATATGAGTATAATATGGGTGATAATTCAAACACTATAAACCTATCCGAGACTCAGAATGAAAAGGACCTTGGTGTGAATGTTGATAATACCCTGACATTTAGTGACCACCACACCGCTCCTCCGCTCCCTTCACTGGCTTCCGATAACTGCTAGAATCCACTTCAAGACAATGGTACTTGCGTACCATGCTGCGAATGGATCTGGCCCTTCCTACATCCAGGACATGGTTAAACCGTACACCCCAGCACGTGCACTCCGCTCTGCATCAACCAAACGGCTCGCTGCACCCTCGCTGCGAAGGGGACCCATTCCCATCAGCAAAAACACGTGGGTTTTCTATCCTGGCTCCAAAATGGTGGAATGAGCTCCCCATTGACATCAGGACAGCAGATAGCTTACACACCTTCCGGCGCAGACTGAAAACTCATCTCTTTCGACTCCACTTCAAGCGATAGAACTATTAACAAAGCACTTATATACTAATAAAGGGCTGGCTTATCTAAAGCCAGTTGAGTAGCACTTGAAATGTTGTTTCTCTATGAAGCCTGATGTACTTATATGATTCTGTTTTCTTCAAGTTTGTATTTTGTTGGTCGAACGCACTTATTGTAAGTCGCTTTGGATAAAAGCGTCAGCTAAATGCAATGTAATGTAATACCTGAGCTCCATAGCGTCCCGCTAATGTGAAATACACACACACAGCGTTAGCGGGACATTCTCCTCTCCCTGTCGGCTAGGGTTGCCAACCGTCCCGTATTAGACGGGACGCCCCGTATTTTAGCCAAAGGGGGCGTGTATCGTACGGGACTTTGTTTGTCTCAGGGAAAAATAAAAAAATAAATTTCTGTTTGCGCGCAATTCAGTGTGTCCGGCTGCGTGCCTGTGTGTTTGTGTGCTGTATGCGAAGGGCACTAGGACCGCTCAGTTGACAGGGCAGGCACAATGCTCGCACGTGTGTGTGAGATTTTCTCCGGTGGGCCGCGGGCGTCATTGTTTGTGTGGCATGTCAGCCTGTTCAGGCGTGTGGGAAAATGAGCCCTGCCGGTGGAGGAGGTGATAATGAAAAAGGAGAAGAGAGAGAGGATGTGGTTCTGGGCCCTGGCCCTTCTAAAAAGTTAGGTAAAGCCCGTGAGTGGAGATCTGTCTCGGGTCTTCTGCACCTTGTGTCGGAGGGAGTTTTCAATAGGTCACGTTGGAGAAAACGACCTGAAACAGCATGCTGGCACAGAAATGCACAAGCGAGCAACACAAAATAAAGGTGCATCAAATATAACTAAATTATTCGGCAGTTCAAATGCAGAACAATACAAAGTTGCTGCATGTGAGGTAACATCAGTGTATCACACAGTTAAGCATGATTTGAGTTACAACAGCATGGACTGCAGTAATAAGTGGGCAAGTGCCATGTTTAGTGATTCGAACACTGCAAAGAAAATGCAATGTGGAAGAACAAAGGCTGAGATGATAACAGCCAATGTGCTTGGCCCCAAAACTGTTCGGGATATTCTAAAAGAGCTGTGTCCTCCTCCCACCGAGGTCGCAGCAGGTGAGGAGGTGGAGTAACTAAAAAAGTAACTAAATCCGCCAGAAACCCGAAAATCTTTGCGCGCGTGCGGGGGACACATGCATGTGTCCCGTTTCTCCATTTCTGGAAGTTGGCAACCCTACTGTCGGCCCTAAAAGCTTCAGAGGGCGGATAGCTGGGCTCCGTAGCGTCCAGCTAGCTTAGCCGCTAGCTTAGCGATAAATACACACAGCGTTGTATTCTCCTCCCCCTGTCGGCCCTAAAAGCTTCAGATGGCGGATACCTGAGCTCCATAGCGTCCCGCTAATGTGAAACACACACACAGCGTTAGCAGGACATTCTCCTCTCCCTGTCGGCCCTAAAAGCTTCAGAGGGCGGATAGCTGGGCTCCGTAGCGTCCCACTAGCTTAGCCGCTAGCTAAAGGTAAACATAGATGGGTACATACTATAGAATATGAATAAATCGTCACCGATGTAGAGGATATATTTTTTTATTCACTTTGAACTCGGCCAAATGGAGTTTAATGCTTTGGGATTTAAGTTAGGCCACATAGTACGTGCATGGGTTTGAAAGTATAACGTGCTAGCCTGCTGTAATACATCGTATAGTCAGGCACAAATTTATGAGAGATTTAACAATGGCCAATTATATTTCTTAAATAATATGTAGCCTATTCCCAGAGCATAATTCATGGGGCAACAAGGTGAGGTGTAAAATGTGTTTTAATATCATAAATGTTACGCTAGCAAACTTCTTGTACGGACTTCGGCAGTAGTGAAGACTCACTGAACGAATTAAGTACAAAGACGAATCGTTCGCGAACGTGCAAATCACCAGAAGTCGTTCGCGAACCGGTGAACGAATCAGTGAACGAATCTTTCAAGTGAACTGAATCAAAAGATTTGTGTCCCCGAAGGGAATCGGAATTCCCATCACTACTATTCAGTTCACTTTCTCCTACTTCCTGTACCCGGTTTCCTGTCTAACCTTCAGTACACATTTTACAAAAATATAAATGTGCAAATATGAAACATACAGGTCAATATCACCTTGCTATTGGTAGCTGAACTGTCAATACCCAAAACATATTCTTAGAAATATATATCTAATTTTGAATTTCGACACAATTAACACTTATAGTTTCATGTCTAGTTACTAGTGCTGTCAAAATTATCGCGTTAACGGCGGTAATTAATGTTTTGAATTAATTGCGTTAAAATATTTAACGCATTTAATGCATGTGCAGAATGGCCCGCCCCATACGTGCCACCAGTGGCAGCGCCAGGGTATGGCTGGGGTAGGCTACACCCATACCAAGAAATGGCTTAGCCCCACCATGAAAAATGATGTTAAAGTAAGCGAAATAAAGTCTGCCAACTCGCGCGGAGTAAATTGCACAGACAGCTGTTAGTAAGATTGATTTCAGTAGCCACGGTTTTGAAAACTTTTGTCACGTAGTGATCGTCTTCTCAATAGAACATCTTTGATAACGGCGTGGTGTTGTTGCAGGAAGTCCCGACGGAGAATACTTTTGCTGTAGTACAGGGGTGCACATAACTGGTACGCAGGTTATGTGCGTAATCTGAAATGCGTACCGTCACTTGTGTCACAAAGCGCATTTGCGTACCGACGTACTTGTGAAGCTTTTCCAGAAGGCGGTTAGATCCCCGGACGACAGAGTCGGTCTCCGTGTGCACAGACAGGGCTGCTGTTATCGTCGGTCTGTACAACGGAATTGTGCCAAAACTACGCCAACCGGCTGCGGAGGGAGACTCCCCCCCCTTCACTGGAGAACTGCGCTAAAACAGCTGATCACAACGTTCACACTCTGTGGTCACGAAGTACTCCACAGAGCATATTAAAGGTCCCATGTCATGGCCAGCTGCTGCGAGCTGCTGCGAGGAGCGGACAGATTTCCGGGTCAGCGATACAGCGAGAACAAGCGAAACTCATCCTGAGCACACACAAACACTCACAGCCGAAGTAAAAACAATAAGTCTGGCTTGATATTGAGTAAGAAAAAGGTTTATAATGCTGGGTCTGCGGAGAGCATTTCTCCCCGATCCCAACTTGTCTATTACCAGCGTTCAGGGAGCTCTATGCAAATCAAGGGGACTCACTGATCGTTAGCCAAGGGAAGTGTGAGGTGCTCCGCGGATTGGTCCATTTGGGCCAATCCGGTCATTTGTTGTTGATTTGGGTATTCAGACGTCACAGTACCCAGGAAGCAAACAATGGAAAATGAGAAATCTCCAACGAGGCGTTTTGGGGCAGCATAGACTGTGTTTTACTCGCTACAGGATGTACTTTGAGGGTTTTTTACTCTGCAGACCGTTCACTTGCATAAAAACCTTCATAACACACAAGGGGACGGGTAATAACCGGAAAAGCATGACATGGGCCCTTTAAGACGAAAACTCATGTACAACAACTTCCTTACTTGCAATAAATAAGCACTAATTAGAGGGTTATTGAGGAAAAACTCTCAACTAATGGCTTATTACTTGTAGAATATGGTCATGTAGAATAAGGCATTAATAAGTGTTTTATAATGACTAATAAAGAGCCAATATACTGCTAATATGCATGTTAATCATTTTAATGCATTTACAGTTGTGTGTACAACAGACTGACCTCACGTGGTTGATGTCAAATAACTTTTCTGTTACAAAGCATTTTATATATAGGTGTCATACAGTTGTGATGATGCAAGTTTCTTTATTGTTCCTTACTGTTTCCTGTGATTAAACAAAGATGCATAGGAAGCCCTTTATAATCCAGATGTATAGAGTGGTGCAGTGATTTGTTGTCGAGCGAACCCTTGCAGCTTACTTCAGAGTCATACATCACTGCATCACTCTTTTGTGCAATACAAAAATATTGATGCTTTTATTTTCATCTATTGAAGGTAAAGAGGCCAACATTTATTTTCAAAATATGATATACAGTACAGTATGCTGATGATGCAATTTAGATTTATGTTGGAAATAGTCTGCTGTGATTTAAAAAATGTAAATGTCATGAAGGTGAACAGGGGCCAACATTTTAATTTCCATTTTACTGAGGCCTCCCTTTTTTTTAAAATATCTTTAAATCAGTACATTTCCAAAGGGATTAACATTGTGTTATGTCTTGCACATGATAATAAATTGGGCTTTGTTAAGCACTTTGGTTTATTGACCTTTTTTATTGTAAAGATCATTATGGTTCATTTATTCTATTCCGAGTAAAATTACCTGATATTTGGAGTAAAATTACCTTCTATTTGGAGTAAAATTACCTTCTATTTGGAGTAAAATTACCTTCTATTTGGAATAAAATTACGTTCTATTGGGAGTAAAATGATGTTCTATTGGGAGTAAAATTAGGTTCTATTGGGAGTAAAATTAAGTTCTATTGGGAGTAAAATTAGGTTCTATTTGGAATAAAATTATGTTCTATTGGGAGTAAAATTAGGTTCTATTGGGAGTAAAATTATGTTCTATTGGGAGTAAAATTAGGTTCTATTGGGAATAAAATTATGTTCTATTGGGAGTAAAATTAGGTTCTATTTGGAATAAAATTATGTTCTATTGGGAGTAAAATTAGGTTCTATTTGGAATAAAATTATGTTCTATTGGGAGTAAAATTAGGTTCTATTGGGAGTAAAATTATGTTCTATTGGGAGTAAAATTAGGTTCTATTTGGAATAAAATTATGTTCTATTGGGAGTAAAATTATGTTCTATTGGGAGTAAAATTATGTTCTATTGGGAGTAAAATTAGGTTCTATTGGGAGTAAAATTACTTGATATACCTCATATTTGGAGTACAATTACGTTCTATTTGGAGTAAAATGACCTTCTATTATGAGTAAAATGGCAGTAGAGTTGTTTTTAATATACACTATATAGAGTAAATAACCATTAAGCAGAGTAAAATCTAAGCACATAATAGAGTAAATTGAACTCTAAAAATAAAACTGAACAAAGAGTACATTTTACTCTGTATAGGTTGGGACCAAATGTAAGAACATTTTCTTCAATTTGAGTCAAATGTACTCAGAGAAAATATATGTCATGTTATGGTATATCAATATTATTGTTGTCACTATTCAAAGTCAGTCTGCCCTAAAAAACCTCACAAAAGCCTTTTGTTACTTTACTCAAACCTCAACTATACTACTAAAATAAAACATTTTACTACTACATTTCCCTGATAGAGAGATATATTTGGTAACATTTAATATTCATATTTTAATTTAAAATGTTACATGACATAACATGATGAATTATTATTTACAGTAAAATAGAAAGCTCACGTTGAACAGCTTTCAGCAACAGCAAATAGTGCTTAAAAATATTCCCCAAAAAATATTTACTAGATACCAGTTAGTATAAGTATATAAAAATCACTAGATTAATTTTAGAAAACATTTTGAGCCCACAAATAACGGCCCTGAAAAAACACATCATGTCTACTACTACTGTCAGACACAAATACACTTAGTTAGTATAATTAGTCGCATGCGTTAACAAAGGTCATTTCAGTCTTGCATCCACAACATACAATACATGCAAGTGTGTTAAAAATAATGTTTAATGTGAAAGCGCTACCACTCCCTCTGATTCATCTCTCCACTCCGTCTCTCTCTGAATGATGGAACCATTAGTGAAAAGACATTAAATATAAAGAGCAGCTAATTTATCACCTTAACCCCACAACACTGAAGAGCAAGTATAGTAGTCTTTATTTTTGTTTTAATAATGTATGTATCAGGCTCGTTATTGCTGCTTTTATAATGTGTTTTGTGCATGACTCTACTCACAATTAATGAGGGGTGTTATAAATGAATAAATGTGTGTTTTTGGACGAGTGTCTCATAAATGACTTGCTAATAATGTGGAACACTCAGGCTGGTTGGCAGCTTGATACTGAGGGAGTGTGAATGGGTTGCTAACAAGATACATCCCACATAATTCTCTCAAAAATGTAAACATGCAAACATAGTGAGGATACAACTACTAAGGATTTTTAAGAGATTTATCGATTTTCTCCCAATATTAAACATATCATTTTTTTAAATAATAGATTCAATTTTTAGATCATAGATTGGTCTTGGATATTTCTAAAATAATCTTATTCATTTTCAAAGAACAGCTCACTGCATTATTTTAGCATTGTGATCAATAAATCCTTGATGGAAGTATTTGGTAGTGTGATGGAAACTTCTGGAGTAAAGTGAGTCACGAGGAGAGCAGGAGCTTGATGGCAAACACTGATGGTTTATTATGGAGTTACGGCCGGAGATTTGGCCACACATGTTCAAGGTTCAAGGCTTTTATTGGTCATGCGTACATAGTGTAGTTATGACGATGAAAATCTTAGGTCACAGGCTCCTCCAACAGTACAACACAATAAAACAGAAAAAACAAGTAAATACAAAAAGATAAATAGCAAAAAAAGTGAAATAGTGCTTCTGCCATGAGGTGACACAGCGGTTGCCAAACCAATTCTGAAGCTCTGTCCTGTAGTCAGAATAATAGACAGTTTTGGGTCAAAATTGCACCACATTAAACACTGCATCCCGGGTCCCCAGCCATACAACTGCAAACTAAAACTTCTCAACCAAAGGGAGATAAGTCAATATTAGTGTTCAAGTTCTTAGAAACGTAACCACCATTTCTAGGAAAGCAAGGCTTTGCATATTGCAGGTCGCTTTAATGCAACTTCCTGAAGTGCTTCAAACCATGGGAGCAGTTTGATCCTTTCTCCAATGTGTCCAAAGATCTTCCAGTTCAGCATCAAGTTTCTTGATTTTCTCGAGTGTTTATTCATTTGACAATCAGTCATTGATGCTTTGAAAAGTCTGGGGACAACTTCAACACCGATGGCCATGAACTCCGATCACACCTTGAGTGTTTGGTCCAGGACAAAGCAGCAGCAAATGGATGATTGTATGGTGAATTCAGCACGGGGCGTCACAGATAATCGGACCACTTCAGAAGATCCGTGCTGTCCTTGGTGCAGACTTAAAGCCTGTCAGAAATATTACTGAGTAAAGAGTATCTCAAGATGCTTGCAATACAATACTAAGTACACTTCCTGTAAAAAGATGTCACAGTGGCAAACACTTCATCAAGAGGAGAAAAGAAAAATAAACCTTCCTTCCGGCTGCTTCATAGTGAAGATCTTCACCGCTTCAGGCAGTGTTTTCTTAACACTGTTAAGCATATGTGACCTAGGTCAGAGCCAGTATACACTGCAGACCTGGGAGGGAAAGAGCAAGGGCGAAGAAAGGCTTACTAATCAAACAGTAAGGGGAATGGAGAGAGCATGTGGCGGCCATCAAACCTGAAGGGTGGGCCGCCAGATTGATGAGAGGCAACAGAGGTACAGCCTCATACTGTGCTGAACAGGTGAACATGGTAAGAGGACTTTAAAATAAATGAACATTCATCCTTGTTTGGACTGAATAACTATTATGGATGTTTGAACAAATCTACCTCCCACAAATCCTCCTGTTATCCTCATATTTACTATACACCCTTTATCCTCGGGGGGGGCAATTTGACCCCAGTAGTTTAAAACTCAAGAAAATCATAATATTACAAATGTTAACCAAAATGTATGTTTCTCGTGCTTTAGGTGTCTTTGTTGACTACCTAAATAACCTTTTAAATAAAACATTACCCTAACATACCCCCCCACAGACCCCTTTATACATCCGGAATTCCTATTATGTGACTATCAAAAAATGTATAAATAACCATAACATCTCACTGATTGAAATAAAATGTTAAAGTAAGATCTTTTTGCTGTTGTTAAAGGACCAATATTATTTCCAAATACAATTTTGGCATTTAAAAAACATATTTATATTATCAAAGACAGTTACATGTATTGTGTTTGGGGTCAATATGGAAATATTGCCCTTCCAGTGCCAAAGGCTTTATGTTGCTTCTCCTTTTGCACACTCCTTCTATTGATGAGCAACCCAATGTAGGCTTGCAAGTGGGTCCCATCCAATTCCTTGTAACTGTCCCCTTACACCCCCCCCCCCCCCCCTTCTAAATTAGTCTCAAGTATATCCTTCTCAATTGTTTTATGATGAGCTCGAATGCTGACTTTATTTCTTGGACATTGCTGACAGTGTATCTTGTGGGGCCTTGAACCATTTCCATGACATTAGCAGCACTCCCTTTCATGGGGAGCAGGACCATGATAACTTCATATTTGGAAAGTAATGTGTCTGCTTGTGGTAGAGAGACAACAGGAGTGTATGTACTGGGGTCTCATTCTCATCAGAAGAGGAAGCCTCATAATCAGGGTCCTCCTCAACATTAGCCTCTGTCTCAGAAATATTCTCTTCTATGTCACTTTCACCGTCAAATAGCTGTGACAAAACTTCACTGACAGAAAACCTTTTCTTTGAGGTCATCTTCAATTAAGAGAGAAACATTAGGAAAAACCACACATAGCACCAAGAGAAATGGATTGGAAGGATGCTATGCAAGCTTTAGTATGTTCCCCTCCACTAAGTTGTGTAACCTACTAATGTCCTCAGGGGAACCGTACTGTATGTCCCATGTTTCTCAAAATATAAGAGTTCTCGCAATGTAGGTATTAGGCCCACCTGAGCTGCAATGTCCTCATGGGAACCATATGGCCATGCCCCATGTTGCAGGACATTTACAGTTTATTATTCATTATGTTATATAGTAAATTAATGGTAAAGTATATAGTATTCTCCCCTCCCCTATGTGAATTATGAGTGGATCTCGCTCCTCAGATATGGTATGGTATGAGATAACTAAAGCAGAGGGTAGTTTTTTTTACAATGATACATTTGCATGTAATAGTCACCTCAATATTATCCTACATAATCAACACAAATATGTGTAAAATATTGACATTTTTATGTTTTATACTACTAAAACAGCCTTGGGTCAAATTGACCCCAAGGAACACCGATGCGTACAAAGTGCGTAAAGGAGATCATCATGTTCATTTTATGTTTACCCATTAGTCCTCTCTAAATTATGAAAAGTCATGAAATACTAAGCAAAAATAAATAATGTGAACCATATTTTTAGATACGTTAAACAATGAATGGGGTCAAATTGACCCTAAGGATAACAGGAAGGTTTTAAAAAGGCTTTCAAATAAATAATGTACAGCTTTGTAAACTTTTCACAGCGTAAATATGAGAACAAAGGTCTGAAAGATCTAAGATAGTTTGTGAAACATGTATTCCTCTCAGGAGCTGCACATATTTTAATTTCTCAGCAGTTTTATAAATAAAATAGGTATAAGTATTTGTGTACTTTCTAAGATGAATCAGGTGTAATGCTACTTTAAATATTACCTGTAATAATCACTGTAAATCACTGTTACCAACATAATCTGCTAAATGTAGCTTCATGCTAACAACTTGTTACACAATTTACAACTAACGATCTTGGTCATTTCTCTCACAAACCTGTAGAGACAACCGTAAAACAGCGCATGTCAGCAACTCACAGTGTTTAGGCCTAAATACAGAGAAAAATGACAGTGGTATGCAGAAGAACGTTATTTACCTGAGAAAAACTGCTTGGCTGCATGTGTTGTTAATCTCTCCCAGATTTCACATTAGATCCACTGGAAAATATAAACATTCACTTTATCTAATATTCTAGTAGAAAAAGTTTTGTTCAGTAAACAGATGTCTCCAATCTGGTAGCAAGCCTGGTACACACTAACTTGAAAGCTAAACCTGGAAACGCTGACCAATCAGAGCAGGCTGGGCTTCAGGAGAATCAGCACTTTCAGAAAGAGGCTGAATCAAGGCAATATTCAGGCAGACAGTATGAGCAAAGTGAATGTTAATTTTGGACATTTCAGATGTAATGATAATCTAGCAACAAAGAAAATAATTAAATGAACCTGAGAAGTTGTATAATATATGATCTTTAAATGTAACCTATTATGCAAAATGCACTTTTCTATGTCTTTTATACATAAATATGTGTCCCCGGTGTGTCAGGAGACTCACAAAGTGTCAGAAAATACAACCCTCTCTTCTATGGAGGAAATTCCACACAAAAACAAAAACAACCTGTGTGGCAAGAAATGAACAAGTAATAGAAGTTTAACACAAAGTTTTGTTATTCAATAAAGTCAATAAAAGTCAAAAGCATTTAACAGAGTTAATCTATTTCAGCTGAAAGGACAGAGTCGTGCACCAAAAGGTTCGTACAAGATCTGACCTCATACAACAGAAAATACAAACACTTTATACACTTGAGAGCAAGGGAAGGGGAAGGTCCTCTTTTAGGTACATTTACATTACGGGAAGTGTTGGCCAGACAATTGAAACTTGCATACAGCTAGGCAATATACATTACAGGACAGTTTGGCCAGACGGTGGAAACTATAGGTTACTTACGTAATCCCAGTTCTCAGAGTAACATGAAGTGAGATGTCTCACTATGGGATATGCCTCATCGCGGAGCAAACAGAAGCATCAATCTCATTACACCAATCCTGATTGGCTGGTGATCTTGACGTCAGCGTCAGGGAATTCACCCCCTATAAGTAGCTTGCGCCACGACGCATGCATCATTCAAAATAAGCACCTCTTCTCGCTTCACCATAGCAAGGAGGGCCGTCTGGTGAGACATCTCACTTCATGTTACTCTGAGAACTGGGGTTACGTAAGTAACCTATAGTTCTCATTCATAACACTCCGTTCGATGTCTCACTATGGGAAATTGTTGCTCCCGTATTGTCAGACGAGCTTATCTCGAAAATCACCAAACCAACCAGAACTTAACAGGTAGAGCTCTGACTCAACCAGGTGCCCAGCACTGCTTGAGTCACACTGGGAGCAGAACGTCCAGCCTGTTAAGAGGCGGACAAAAGTGAGCGGCGAGGACCAGCTCGCCGCTGCACCAATGTCTTGGATGGGAGACATCCTGGACAGAGCCCAGGATGCAGCCAGACCCTGAGTCGAAAGAGCTCGCGGACCCGAGGGTGCCTGCGAACTCTGACTCATATGGGCCCCAAAGCAATTGCTTCCACAAACCAGTGGGAGAGCCATTGCTTAGTAACAGGCTTGCCCTTATAAGGGTTAGCCCAGGACACAAGGGGTTGGTCATTATGACGAAGCACCCTTGATCTGTCCCTGTACGTGCGTAAAGCACGGGCTGGACACGGCAAATCCGGCCGCTGTTCCCCGGAGGAATACAGTGGCGGGGAGGATGCCTCAATGTCAAATGTGGTACCTGAACCAACCGCCTTAAGATAAAGGTAAGGTTGGGCTTCAACCACACTCTGTTTGCCCTGGGGCAAAGCTGATATATCTCCGCTGGCCAGTACATAGCTGGCCAATGCGGAGCTATCAGGATAAGTGTGTGGCGTTGCTCTCTCACTCTGGCCAGAGTTGGGGGTATCAGAGCCAGGGGTGGGAACGCGTACAGAAGGCCCGGGGGCCAATCGTGCGCGAGTGCATCCACGCCTAACGGTGCATTTAGATCGCGCATCGAAAAGAACAGCTGACACTGAGCGTTGTCTTTCGATGCGAACAGATCCACCGCGGCTCTGCCGTAACGCACCCACAGCTGGCTCACAATCCTTGGATGTAGAGTCCAGTCTGCATAAAGTGGTATACCTCTGGACAGTAGATCTGCCCCGAGGTTCATCACTCCCGGTACGTGCGTCGCTCTCAGAGAGAGGAGACGTCTACCGCTCCATAGGATCAGTTTGCGCTCCAGTGTGTGTAACTGGAGAGAACGCAAACCCCCTTGGCGGTTAATATACGATATTGTGGTCGTATTGTCTGTCCTCACGAGGACGTGATGTCCCCTGAGGAAAGGCAGAAAGCGTTTTAGGGTGAGAAACACCGCTAAAAGCTCCAGGTAATTTATGTACACCCGCTGGAGGTCTCTGCTCCAGAGACCCCTCACCGGGCGACCTTCATAAATACCTCCCCAACCTGTCAGACATGCGTCCGTGGTGACCACTTTCCATGAAAGGACAGCACCCATAGGCACACCTCGTACTAGAAAAGTCGGGTGCAGCCAGTGGCGCAGTGCCATTACGCATTTCACAGTAACCATCACTCTCCGCGCGCCATGGCGCACGGGGTTTAGTTTTAGGGCGGCCACCCAGCGCTGAAACTCACTCATGTGTAAGCGTCCCAGTCGTACGACCAGGAAGGCTGACGCCATGAGCCCCAGCAATCGCAGGCATGATCTGAAGAGAACATGTTTGCGCAGCTGGAAAAGAGCGAGACAAGCTCTGAAAGCTTTCACTCTTTCCGCTGACAAGCGAGCTGAAAAGGGCACCGAGTTCAGGCGTAAACCCAGGAAGAGTATAGTCTGCGCGGGGCACAACATGCTCTTCTCTGTGTTTATTATGAAACCCATGTTGAGCAGGTGCTTTACGAGGACATTTGTCTGCGTAACAGCCTCCTGCTCCGACTGTGCGAGAAGCAGCCAGTCGTCCAGGTAGGTCGCCAGGCGAATACCCTGTTGTCTTAACGGGGCTATCGCGGCTTCCTTACATCGTACAAACACCCTTGGACTGAGAGACAGACCGAAGGGGAGTACTCTGTATTCATAACAGATCCCCTGAAATGCGAATCCCAGATATTTCCTGTGTGGGTAATATACTGGGATGTACGCATCTTTCAGGTCGACTGATGTAAACCAGTCGTCTTGTCGCACGAGCCGCAGCAGAGATGTGTGAGTGAGCATTCTGAACTTATATCTTTTTAGATATTTGTTCAGAGCCCTCAAATCAAGTATTGGCCGAATTCCGTTCCCTCCCCGTTTGGGAACGAGGAAGTACTTGGAATAGAAGCCGCCCTGACTCTGCTCGGCGGGTACAATAGATATAGCCCTCTTTTCTAGGAGTGAGAGAATCTCTCTCTCCAGAATATGGGCTGACTCTCCTCGGGCCTGCGAATGCAGAATGCCCGAGAAGCGAGGGGGGGTGACGGTGACTTGGAGTCTGTAGCTCCGTGTAACTGTCTTGAGAAACCCAAGCAGATGTCGTGAGCATCTCCCGCTGTATGCTCCTTAGAGCCAGCTGAGATGTCACGTCTCTTCCCCTCTGAGTCTCTATTTGTTGTGTTATGGGGCCCTCCAGTGTCTGAGCACTGTGGTGCCCCATTTCGACAATCCCCACCGACACAGCGCATGCGCGTGGCGGTGGTGCCCTTACGGCTCCAGCCGGCACTGCGCATGCGCGTGACGGTGGTGCCTTCACAACATCAGCCGGCACTGCGCATGCGCGTGACGGTGGTGCCTTTACAGCTCCAGCCGGCACTGCGCATGCACGTGACGGTGGTGCCTTTACAGCTCCAGCCGACACTGTGCATGCGCGTGGCGGTGGTGCCCTTACGGCTCCAGCCGGCACTGCGCATGCGCGTGACGGTGGTGCCTTTACAGCTCCAGCCGGCACTGCGCATGCACGTGACGGTGGTGCCTTTATAGCTCCAGCCGACACTGCGCATGCGCGTGACGGTGGTGCCTTTACAGCTCCAGCCGGCACTGCGCATGCACGTGACGGTGGTGCCTTTATAGCTCCAGCCGACACTGCGCATGCGCGTGACGGTGGTGCCTTCACGACCCCAGCCGGCACTGCGCATGCGCGTGACGGTGGTGCCTTTACAGCTCCAGCCGGCACTGCGCATGTGCGTGACGGTGGTGCCTTCACGACCCCAGCCGGCACTGCGCATGCGCGTGACGGTGGTGCCTTTACAGCTCCAGCCGGCACTGCGCATGTGCGTGACGGTGGTGCCTTCACGACCCCAGCCGGCACTGCGCATGCGCGTGACGGTGGTGCCTTTACAGCCCCAGCCGGCACTGCGCATGCGCGTGACGGTGGTGCCTTCACAGACCCGTCAATTGTCCGCCCTTTGAGAGAGGTCGTAGCTGCTCTCAGAAGGGGAACAGTTGACGGACTGTTTATTGTTTTTCTTTTCATTTTCGAGCTGCGCCCTTGGCTCGAAGCCTGGATGCGTCAGCGGAAAATGTTTTATGACAGAAAAATCAAATAAGTGTGTGACATGTGTTTACGCGGACTTGAGGATGGTGTTGAGGCATCTCTCGAGGCGGCGGGAACACATTTAGAGCTGGGGAACGTAGACTTCCAGCTCTGTCACAGAGGGGAGAAGGAGGGGCTGTCACGCCGCTCGCTTCTTCTTCCTCGACTGCTGGCCGAAATTCTGGGTTGGCTGCGCCTGGGCTGCAGCCGGAACCGGAGATTTTCTAGGCCAGCTCGCCCTCGTCCCCTGCCTGGGCTGGGGACTCGGGGCGGACTGCGACCTCTGCGTTTTCGGTATTTTGAACCGAGCAGGGTTCGGAGCAGCTTGGACGAAGGGCTGCCGCTGCGAAGGCAGCGGCTGGGCCCTTCGAGGGAGGCAGAGGTGGAGGGCCTCGTCCTCCTTCTTTTTCGACTCGCATCTCCTCTGCATGAAGGCAAGAGCGGAGCCGAAAATCCCCTCGGGAACGATGGGCATGTCAAGCACATCCTCCTTTTCCCGGTCTGGGAGGTTGGTGAGGTTGAGCCATCTAGCTCTTTCCTGCACCACCATTATCCCCATTGTTTTGCCCGTGGCCTGGACGGCGCAGCGTTGGACACGGAGACAAATGTCTGTGACCGCGGCCAACTCATCCAGAACGGCCGGTCCAGGATTACTCAACATATCCTCACAGAGCTCCGCTTGGTATGCGGTTAGCAGTGAGGAAACGTTCAGAGCCCTGGCGGACAACGCTGCGGCTCTGTAGGACCGTTCAGTCATGGTCGACTGGAAACGCTCCACCTTCGCTGGCAGCGTGGGGTTCCTGCTTGGTGACGGGCCCATCCTCGGTAGGAGGTGGGCTGCCACCAGCAGTTCCATCGGCGGTATGCGGAGCAGGCCGAGCCTCTGCGGGCGAGACCATGGTGAGGTCTCGCCGGGAGCTCCCGCCTGGTGAGGCGTGGGGCTCCGTTCCCGCGTCTCTTGCCGCCACCGGGTCCCGGCCTGATACGGCGTGGGATCCCGGTTCCGCAGCTGCCGCTGTTAGTGAGCCCCAGACCGACACAATGAGGGGCTCAGTCTCTGCGGCGGACACCACCGTGTCTTGATTGCCAAACGACGAATCAGTGGACATGAGGGAGTCCTGTTCCAACAAGCTAGCTTGGTGTGCTAGCCGTCGGTGGAGGCTCTTTCGGGTGAAAAGGGCACAATGCCCGCACGAGCCGGGGTTGTCGATAGCCTCATGTGCGTGTTCCAGCCCGAGGCAGGACGAGCAGACCTGGTGTGAGTCTGTGCCTGCTATCTTCAACCCGCAGCCGCATGACCGAGCCTCCGAGTCCCTGACTCCTCTGGTGTGAGGGGGAGAGGCGTCCATCTTGTTCGCCTCGTGGCGTGGAGAGGACCCGATCGTAACAGGTACGTCGTTGAGAGAAAAAGTGTTACCAACCCGTCCTTAATCCGGAGAAAAAGGGACGGTGTGGGTCCTTTGTTCTCAAAGAATATTGACTGGTGTGTCAATATACTTCTAATCCTTTTCTCCTCCGTGAGAGAAAAAGAAAAGCGTCCTCGCTACCGTGGTGTCGGTAGTAAGGGGAAGCTAGCTAGCAATAGGTGCGTAGCTAGCTTGATAAAAATCAAAACCTTACCTTACTTTCCGGGGAAAGAAACGGCGAGGTCGATTTTAATACTAACTGGCGTTAGTATTACCGTCTTCTTGCGAAGCAGAAGGAGTAGCCGGCGAGCGCCCGTCGACCGAAATGGTTATATTTGGGTTCAGTCTGTGGACCGTTAAGCTTGTCCGGCTACTATAGAGATGTGCTCTGAAGCGAGAAGAGGTGTTTGAATGATGCATGCGTCGTAGCGCAAGCTACTTATAGGGGGTGAATTCCCTGACGCTGACGTCAAGATCACCAGCCAATCAGGATTGGCGTAATGAGATTGATGCTTCTGTTTGCTCCGCGATGAGGCGCATCCCATAGTGAGACATCGAACGGAGTGTTATGAATGAGAACTTGCATACATGTTCATTACAAACCAATGGCTGAAGAGACAGCCTTTTGTCTGTTCTAAGGAAGTGAAAATTAGAGGCTTAGATGTCAAACCGTGGGAAAATAGAAACCAAAGAATGAAGTTACAGTAATACTTATTCTTAAATGAGACTTAATGATACATTTCTACAACATTTTCATCCTTACCCACATCTCTAAAAACAGGGGTACAAGGGAGCTGATACAGATTTGCTCCGGTCATGACGACATTACTAACATGTGGGATGGCTTTACGTTGAACTCCTGGCAACGTCCCCCCACGTCCCAACCTATCGTCCCCATATACAGTCGCTAGCTGAATCCCCTCCCTCAGCAGTGTGTCTGTGTATTCAGCAGGATATCTACGAGAGGGACTTAGAGTAAAGTTGTTGTATATATAATACATATAATGACACTGTTCTAGCGGTAAACACTGAATAAAGAACATGTCAACCTATGTGCTGTATCAGAAACAATGAGCAATGTGTTTTGGAAGTAATATGGTCTGTGTTTACATTAGCAAGCATCGCTAACACTCAGAGCTAACGCTGTACTGGAAAGAGTATGTGTAAAGAAGCAGGATATCAAAGGTTCTGTCCTTGTGGTAAACCCGCGAGAGAAAAAGCATTTGAGCTCCATACTGTTTCAGAAATAATGCTTCTGGATCTGGATCTGGATTAATACTGAGCAGAACCCAGAGGTATCACGCTCAGTGCGGGATGGATGATCCCCGCTAAATGTCACTTAAAGTTTGCCGGAAGCACTCCACGAACTCTGCGATGACAGCTTCTTCTGGTATCAAGTTCCACTCTCTGATTGTTCTCAGAAAGAAAGAGTATTTAAGAGTGTCACTAGTAGCGAAAATTCGCTTGAAGTTCAAAGAGTTTGCTTTGCGGGTTGCACTTCAAACTGGCTCTAGGTACATTGATGCATCAATGGCTGAGATGTTATGGACAATCTTGAAGAAGAGAATCAAACGAGCCAAAGGGGCGTGGCCAGCAGCAGCTCCAAAGGGGCGTGGCCAGCAGCAGCTCGGTTATAGTTAACCTGTTAAGCCCCGAGCCTGTTTTTCAGTTCTCAGGCTCGAAAATGACATTTCCAGAACAAATGACCATATCTTCACTTCTAAAAGGGGAAAATTAATAATCTGTTTTCTCAAAGTAATGATAAACCTGTGAGTTGGATGTAGAAACGTCAGAATCAATATATATATATATATTTATATATATAAATACATTTTAAGATTTAAAAAAATACAGATTTCAGTATTCTGAGGCTCTGAGCCCCATTTATTTTCCTCACAGACGACAAAAAAAGTCTGACATTATACGATTTAAAATAAAAACAATAATCGTGGCTTGATATTGAGTAAGAACATGTTTTTATGAACCCCACAGCTTCTGGTCTTCCAAGACCCGAACGGACAAAAAGACGTGCTGCAGGCACGAAACATACTACCAATAGAAATACATTGCTTTTAAAATCGTTCTGTGTGACACGAAAAAAAGTGGAAAATTGTGTTGGTGAACACGAATCAATAGATTAAATGTCGTGACTATAACACGAAATGCAGTGAGACTGGGTTGCATATTGACATGATACTTTTACTGCACGTTACATAAGACATAAGGAACAGTCTGTGGGCATGCCTCTACTCCATCCCATTTAAACTTAAGTCTTCAGTGAATACATACAGTTTTATTTTACACGTGACCCTGCTGTGCCTCAGCCTGCAGATAATCAAATACTGGAGCTCCACGCAGCCTGTATGACGTCTGTGATAATGACATATTTTCAACGGCCCAGGGAGTCAAATCACAACAGATGAGCCGCAGCGCGCGCCACTCCATGTTAAACAGTCACTTAACGGACTGACACTAGCAGTAGATTCCACCTTGTCTCCATGGCAACCCCACCAAGGTGCCCAGCGCCGGTTGGCGGAGCCGGTGAATGGCCGGTCAGGTGTGAAATTACCTCAGTGCCCGGCGCCACATGGAGCATGAAGAGTTTAACAAAGCAACGTGGTTAAAGGAGAGCGTCCTCCTCACACACACACACACACACACACACACACACACACACACACACACACACACACACACACACACACACACACACACACACACACACACACCTCTTGTCTTGCTGTCATACTAATGTGATTCACTTGGAACTGTTTCTTCTCAGTGTAGAAACACCAAACAGGTTAAATTGGGAGATAGATGTAGGCCTGCTTAAGCTGAATTGGGGGATTACCATAAAACAGAGTGAGATTTGCCCTGACATCTATATACCAATGTTCCACAGCTCTGATTATCTCTATCTTATGGTGTGTCAACTTGGATGAAGCAGTGCCCGTTTCGTGTTGATTTGTTCATATGCAATTTCAATAAGAATTCTTCGATTATGTCAGCAGATGTATGTGTTTCAGTGTTTTCTTATTTATTCTTCTGGTCATCAACCAACTGATTAATTAAACAATTATTTTTCAGATCCGGGGGGTGGGGGATGAAGCTTTGAGATAATGTATGACAGTGACATTTTATGTGTTCCGCAAGAGCTTGCAAAGAATATAATATGTTTATTATACGGTTACATGCCGTTTTACAGAAGCACATTGCCAATGAACATGTCCCACAATGTATCTCATTTTGTGACATGCGCACTGAAGAGACTTGCAATTATTTGACCTAGACTTCTGCATTCAGACATAGTTAATTATGAAGTTATTACCCTATCCGATAATAATCCAATGCAGAGGCAATAATGTAATATAATACATTATTTTATATATTTATATCGTCTTACAACCGGCCCTTTGAGTGCAACCATAATGCTAATGTGGCCCACGATGAAATTGAGTTTGACACCCCTGACTTAGAGCTTCATGTTGTTTCATATAGCCCGGCTTGGCTTGACATGGCTCACATGAGATGGAGCCCAGCACAGCAGGGATTTGCATCCCCCTCCCAACAGGATGACCTGCTGGAGGTGAGTGTAACCATGGCTGTGACTACTGGTCAAAGGAGTGGCTGTGAAACAGTGGATAAACACGTTTTATTTGACGTCTTCACTCTTCCTCCCTGCAGTATAAGTAGACTTGGTTTGACTGAGAAATGGCACTTATTCAGTGATAACAGAAACAGTCACTTAAATAATATAATTGAAGCAAACTAAACTCTCAATTTTTGGTTTTCTGCTTTTAACCATCTAAAGAAGATGGTGGATCATCTGACTGACATTCACAAAATGTCTTTGGAAATGTGTTGCAGCCTCAGATGGCTAATTAGCTTTTGAACAAGAGTCAGTCACCTGATCAGTGCTGAGCCCTGTGCATGACTGACAGTCTGTTAATGTCTGCGCTCAGCACAGATGTAAAGCTCCATGTTTGACCTCCAATTTGTCATCTATAGAGAGGAAGATAAAGCAATTTATTTACATAGTTTTTCCTATCCAAAAAGGTGATTAGAACATATTTTCACAAAGCCAGGAGCCAATCATATGCCACATGCTGACTGAATGAGTTTCAGATATTTCATTGTCGTTGTTCAGTGTAATCCAGGCATGTGTCTGGAATCAGTGATTGTTATCAAGTGCATTTAGTTTATTTGCCACATTTCATGCGAGTGTCTGGATTGATGATGATTTAGTGTCTTCAACAATTACGTAATTAATAAAAAAATGGTTCATAAATAGGACAACATATTCATAAATCTTTGTCCACATGCAAGCTTTTCAAAAACTTCAACCACATCTCAGGGTCTTCATATAAACTATATTTTAAAGGCCCAAGAATGTTATCCCATGCCCATTTCCCTTGACTACCAATAGCAAAAATGAAAGTGAAAACCAAGCCACACATTGCTGTGTATGAAACAAACAATTGTCTTGTTGCTTATTGCTCATTGCTCTTTTTGTCCTGGAGTGTATCAATTGAGTTTATAAAACGAATAAGTCAAATCATATAATGAGCGTATATAACGGGTAGAATTGTAGTTACTTTTCACAAGTCAGTATCCCTCCGCGTCTGAGAAAAAGCTACAACCGTTACAACTGTTACATTAGCAGTGGCGTTTTTATGTACAAAAGTGGTGGGGCACAAAAAACTTAGATGTCTATATATAAGCTTCTGCAGTGACGTGCAGTGAGGTTCATGGCTGGTGAGGCACTAACTCTTCAGGTTTACAAATATTATGTTTTGACCTAAATCAAAATATAATATTATTTTCAAAAGCTTTTTTAGTCTGATGCTTCGATTAATTTTAAACATACAGTTCAACAAAAGGATACCCAAAACATTTAATTTTATCATTTAAATATGTAATTGTTCTCTCTTATTAAGATCCCATTTTCAATAAAATGGTGGTCTTACCTTGACTTGAAGATGAAGTTCATTTGCCTATCCTTCTGGACAAAAATCTCTATTACTTTTTTGTAAAAGTCCTCCTTATCTTCTTGTAGTTTCAAAAGTCTATCATAAATCTAATCGATAGATTTATGATTCGAAAATAATAAAAGTAGGGTAGACATGTGGATATTATCCGGCTGAACAAAACGTGCATTTATCTAACAGGTACGTTTCCCACAGACCTTATTTGGAGCTATTTTCTAAAATCCTATGGAGAAATCTCATTGCTTTTTTGTCGAGGGAAGCCATGCGCAGCTTACTTCCGGGTTTTAGGATGCGTCACTGCACCTCTCTCATCTCCTCTTCACACACCACACTTTTCGCGGCACACGTACTTACAGCCAATCAGCTGTGAATTATGTGAGATGACGTATGGTGGGGATGGCAGCTCTATGCCCCTATGGTCATTATTTTTTTGCCACACACATTAAATAGGAAAATACTCTAAGCATGCGCAGTGTAGTTTTTACAGTCACCATTCACTTAGACCAGGGGTGCCCAACCAGTCGATCGCGATCGACCGGTCGATCGCGGGGAGATTCCCAGTCGATCGCGAGATGTGTCTAAAAATAGACCAACAACATTCTGTTTTATCGTTAATGTCCTATAACATAATCTTCCCGTGCCAGAATAATGCACTTGAACGCATCAAAGCTTTGTGATTGGCCGGCGTGACCCCATGTGTCGGGGCGTGGCTGGTGAGCAGTGGGCACTATTTCGCTGACGTTGTCCGTGTCAACAGGAGTGACAGTCCGCAATTATGGCAGAAGCAAAAAAGCCCAAAATATATAATTTTCATTCCGAGTGGGAGGATGATTATTTGTGTATCTATTCCACTTCAAAGTCCATCTGTCTCATCTGCAATGTGAGCGTGGCTTTATCGAAGAAGGGTAATTTAGGAGCGGCATTTCAAAACAGTGCACGAGACGGAATTCCCTCCTAATTCTGCCCAACGCTCCCAAAAGGGGAGGGGCCTGAAAGGACAGCTAAATGCACAGCAGTCCATTTCCACCAGGCCCAACAACAAGAGCAAGGCTGCTACCAGAGCATCTTATCGTGTCAGTCACGTTCTTGCCAAACACATGAAGTCTTTCAAAGACGGCGAAGTTGTGAAAGAAGCTTTCCTGGAGGCTAAGACGCGCTTTTTGGGGACAGTAAAAATAACAGTAGCATTTCAACAGGTTTTTGATATAATAAAAACTCAAGTTAGATACCGTTATTAATCAGCTGTAAGTTTTTGTTTGTTTAAACTTATTCATTACAATTATTGTACGCAATGGTATAAGAATGCAAACATTAAGATCTGTTCTGTTTAAATTGATTATAGTCTATTATCAATTCAGGTTAAGAAACTAGTGTTGCTTGCATCCTATTTTAAAGGCATTTATTTTTATAATCTACTAAAATGCAACAAAAAAAGGATTTGATTCTATTAATTTTGTCTTTTTTATTGCACCTTGGCAGCAGATTCCTGAGTAGCTTCAGATCTGAGTTGTCTTATTAGTAAGCCTCATTTATACTTTTGAAGCAACACTATTTTTATATAATGGCAAAGAAAGGGTTCAGAGTCTTTTATTTTTTTCCTGTGTCATATGTGGCAGCACTTTTCAATGTTTCTTGAAAACATTACCCACTGTAGTGACATGTGAATAAACACCAACTCTGTATCAACAACACTGTTGTGTAACTTCAGTTGAATACTTGTATGTGTGTAGATTAGAAAGAGGTAAGATAAAGGATCTGCAGTATTTTATGAAGTATTCATCGTACAAAGGTCAGTTTTATACAAGTGGAAGTGTGTATTTACCTGGTAGTAGGCTGTCAGTAACTACACCTCTCTATTTGGACTGGTAGATCTCGGCAGACTGGCAACTTTAAAAGTAGCTCTCGGTTAAAAAAAGGTTGGGCACCCCTGACTTAGACAGTGAGAGGGAGGGGCATGATTGGGTTTTGTCCCACATGTCCCACATAAACAGCTCAATAGGCACACACTGTAGACACTAATTAGAAGAACACAGACTAAAACACAGATGGATTTTTTATTTTATTTTTTTTAATCATTATTTTTAATACTTTCTGCTGACACTAGGTGTGGGCTGTGCCCCTAATGACCAGTTGCCACTGTACATTACGTCCGTTACGAAACTAACTAACAAAGCTTACGATGGAAACATTTAAGGTTAACTTCGACCTCCGGGGTGGCCTTACTATGGAGGAGTGGATTAAGCAGTGCCTATCTCCAGAAAAAAAAGCACCTAAACGACAACATGCAGAGCTACGTGAAGAGCAGGTAGACCAACTGGAGAAAAAAACGAAACAAACAGAACACCGTGAAGCAAACAAAATGGGCCGTTAAGTGCTTTGAAGACTGGTGTCAGGATAAAGCTGTGGTCATAGACTTTCAGATGTCGACAAAACAGCAGCTCAATAACATATTGAGAGATTTCTATGCAACTGTCAGAAACGGTAAAGGCGAACTAAACGGCCTGAGCAGCTATATCGGTCTACTGTACGTGCTGGACTCAACCGGCACATAAATGACCCACCACTCAGTCTGTCCTCCTCAAAGACACCAAGTTCACAACTTGCAACAATGTGTTCACCAGCGTTGTGAAAATGTTGAGAAAGAAGGGACTCGACACTTCAGTCCATCACTCTTCCGTAACAGAAGATGACTTCAAGCAAGTACTGGATCCAAACACTCCGGAGGGGCTAGTAAACAAAGTGTGGTTTGATGTTCAACTGCACTTTGGGCGCAGGGAAAATTAGGGTAATCAGCAGCTCAAACCCTCGTCTTTCACCACCAAACTGAAGAAAACGGGCTAAAGTATACAACGCTGACCTTCAATGAGCACACAAAAAATCACAACGACCCGCAGGCGAGAAATAAAGAGAGCACAAGGGGATTTATGTGTGAACTGCCTGGTGATCCTCTCTGCCCCATTTCCTAGTTAGAAAAATACATCTCCCTCCTACCCCCGGACCCACCTGCCTTTTATCTACACCCAAGAAGACAAGTGAACTGCGATGTCGACAATGTTTGGTAAATTCTGTGTAGTGCATATTATTTTAATAGATTAGGCTGGATTAGGATAGCTACTAAAAAATACATTTGCTGTGTTACAGGTTCAGTCGAGAGCCAATGGGCGTGAATCACCTTTCCACAATGTTGCATGTTCCTGAACATGAACATGTACATGTATAAGTATACAGTATACATGTACCCATGTATACTGTGATTTCCGTTAGTTAATGTAGATAAATGTGACCTGTGCAACTTGACTCCCCATCAGCAGATTATATTTTGAAAGCTAATCATATTCATTTGTTCCGCCTGCCGGGCTTACAGTAATATAATCAACCATAATGTATGAAACTAACAGGTCATGGGAATCGAGGGTGGGGCGAGGGGTTCAAAAGTAAACCATTTATATGCTCATAGACCTTCTACATAATCAGCTGGGACACTCTGTCAGGCTGAGTTCAAATGAAAACATAACAGAGTATGGAACAGCAGTATTATAATGCATAACGACATGCCGTGTTCAATGAATGCACTTCTGAAGTCAGGCTTTTCTTTTGAATGCCATCTGCGGCAACCTTGGTTTTATGTCCTAGACATTGAATCACTGCCTGCATATATATATATATATATATATATATATATATATATACACACACACACACACACACACACACACACACACACACACACACACACACACACACACACACACACACACACACACACTCTGATGGACTCAGTACATTGACCCAGCTGTAACTACAATTCATCCTTATTTATAGTACTACAACTGTATTCGTGTCTTTCTTATGTTTGTACTGTAACTTTTAAGTACATTTCAGAAGCTTCATTAATCTAATGGCTGTATTATGATATTATATGGATTTCATTTTTTAATTAAATCTTGACACCAGCTCATGAAGTGCGATGCTGCCTGTCGTTAATTTGCCCATGAGTTTACTGAAGTGGTAGAAAAGTTGATGGTGCAAACATTAACACAACATAAGTAACAACAACGATTTAACATTAAAAAGAATAAAGACAAGTATTTACACCAAAAGTTAATATGCATGAGAAACTAAAATACTGAGTCCAATGAATATTGTTATTGGCTGTGCATATTTTAAGAGAGTTTTAGGGATATATAGAAATGTGCAAAATACATTCAGAGAGATGTACATCAACATTGCTCACAGTATTAAAAAAATAACAATATAACTCATGTAATGCATAATCATGAGAAGGAGGGCAGAAAGGAAGAAACTGGTGTGTGGTGAGGTTCTGGTCCTGGAGAAGTGCAGCCTCCTGCCAGAGGGGAGCCACTGCCGCCTTCACGTCCCACATCTCCTCCCCTTGGTATTTCCCAGGCTTCTGTGTTCATTCTTAGTGATGGTGCTATTGATTGGTATTGCTTTGCTTTCAGAACTGCCTTTTTCTGCTGTTTGTCGACCACCACGATGTCCGGTTGGTAAGCCATCACCATTGTATCAGTCTGGATCAGGAGGTCCTCCAGGATGTGCTATCTCAGGTGCATCTTTTCCCAGCCTGCACCTGGGGTCCTGTCTGGTATGGTAGTTCCTGGCCTTGATGGATCTTGTGCTGAGCTCCTGTTCTTGTTGTGCCATGATCAGTGCCTCTGTGCTTTGGTTCAGTTAGGCCGCAAGGTGAACCTCGAAAAGTCCTTTAGAAAAGAAATCCCGCTCCACAGAAGTGGAACTACATAATCTTTAGTTCATAAAAAAGAACGAGTGATGCTTATCCACCAAAGAAAAGTTTGTCGCTACAATTCCTGTCAATTCTTCTAGGCACGTAATTATTGGCTGAACTAGTCCCTTCAAAGCGTAATAATATCTTGGTCAAAAGTAGTGCCACGGTTCGTCACGTGATCGTGCTACACCAATTGGGTAGCTGCATATTGTCAACAGAAGTGAAAGATGGCCGCCTACATGGTTACGCTAAACCAGACCAAATGGATTCTAAACAGTGCTGTATGCTTGTTTTATGTCATGTTTTGTCATATGTCTTAATACATCACTAAGTCCGAGGTATTTGCGTTATATACGCGGTATTTGCGTTATATACGCGGTATTTGTGAGAGGTTTTACTATCTGGGAAGAGAGTTGACCATCGAATCAACATTGGCTAGCAGCGTTTATCAGCCAACTCCAGCTACAACAACATTCCTGGACTACCATGTTCGCATCGCTAGGTTCATTGGCTGAGCTCGTGGATTATTCCATTAGACTGAGGACTTTTTGTCTGTCTGTCTGTTGTTATTGTTACCCTGTACACGTTAAATGCACTCTTACAATAAACATGACTTGATTTCATACATAGCTGTGTCCAAGAAGGTTAACTTGTTACGTTAAGTAATTTAGATCAATAAAATGCAGTACTTATACCAATGACCATTGATTCATTTATTTACTCATTCATCATATAATAATTTGATGAATTACATTATTATTATTATTATTATAGATTATTATTATAGATATATATAGATTATTATTATAGATATATATAGATTATTATTATAGATATATATAATATATATATATATTATATTATTATAATTATTATTGTAATATGATAATATTGTATTTGTAACTTCAAAATCAATGCCACCGTTGTAAGCTTGTCCTGTACGTATCCCATCTTGTATTGGTAAAATAATCAACCTTTTCGTGCTTCACAGACGTAATATGCATGTAACAATGTTTGTGTGTTGATAATTTTGACTTTTTGAGACTTTCTGGTGCGTTTTCCTCGTCCCCGCTACTCGATGAAACCATGGCGGTCGCCATTTTTTCCAAATCTGTTTGTTGATACCGGTATATGCAGCTACCCAATTGGTGTAGCACGATCACGTGACGGACCGTGGCACTACTTTTGACCAAGATATTATTACGCTTTGAAGGGACTAGTTCAGCCAATAATTACGTGCCTAGAAGAATTGGCAGGAATTTTAGCGACAAACTTTTTTTTGGTGGATAAGCATGACTCGTTCTTTTTTATGAACTAAAGATTGTGTAGTTCCACTTCTGTGGAGCGGGATGAAACGATAACAGGGTTCACCTTATGGCCTAAGTCCAGCCTTTTCCATCCACTGGAATTATTTCTCGATCTCCGCCACTTCTTCTCTCTGCTGGTGTAACCTGCCATGCAAGGGTTTGTCCTTCCATGATGGTTCACCCTCCCCCTGCCTCCTCATTAGGTTTCTGCTGGCTGAGCCATTCACAGCAGGTTGTCATCGTGGCCATCTTCCTGATGTACTCCTGAATCTTTGTTGTTTCCTCCTGGACAGTGGCTCTGAATATCACTAGTCCTCGACCCCTCTCCTTCGTTGGTGTATAGACTGGAGCGAGATAAAACCCTCCTTGCATTGTGAGGAGCTTTCTCGTCCTGATATCCGTGTCTTCTATCTTTTCCTTTGGCCAGTTTATTATACCAGCAGAGTATCTGATGACCAGCATTGTGTATGTGTTGATGGCTTGGATCTTCAGGACCTGCATGACTCTGTGCAGGTACTTGGCTGTGGACTTGATGTTAACTTATGTGCAAGTGGCTTTGAGTTTGCCTCTAGAATCGTCTTGCTGAGTCCCATTGAGGTCTGGATGAAGTGTCCTGTTGATGTTTTACAGTTCCAAGCATTCAAGTATTCATATCATGCATTGCATTAGCTGTAATATAGAATTATTCAATTCATTTTTGGTGTCTATATACGCTGGGATCCAGAGTCATGGATGATCCTGCGCTCCTCTGTCCTGGATCGCGAGCCCTGGATCTTGAGTCGTGGCTGTGGTCCTGGATCATAGGTCCTGGATGGATATCCTCGTGGATTCATCTTCCTATTATACACACATGCATTTCCAAACATTTGGACTACCTATGTTGCATATGTATTATCTTTTCAATTTACACACGGCATCTATTGCACGTCTGTCCGTCCTGGGAGAGGGATCCCTCCTCTGTTGCTCTCCCTGAGGTTTCTCCCATTTTCCCTTTAAACTGTGGGTTTTCTCCGGAAGTTTTTCCTTGTACGATGTGAGGGTCTAAGGACAGAGGGTGTCGTATTGTCATACTGATATTCTGTACACACTGTGAAGACCACTGAGAAAAATGTAACATTTGTGATATTGGGCTATATAAATAAACATTGATTGATTGCATGATGTACCCACACACTTTTTCTATCTTCCGTACCTTGATCCTACTTCTTTCTCACCCCTTTACAAAATACACCAACCCTATGAAGGTACACACATCTTGGCGAGCTGAAGATGTGTCTCAGTGTTGGCGGCTGTTCTCTCATTGGATGCAGCAGAAACGTCTGATCTTCCATGACGGCAGGCCTCCTGCGCACTCTCCATGATCAAAACCTCTTTTTGCAAGATAATAAGCCGGCTCTATACACACAAACGCACACACCCATACATAGAGGAGCATGTCATCCATTAGGCTCAGACTGGAGGCCTGCTGGCTGTGTGATGAGGGCTCCTGCAGGAAGCAGCAGCAGGCGGGGGGTGTCTGCCTCCCCAGATGTGGTTCCTCAGGGCCTCTGACCATGTGTCTGATGCCTCTAACAAAGCACGCCTCCACCTCAAATACCTGCTATATATATCTATATATCTGAAATCAAAGAGCCACTGCTGGGCCTTCAGATGAATGATTGGATGTTTAATGAGCTCTGCGCTCAGAGAGGTCAACATGGTGGGCGAACACAGACTAGGTGTTTGGGAGGGGTCCTAACATTCAAATCATTCTCTTAGTATCTGCAACGGTCTTTGGATTCAAATGAAAAGGGAACCAACCCCAAGACCAATAACCAAACCACTGTTTTTTTACTGAAAAAACTGAAACCTTGACTTTAATTAAATGCATTGTCAACAAATGTCACATACTTGTAATAGGTTAGTTGGAAGCAATAGTATTAAGTTTAAATAAAAAATATTAGGTTCAACTTAATACTATGGCTTTCAACTAACCTAATACAGTTATGTGAAATAGGTTGACATAATACATTTAAGTAAAGTCAACGTTAAAGTTTGTTCAGTGAGTTTGATATTTTCAGTTATGCCTTTTGCAAAACAGACAAACCAGACCAGTAAGAAAAACTGAAACAATATATCAATCTTGCGTTACCATTAATCCAATACATTTCTCTAGCTGAAATTAAAATCAATTGATTAACTGTAAAGGTTCTTTGAACAGTTGTTATTGTTGTTGTTGTTGTTGTTGTAGGCCACAAATCTAGCTTGTTGCACTAAATTGCATTACATCAAGCCAAATAGATAGTTGCCTTTCATAGAATGGGACTGATTACACTATACAGTAGCAACACCCATTTTTATTAATTAAATGTAGCGCCTTAACTCATCTGCTGTCAAGTACTTTTAATACAAGCCAATGTTTCAATTTAGAAATGAGGCTATCACTGTGAATTAGGTGGGTAGCGTCCAGTGTGTTGATGGATAGTGACACAGATCTGTGGAGTGTAATAACTGATGGAATTGGAAACTTGATCACATCTTAGAAGCAAGTGATTCATGCCTTCCTTGACATTCTGCAGGTCAAGAAAAGGGTGAGGAGAATTCTTATCATCTCCGTCAACTGAGACTCTGTTGACGGAGTTGCTCATACAATTGAGCAGAGTTTCTTATTATCAAAAAAATCGGTTTATGTTTGAAATGTCACTGGGCATCATATATAAGAAGTGTTGTGTGTTCCTCTTAAAGTACTTCTTCCACCTCTGCTCCTTGACCTGCATGCCCCTCTCCTCTGAGGGAGGCAGACTGAGACTTCAGAAAGCCTTCGTATGCTTCGGGCCACATGGCTTCGATTCAGCTCTTCCTTGGCTGTCCACATTTTGGTGGATCATCAAAAAAATGTCAGCGCGTCAAACTGTGTCTCCTTCACCCGGTGCTGGCCTCCCCCATCAGGCACAACCAGATCTGGAATGTGCACAACATTTTAACGGAGCCATCCACGTAATTGTCTTTTTAGTGGCAGGGGTGCCCAACCATCGGTTGCATAAATTGCTACGGTCAGGAGATAAAAAGGATGAGCGGGTTGTTTTTGGGAGGTTGGTGAAGGAAAAAAAGGGAGGATGGAAGAGAGGGAGAGGAAGAGAAGAAGCGTCTCCAGCGGCAGTACATTGGACTGAGATTTATTGCCAGTGTGGCAGTCCTTTCAACCTGAGTGTGGATGGAAGGCTTTAAAAATGCAGTGATTTTCAAACATGACCATCACTTTGGAGAGATAATGAGTGTCCTGAACGCTGGCAAACAAAACAACCCCCCACCGCTCTTTTCTTCCCTGCGCCTGAATGACAGATAACACTTCATTTACAGAGACATGAGTGATAACGAAGATTCCCCAGCAATGTCTTTCCTCTTACTAGTTAGTAAATGCATCACTGGCTGAGTCCACTCTCCACTGCTCCCTCACACAGGCTCTTTCATGGCACAGATCTCACCTCTGTGTTGTTAAAAGCTCCACCAAGCTTTCAAGATGATGCACCTGGCCTTCTTACTGACCACCCAATAGGCACAATTAGGTGTAAACTCTTCACTTTGTTCCTCTTATAACGCACTTGAACACTGTGCAAAACACTGGTAATTAACATTCAAACACTAAAACACCCAGTGTCAATAATATAGTAGTAGTATATTTCTATATATTTCTGTAGCTCAGTGAGACTGTATATTGTATTCAATTAACTCAATATTGTCGTTATATTGTATACTATTTAGATACATAATACAGTATATGCACTGAAAAAACTGAAACGTTTACTTTAATTAAATGTATAATGTCAAAAAATGTCACACAAGTGTATTAGGTGAGCTTAAAGAGCCTGTGACACGAGTTTCCCCCATCATCCAAACCCATCAATTTTGAGTAAATATTGTCCCCTTGAAAACCATTACTGGACTGATTTTGGATATTTGTACTTTGATAACCATTAATCTGCCCTTCAATGTTGACCATTTCCTGGATTTTCTCGGGGATTCTTCAAGTCCCGCCAAATTACGTGTGACGTCATTGCGGGCACAGCGCTCCAGCTGCACCGTTCAGGATCCCAGCATCTGCATGTAAACGCACGATGGCGCACACAGCAGCAAGCTCAGACAGCTCAGACAGTTTAATTTTGAACGTGTCTGAGAGCTCATATGAGGCTGAAGGATCGGTTTATGTTGTATCTGTTAGAAGTTTAGGAATTAGGTGCGTCAATATGGGCGATCATACGGTCATGTAGCCAGTGGTGGAATGGGACTAAAAATTATCCCGGGACTCTCGACCGGCCCACTTCGGTAGCGCTAGTAAATTGTCAACGGGGGGAGTGGGGGATGTCAGGGGCGGCGGGTGCTGTAGATAGTAAATGTAAATATGTAAATATTTGTGTCACTGCATCCTGGTAAAATACAAATATAATGCAATGTGTGTGTCTTTGACATTAGCGCTGCTAGCCACCTGTGCCCTGTGTGCTACGAAGCCAGTTCAACAGACCCTGGATATGTTTGAGTAACAAACAAACTAACAACAACAAACTAACAAACGAGATCTCGCTAAGCGGTCCTAGGACGCTGGTTATCAACTCGGTAAATCAAGCCAGGGTTTCTCTCACCAGCTGAGAGCGCGTTCACGTCTAAGACACGAGTGGATCTGACTTTAATTACATTGGACTCGAGTGTTTCGTCAACATAATGTGTTGCTTAAAATAATACTTCTGCATACAGTATGTGACACTGTAAGTGTTGCACGGCCAGATACGGCTGGAGAAGCTGACTCAGATAAGGAAATATATGATATATTATGATATTATATGATCGATGATCTGATTGATGATGTAATATGAATGATAAGTGTGACACGTCGGCGTCTTCTCTGCATACGGCAGTTTAAACTGTATTTCCTTTATCCTGTAATATGACTTGAGAGATTTAAACTCCGCACACTGAGTTGATCTCTTTTCTATAGACGCCGGAGGCGTAAAAAAAGTTATTTAGCCTTCCCAAACCTGAGCCTCACGCGCTGCCTATGGGGGATGTGCTAGCGACTTATCCGACCGGCTCACTTCGGTACCGGCCCATCGGGATTCGTCCCGATGGCCAGTCCGCCACTGCACCCAGCCCACGTAAACTGTCAACGGGGGGAGCCTCGCTGCGGGGAAACGGTGGACCTAGTGTCCCGATCGGAGTGGGAATAATAATAATAATAATCCGTGCATTTTATCCATTAATTTCCCCAACATTGTGGTGAAAAAACCACACGTTTAATCCATGTTGGTGTACTACTACAAAAAGCATCGGTTTGTTTTCTCATCAGGAAATGCAGACCGGCTCAAACAAACGATTTTTAATCATCATTCTCACGATCATTTAGTGTATCATATGTTCGCCGAATTGACATGAAAGCACTAATAAATGTAGATTCATCCACTTGAGTTTACAACTACAAAAATAATCGATTTGTTTTTATATCACATCCTACGGGAGGAAATTCAGTAGCTCTCACTACCGATTTGTAATCCTAATGTAATCATCATCTTCACCACGATCATTTATGTTTATGTTCGCCGAATTGACATGAAAGCACTGACAAATATGAATATACTGTAGTCAACTTCATTAAAACGTTATTAACGTGCCTAAACTCAGTAATTCACCATTTCTACGCATGACAACACACTTTGTCCGTGTTTGGCTCTCTCGCCGCACAGTGAAGCGTTCCCGCATTGACGTCACTTCCGGCTTCCCCCAACACTTCAAAATGAGTCGAAGGAATTTCCCCGCGATGTTCGAAATTATTTATATTTAACGGAACGGTATCGCTTTTTCTTTTTTAAACTGACGGTTCGAGATTACTAGTAGCCCAATATTTCATTGCACAACAGTTGTTGGGATGCTGTCATAGGCTATTTAAAGCAACTACATTAAGTTTAAAGGAAAAATATTAGATTGAACTTAATATATTGCTTTTATTGCTTTCAACTAACCGAATACATTTATGTGAAATCTGTTGATATAATACATTTAATTAAAGTCAGCCTTTCAGTGTTTTCAGTGTGTATTTTCTATTGTGAGTTTGTGAATCTGCTCATTTGGGGGGGGGGGGGGTGATGCTCCTGTCACAGTAGAGTGGAGGAGGAACTTCAGCCAATGTCAGACTGGCTATTAGTGAGACTGTCCGCGAGACAAGTGGACCAAAACCATTTCTGATTTCCTTCTGAATGACTTTGTATCCGCTCAGGGCTTCTCTGGCATCATGTGAGCAGAGAGACACAGCAGTGGTGTCAACATTTTATTTGCTGCTTTGTTCCTCCTCCCTCTCCAATGTCTCCTAATCTTGAGTTGTACATCCCTTGAATCAACCGTGTTTCCTGAAGCCAGTGCTGGTCTGATCTAGAAACTCTGCCTCGCGCAAATTCACAACGTTCATTTCAAATCACAGCTCATATTTACATATTTAATATGTGTTTGAGCGTGATGATGTTGAGAATGATTGGGTTAGTATAAACAATGATGAAGAGTGGACAAAGTATAACCAACCAGTCACGTCTCAAGTGTGACTGTGTTTTGGATCAATAAATAACATGACACATTTTGAATGCCTGCACAGTTGCGGTTATATACACACACATTCTGATCAGTCACCATACAGTAGCTGTCATAACTGTCACATGACCAGCTGATGAGAACGATGTAAATATTGCTCGATGCTTGATGTTAGACTACCTTAGAAGAAAGTATAAAACTGCTCATGTGTAGCTGAGCTGCAGTCAGAGGTGACCTGGAGTGGTCATTCTGTAAGAATCTGTAATGCAAAGGGCTGTGACTTCCTTTCCGTACTTATTTACTCATTCATTGGATGTGTTCATCATTTATAACAGGAACAATAACACAGTGTTGATGTTTATTTTGGAATACTTCAGATTAAATCAAAATAGCTGCAATGCATTTTTTTATATTTAGAAATTAGAATCAATTGATTTATCAAAAAGCTATTTTCTTACTGAACCTCTGAAACATTTAAAACGTCATTATGGTGAATATTGTTCAAAATCTGAAATTAACTGAAAAATCCAGTTAATTGAACTGGGTGGAAGCATTCTTAGTAGTAGTATTCGTTTATTTGTCCCCGAGGGGAAAATGGGTTGCAGCACATCACAAAGGCATTTAAAAAGATAAGACAATACGTCACTGACAACAACATAGACACAGATTAACAACATACCACCAGTTGGTGCAAATTGTCGGGGTCTTTGCTGCTTAACACTAGAACCGCCAGAGGTCGCTGTATACCTAAAACCGCCAACAGGTCAAATTGACCCGCTATTGATTTTCAAGGTACAATGTTCTTTTATTTATCATACAGAACAGTTTTGATCGCACAGGGATGAAACGTATACCAATATAATCTGTGGACTCTCAGCTTTTCATATGATATAATTTGTGCAGATAGCATGAAGTATAAAATATCGCTACCAGGGCTGATTTAAACGCTTGGGGTTAGTCTTGTGTTTT
>NW_022990312.1:264488-306988 GCF_902827175.1 Gymnodraco acuticeps
TCGGGGTTTGGCAGGAGGAAGAGAAGGAATAGTGCAACAGAACAAAAAAAATCTCCGAACAAAGCCTTTGTAGTGACACATGGAACAAGATGTCTCACCAAAGACGGGAACAACATGTATCAGTATCAAACGCTCTTGACAATGAAAAGTCACACAAGACATGAGGGAGAACAAAAAAAATGAACCTCAGACATTTTAATCTTTTAAAACCCCGGCAAGCGGTTCGTTGTTAGACACACCACATGTCATTGTGTTGATTTTTTCCTCCAAACTCCCTTCCCTTCTTATTCATGCTTTATTTATTTATTTTGAGCCCCTGTGGGGGCTCCCGCAACATCTTGCAAGAAACAGCGTCTGAGGGCTTCTTAACATTTAACAAACTACGAATGTGTCATACTCAGTTAACGGGAAGAAACTCAGCTACCTGACGATATGAACAATTTTTACCGAAACAAAACACAAGTCTAACGCAGAGCCTCTGAATTAGCCCTGAGCGAAAGAACCTTAGCACAGAACTCACTGTAGAAATACTGTATTACTGAGATTCCAGAGATTCTAGAGGTATAAGTATCATCACTGTGCGACCAAAACTCGCGGCAGCTCAGACAAACCCAGACAACACACAGCGTAGCTTTATGGAGCAGACATGGGAAATATGTCTTACCTTTGCTGTTTTCTGATCAAAGGTTGTGTTCCATGGCATTAAAACGAGAAAAACACTGCTGAAGGTTAATCCAATGTGTCTGTGTCACTTTGAAATAATTACTGATAATCAGAGGTGGGAGTAAGTCCTACATGTGCAAGTCATGAGCAAGTCCCAAGTCACTGTGGTGAGAGTCAAGCAAGTCAAGTCAAGTCATTGCTCAGGTCAAGCAAGTCACAAGTCAAGTCATAGGACATGCTGATGGATAACCCCAGTTTCCGCATTTAAATCAGTTAAAATATTGTGGTTATGAAAAGTTTAGTTTTATTTTCAACATAAACAGCAATGGAGAGTGGGGCACTGAAATTATAACCCTATACGTTCTAAAAGGGCTCTAAAGTTATAACAGGAGTACAACACAAATATTTTACATCAACATGTTAAGCCTCCTGCCCTGGCTCCCCTTCAGCAGGGTCACAGCATTTCTCCATGGTCTGTCTAAGGTGCTCCCATATGTGCACAAAGAAATATTGCATCAAAGCCAAGACAACGGAATAGTGTATGTACCAGGGCGCATGATATGTGTGTGTATGTTTGTGTGCAGACAATGTGACATTAAGATTAAACACATTTCTTTCATTTGGGAACACCCACATATACATATGGAGTTGGCCAGATGTGTGTAAAGTACTGTTCATGGTCATTTGAAAACAAATGCTGTTGTCGGACACACACAAACACACCGAACACACACACACACAGACACACACACACACACGCACACAGAGCAGAGCTGAGCAGAGCACAGACACACACACATCATGCACCTTAGTGACTGGACATCTCCTTCATAAAACGAGTAATAGGGGGATTAATCGGGCAGTTCGATGTGTGTAGAGGTGTGTGTGCAGGGGCGCCATAAAGGGGTGAAAAGTTAGGACGATTTTAAGGGCCTGTGACTGACAGGGGCCCCAAATATTTTTAGAACATTAAGAAAAAAAATGTAAGTAACCTTTCATCAATCATCAATAATTAACATTAAAATAACGTCATATTGATAATGTACTCACTAAACTTACGATTCATTTAACTTATTTTCTTCCAAAAGTTAATTATCCAAAGCATCGAATACCCCCCTTTATTTACATGTAATGGTTTGGTCCTGCCTCCAAACGCTGTGGGGCCCTTTCTAGCAGAGTGAGAGCATGTGAGCAGGGATGCTAGTACTTACATGTGTACGATGTCTCAACGACTAACAAAGTCAGGCTTTCAAGAAAGAAAAGAAAGGAGAGAAAGACAAGAGAGAGGGACTAAAGGGCGACAATATGTCACCCAGTCTTTCAAAAGAAAAGGTGGGTGTGGTCCATGAGTGGTCTGTTAGCTAAGCTTAGTCCATTGTAAATAATAATTGTAATGTTTTGCTGACATTAAGTACTGTTAATATCTTCACAGAAAATGCAGAGGTTTTTCATTTCACTCCTCTTTTAGCCGACATTTAATAAATGCAGGTACATTTTTAGCAGCTATTCATACTAAATCAGTTGTCTCCCCCCCTGGTGCCAGGACCAACAGATCCATCTTTAGGCTCCTCAGCCCTGACCCCCCATAAGGCTTTGCAGTCTTGCCATGCTGTCCATTGAATGCCAGTTGGCTAGAAAGCTGGACTTCAAGGACTTGATCAGTGACTTTGCCTGTAAGAAGGCTAGGCGCTGGGCTCTTGGTGAGTAAGGCTGAGCCAGGGCTCGTAATAACTGTTAAAGGGCAAGGCTATGGTAACGATATTGGATCACTACACACAAGATGCATGATGAGAAAAATACTTTTCATTTCCATTTCCGTTTTGTTGTCCGTTTACACTTTAATACCCGCTTATTTTTTGTAGTTGGTATGTATATTTAATTAAAAAATCTGCTGCTTATGTTATTTTTCTTGTTATAGCATTTTATAAATTATAATATTGGTGTTAATGTTCACTTTATTTTAATTTAAGAGGTCATGTATATTTAAGTTATAGTTATTTTGATTTTTGAATGTTCCATTCAAAAATGTTATTAAAAAGCCATTTACACCATAAAAGATTACTATTGAGGTCTATTGTCAGGAATGTTGTTATATCAAATAGTTAATTCTACTGCAGTAGAATGTTGCAGTAGAATTTGCAGTCTGCACAGTGTTATATTTTCACCGCTCAGTGTCAGTAAATATTGTGCAGTTAGTATTGGACTACAAGATAGATGCAAGCCTGTACAGGTAGAGTTATTTAAAGCATAAATGAGAGGGTTGGGTTCTGGAGGTGTGGTTACAGCATTGTGCTTGGTTGGCGTGGCCTGGGCCTGGTGGTGGGGCCCAATGTGATATCTTTCCATGGGGCCCAAAATCCCTGGCGGCGCCCCTGTGTGTGTGGTTAAACGTAGCAGCCTGCGGTCGCTCTTTAGCTGTTCTAATGAAAGTAAACACAGTGAAAGCGTTGCGTAAAAGGCACAGCTCTTTGAGAGCTGGTGCTGCACTTCTCAGAGGAGGAGTTACACGTCCCGCTGCCTCCTGGTGCTGTAGCGATTTCATGAAGTGAATGAGAGTCCGAGTTCGAAATATATCTAAAATAATGCACTGTAAAAAATGGCTGTGAAATACACAGTTATTTACAGTGTTTGTGCACAGTAAATTACTGTATTGTAGAGCCGATGAACAGGAGTCAGAGGCGGTGTATTCAGAATGGACTTCCACACTTTATTATCCATTAATAAACAAGAGGTAAGTACATGTGCTGCTCTGTATGATAAGCTAGCATGAATAACACCAAACCCCCGGTACCCTCACTAACCGGTCCGGGTTGCAACACACACTATATGACTCAATGAATTATGTCCCGTAACTGTCACCACAGTATACTATTTTAGAGTATAATGATTTATATGTGTACACTTAAATCACTTAAATCATTGCATTTACAGACCCTTGTAACTCTCTGATTGTAGAACCACGCTAAAAAAGAAGAAGATAGCAACACCAATACAAACTGACAACAAATCTTTGCTGAGCCTAAAAATAATCATAAATAACATAATGAAAATAAATATATTGCAATGCTCAAAACAGCTGCATCCAACAGTCTCTAATCCTTGGATATTACATGTCACTGCATGCATGCACGGAGCACCCGTAGCACGGAGATCATCATATCATTCTGTCTTGTATTACTTAACAACAACAAAAACAGCTCGTTCGCGGGCGCGAGCCGGCTCCCGTCGTTCACTTAAAAGAGCCGGCTCGTTCGCGACCGACACATGAAGCTGGTTCCAGAACTAAAGGACCTACCATATCAAGAACGACTGCAAAGTCTTAAGATCCTGAGTATGTATACTCAGGATGTAATACATACTCAGGATCTTAAGACTTTGCAGTCGTTCTTGATATGGTAGGTCCTGTAATACATACTCAGGATCTTAAGACTTTGCAGTCGTTCTTGATATGGTAGGTCCTTTAGTCCTTCGATCATATCTCCCCTCGCCCTTCTATAGAAGGGCGAGGGGAGATATGTTCGAAGTTTTCAAATATCTCCACAACATCTACAAAGCATCATGCCCACTACAACGGGATTATAACACCAGGACTCGTGGACACTGCCTCAAGGGTTAGGGTTAGGGTTATAAATATGACCCCGGGTTAGGGTTATATGAAACCCTGGAGGAAACCGGGAGAGGGCTATGAAATCGGGAGTCTCCCGCGAAAATCGGGAGGGTTGGCAAGTATGGTCCCGCCTCGACCTTTACTGGTCAAACATCACCTTCACTTTGGACTATGTGACTGTTGCCAGCATCCATAGTATATAAAGAACAGTGATCTACTTATTTATGAGCGACTAAAAGGCTTAGGTCTATTACAGCCGTATCCTATTGATTGATTGATTGATTGATTGATCACTAGTATCTGATATAGCGGATATTTGTTAAGATCTATATGTCACGGATAGGATCATATGCTGTGCTAAATAAGAGACATTTAATCATTTACAAAACATCACCACGTTTTTATTTAACAAAATAATGCTGTTTAATCCACGTTGGCGTACTACAACTATACAAAAACAATCTGTTTGTTTTTACATCAGGAAATCCAGCCCGGCTCAAACAAACGATTTTTAATCATCATCCTCACGATCATTTAATGTATCATATGTTCACCGAATTGACATGAAAGCACTAACAAATATGAATTTGCTGTAGTCAACTTCATTAAAACTTTATTAACGTGCCTAAACTCATTAATTCACTAAAAATAGGTTTATTTGTAATGGAGCCTCGTCATCTCACCACGGGCAAACAAGAATATGTAGTGTTAATAGTTTACTGTATTATTAGTGTTTAATATTACTGCTATAACAATCACACATTGAGTTCATTGTTGTGCAATGTTAAAATCAGACCGTTGTTTTTTTAAATAGTCTGAATGAAAACGGCAGCTCTCAGGTGATCAGCTGTGTGTGACTCTCTTTTTTTACACACCTAATGGCCAATCAGCCACAGCTCTCCCACCCCTCCTGTGATCTCCCAACCCCCCTGTGTCTTCTCCAGCAGTAACGTTTAACTGTAGGTTTGTTGTTCGCATATTTATGCTGTTGCAGTTCCTGTTGTTTCTATCACGCATTGCCGGTATGAAAGGGTGTGTGCCGGAAATATCAAACATTTAATAAAAGTGAAAAACAATGAACAAGACTTAACGTATTAATAATAATTAATTGTATTTATTCCGTTTGGATGTACGATTTTTGACTTTGTTTAGAGCAGTGATCTTCTCTTCCTCTCTGCAGCAGAGAGCTAAGCGCTGTCAGACCGGACCATGGCTGTAAAGGCAGAGGGGTGTCTCTAGTTCCCCCTCGACACATAGACTGATCCTTTTTTTTGTCCATGTCCGATTGGCTTAGAGCTTTCGCGACTGCAAACATTGTTAAACAAACATTGACCATGTACCGTTCACCACCCCCCGACAGCTCCCTTAAATCAACGCAGGGCTGTAACTCTCTTTGTTTCAAGAGTAATGGCCCATTGTAATGTGACAAAACTCTCCCATCCCCCCCTGTTCTCCAGCAGTGGTCTGAAAGGGTCTCTGGAAATATCAAACACTTATGCCCCGCCCACACGAGGACGAAAACGGCTAAACGCATAGAATTAACGCAAACGCAATCGCAAAAAAGCTTCCGTCCACACGCAATAGTCATCCGGATAGTGTCTGTCCACACGAGACCGCTCTGTTTAGCTCCAACCACTGGAGAAGCTGCAGTACATATGCAGGAGCCTGTACGTGGCGCTGTAACTTCCTCCACAAAAGCAGCGAAGAAGCATGGTTGTCATGGTTGCCCTTCTGTTTATTCTCCGCGGTGGGGGCCGAGGGAACCGGGCAGAGTTTTTCGCCAGTCAACGTGTATTAAAGTTTAAATCTTCCGACAAAATTATAAAAGTGCCGGTCAAAGGTCTTCTTTGTTATTTATTGAGCTTTAAAACAAATGAATAACGAATCTATATAATATAATAATAAAATACACGGAGCCTCTCTTTTTCCTCCCTCTCTTCGGACAGCGTCAGTGTCTGTTTCATGCAGCAGCTGATCCAGTAATGAGTGACCCGGCCGACAGTAAAAATAAACATATTTATAACTAGTTTAGGTAGTTTGAGAGGTGTCTCCGTCCTGTCAGATTAGACTTCACTCGCGTGTATGTCCATATCGAGAGAAAGATAAATAATCTGAATTCAGTGTGCAGTTTACTTTGACGCGGGGGTGAGCAGCAGAGGTGGGGAGAGGCGGGGCTATTGCCTCATCATTATCAGAAAATGATCGTATAGGGCGTACACACGGAGCCGTTGGACCCCCCAGAGCGTTGCGTATGCCGTTCTATCCACCTTGGGACCCGTTATCGTTTCGCAGTCGTTTAGTGCCGTATTCGGTCGTCCTCGTGTGGCCGAATGGTCTATATGACACTAAACAGTAACGCAAACGACCGTTTTCGTCCTCGTGTGGCCGGGGCATCATTAAAGTTTTAAAAACAGTGACAGGGTCCAAACTCAGAGGTGGAAGAAGTATTCAGATTATTTACCTAGGTAAACATACGTATTAAAGTAAATGTCCTGCATTCAAAATTGTCAATTGCCCAAGTGAAAAGTATTATCATCTGAAAGTAAAATGAATCATTATGTTATTAGTATTAAATACATATAAGTATAATACATCTTCGATCTAAAATATACCAGCCAGGGATTGACAAACAGCTTACATGTGGTAGCAGCAGAAGATCTGCCAGTAATGGAAGAACTCAGCAGAAGAATGGAAGCAGAACTCGGCAGAAGAATGGAGGAACTCGACAGAAGAATGGAAGAACTCAACAGAAGAATGGAAGAGGAGCTCAACAGAAGATAGACAGAAATAGACAGACACTTTATCAATCCCAAATTGGGAAATTATTTAACAGCAGCAGTGTGTTCAGGTATTAACATATTTAAAGTTGGAATAAAGTATAAACTACACAACACAAGTATAATGCACAGCAATCCATAAGATAAGTCTGATATGTTCATGAAAACTCCCCAGGAGACACCGACAGTAGGCTTGTTTGAGACGCGTTGCGGCTCGCCTCGAAAGTAGACGAGAATAGCCGATCGCAGCCGGGGGAGGTCTCAAAAAGCTCGCCTGAAGTCGGACAGCTCGGAGTCGGCTTCGTCTTCCTCTTCTCTCGGTTTTTTGGTGGATTGCAAACAGCTTGAAGGTGCATACTGCCACCTCCGGAGTCGGCTTGACTCGGTTTGCATTTATAAAGAATGCACACGTGTTTAATCGTTAATGTCAGATATGTACTAAGTAAACACATTTGTTCCTGCTCAAGATTAGATTCAATTATAATAATAATAATAATCCTTATATTTATTATAGCGCTTTATCAAAGACTCTCAAAGTGCTTTACAAATACACATTACACATACAGATCATACATGTAATGGTCATCTACTGTGGACAATACCCACAGGAGCAAATTCGGGTGAAGTGTCTTGCCCAAGGACACAACGGCCTGACGCAGTGGGGCGGGAGCGGGTTTCGAACTGGAGTTCCCCAACACCCCCTTGATCTGATGATCAAACGCACAGACCACTGCGCCACCCGTCCCTATTGTATTGTTATTGCACATATTACAGGTACTGAGACAACGAAATGCAGTTTAGCTTCTAACCAGGTGCAACAAGCAGTAAAGTGAAAAGTAATGTACACAATCTACAGAATAAAATATAGAATGAATTGAATGATGAATAAACAGTGAGGGGTATGAATACACTAGATATCAGCCTGTGAGCAGTATGAACAGTGTGTATGAATATGCTAAGATATATAAAGTATGAAAACGGTAAGCAGTGCAAGTATAGTATAAAATATATAGATATTAATTTCATGATGATAAACATTGTGGAACAATGATGAAAAATGGGAATGGAGGTGGCGACGTAAACGAGAAAAGCTGCAGCGAGAGCAAAAGTCTGATCATTGAGAAAGAAGAAACAAGAACTGCAAACAAAAACCTATGTTAAAACAAAGAAAAAAGACTTATAGTTTACATGATTACACAAATGATTTGTTTGCAACTTATAGTTTTATTTTTGAAATTTATTTTATTTTGCTTGACTTTTTCTTTTAAACTCATAGTTTTGCTTTATTCTGAGAAAGTGTTGCTTTATGTTTATGATACAAAACTAATCCCATACTGAATGTGGGAGAGATCTTCTCATTAAACTGACTCTGTGAAGCCGTAGTTAACCCAATGGGGTCAGGGGGTTTTGATAGGGGCGACAGCTGAAACCGGAAGTGTTTAATCTCAGGCCAAAAGTCTGAATTAGCGAGACAGGAGATTCATCTGATAAAACATGAAACCCTTCTGGCTTATTCTCTCTTGTTCTTTTGTCTTCTTCTTTAATACCTTGTCTTGTTCATTAATGAAAGCATGTGATTTTACCAGTTAAGTTAATCGACTCTTCCCTGTTTAGTTTTTTTGGACGGTTTATTCTGGACATTGAAAAGTTGTCGGAAATTGATTCAGCATCCTCAAGCACGCCCTAAACCACTTCAACATTGTCCAAATAGTCCAAGCCATTTTCTAACTATTGTCTGCATGGACCATAAAGCTAATTAATCGTAATTAACGCAACTTGTGCTAATTGTGCAAACTGCCCAGCATAGGCAAGTTATCATCCAGGAGTTTCTATGTGCTGGGGACCGTACTATACATGTATTTCATAAAACTTTGGGGTACTCAACATATCCTGGTTCACTCTAAGAGCTGACAAATATATTTATAGTAACTAATGAGCATCCATCCTCTATCTGTCTGTTAAAGCTGTATACAAGCACACACTTACAATGAGCCTTTTGGAGTATTCAAAAGTAAATAATTTCTCTTCAGTTAGAAAGTGTTCCGTACAGCCTCAAGGTCACCATGAATCCAAAGCCCTTCTTTAAATACTTTTCTTCATGCTTTAAGGAAATGATGTCTGAAATTGAAACTTTTACTGTTTGAGGAAGAACCTAACAAGCCCGCTATCAGCAGCCTTGCATGGCAGTCGAGCTGACTGGTGTTCATGTGGTTGCTGGCGTTAATAAGCTCCGTAGCGCACAGTTGGCTGGGTTTTACTGCCTTTTTATATCTGGATAATCAAGCTCTGTTGGCCTGGATCCATATTAAACTTCCTCTGGAGTTGTGTTTATGACTCGACCTCACCTTAGAACCAGACCCAGTCTGATTGATCCTAATGCATAATGTATTCCTGTAGTCCAGGTCATATCCTGTGACAGTGATTGACAGAGCCTCCTAGCAAACCACCTGTCATTAGATTCTAAAACGTAATATAAGTCAAGTAAAACGAATGATCTCAGTAGGCAGTGCTCATAAAGGAGTGTGGGTAGTAAGGTGAGAAAAAGCTGAAACAATTCAAAGTCTAACTTTAAATATTCCCTGATCAAATAAAAGATTCATGGATGATTTTAGAATGAATAACTTTACCACTGAAGGCTAGACCCGGTGACATCATGGTGTCAGTGTTCATGTTCCTCTCTGCTGAATAGGAGCAAGAATAGTGCACTTCTGCAATCAGAATATAAGTGCACTTAAAATGAACTAATAATAAACAAGGTAGCAGTTGTCTAGAGGGCTTCAGTAGAAGAAAGGGTTTGGGCTCCCCTCTGTTCCTTACAAAAGGCTCATGAATTATTTTGAGAGCGAAAAACTATCCTGTTAATGTTTACCGATGTCTCTTTTATATCAGAATCAGAATACCTAATTCATCCCACAGAGGAAAATGTACATTTTTTCATCTAAAGTAAAGAACAACAAATAGCAACATATTATTTACGAGGTATGCATACAAGATTAAAGATAAAAGATTCCACACAGTTCATGCAGAGTGCGCAAAATTCTCTTATGCGCAAATGCGGCACAATTCATCTCCTGCGTAAATGCGGCTCAATGACGCGCGCCACAGTGACCCCGCTGCGAGGCTCCGTCGCTAACAGTACACGAGCGTGCTCCACGCTCCAGCTTTTAGTTTTTAGTTTGGCGTCTAGGCTCGGGCGTCATCACTCAGATTTACACATATCATTGAGTGTTGAATAGATAACTATCACTTTGTTGTGATGTGTGGTGGTCTACCACCCCTGCGAAATGAACCATTGTAGACCATGGTAGAACATGGTTCATTTAACCATGGTATAACCATGGTTGACCATGGTAGACCATGGTTGGGATATGGCACCACAGTCAACCATGGTAGAGCACTGATATAAACCATGGTCTACCATGGTCACAATAAACCATGGTCTACCATGGTCTACCATGGTCATAAACCATGGTCTACCATGGACATAAACCATGGTCCACCAGTACCATGGACATAAACCATGGTCCACCAGTACCATGGACATAAACCATGGTCCACCAGACTGGAAATAATATAAATTAATACAAGCTTTTCAATAGTTTCAAGCATTTAATTTTAAAATATTTGTATAGATCATGTTAATTGCACTTAATTTAATCTACAGTACATTGTCACTCTATAGTTGCACACACACTCATTAAATGCTCATTAATCAGTTGGTGAAAATGTAAAGACTATTTTATATACATTCATCAGGTGACGGTGCCTGCATGAGCCTAATTAGAATGATTGTCGACCATGGTTTCTGTAGACCATGGTTTCTTGAGTCCATGGTTCAAATATTCAAATGGCTGACCATGGTTGACCATGGTTTCTGGAGATGACATGGTAAACCATGGTTTCTTCCCCATGGTACTGTGACCATGGCAGGCTGACCATGGTGGACCATGGTTTCCGGAGTTGACATTGTGACCATGGCAGGCTGACCATGGTGGACCATGGTTTCCGGAGTTGACATTGTGACCATGGCAGGCTGACCATGGTTGACCATAGTAGACCATGGTTTCTTCCCCATGGTACTGTGACCATCATGGTATTTTGTGGTCAACCATGGTATTACCATGGTTGGCAATGGAATACCATGGTGACCATGGTCAACCATGATTACGTTTCGCAGGGGCAGGGGCCGTGATGTTGGAATGTGAGAATGTGTTTCCTGCACTGCAACAAAAGCATCTGGAAGGCTGACTGGACTCTTGCTGACTGACACCAACACTTGCATTCACTATTCAAACTGAATGGATTCATAACATCTTTACTCCATAACACTAAAAGTGATCAAAGACTGGACAGAATACCATTTGGGTGCCACTTGATATATTCCAAATGTTTCAAAATAAAATAAATCAACTAAAAAGTCCCCATGTTTAAAATGCCATAAATGTTGCCACAGCTCAGAATGGTAACAACAGCTCACAGTTGTTATAGTAACATCAAACCAAACTTGAGTCGACCTCAGACCAGTGTAAAGGTTGAAGCAAACCAAGCTGTACCAGAGCATCACCAAAGACCAGCTCATCGTAGTATAAAAGTACATACAAAATGTTTGTGTTTATTTTGAAATGTGTTGTTGAGATTCATTTAGCTAAAGATTAGCATAAAGGACTAAACTAGACAGTTTACGGCTACGGGGCAAATTGAGACACTGAAGTCAAAGGTCACTGAGCATTCTGGCTCACACAGGGTTCAAAACTGACGAAGGAGAAGGTGGTTTGGGGGAAAATAGAATAGTTTATTTCCACGGAGGGTGAAGTTCACAAAACAACAATTATCGTTAGCCCCGCTAGGTCCTGAGGCTGCTCGGGGTCCGTGGATCCTTTGCTCAGGATCCAGCCTACTGCAAGTGAGCGAGCAGAACGAGGTTACCAGCATCTATACTGAGAGCTTAATTACCTGATTCTGCTCAGCTGTCTGGTCTTCGGCCGAGCCACTCCCATCACTCCAGCAGCCGGCGCCCTAACCACACCCCACTGCCACAGTCACCTATTATGCAAAATGCACTTTTTGATGTCTTTTATACATAAATATGTGTTCCTGGTGTGTAAGGAGACTCACAAAGTGTCAGAAAATAAAACCCTCTCTCTTTCCTCCTTACCCACATCTCTAAAAACGGGGGAACAATGGAGCTGATCCAGATTTGCTGCATCATGACGACATTACTAAAATGTGGGCTGGCTTTACGTTGAACTCCTGGCAACGTCCTGCCACGTCCCAACCTATCGTCCCCATATACAGTCGCTGGCTGAATCGCCCCCAGTAGCATCTGTGTTTTTTGCCGGCTCTTACAGACACGATGTCTACAGAACAGAATAAGTAGCACAGCCTCCTTTACAGATGTACACACACACACCGAGTTAATTAAAATAAATAGTGACAAAAGCGTGTCAACTAACGATTCAGAAACGTCCTGCTGCAACTGAAATGTTTGCACTTCTACCGAAACCTCAACTTCTTCAGTCAGATTTAGGGTCCTATTCATAATAAGCTTGAACAGCTGCATTTGTGTGGGCAGAAATGTTTCCTGTTCTGGCCAGCAGCAGCTCATTAGCATTTAAAGCTACAGACTCAGAATCAGCACTTTAGTAACAGGGCTGAAATAGAGGGGTATGAGGCATGCTACAATGGGTGATCTGTTTGGTATTTTGAGCAAAACACTTCAGAGAATTGTTTTTATATATCTGAGACCTATAATATATACCTAAGAAGAGTACAATAGGAGACCTTTAAGCTAAGTCTCTGTAGTATAAAATGGTATTTCAATGTAGTTTTACAAAACTGGCAGGTAGGGTTTGAAAAAGATCACATGGTTCACTAGGTTAAATAAGATTAACTGGTCTTGTGTAGCTCAATACAGTATCTTGATGGAATTAATTATAGAAGACATCCTGAAGTAAAGGTTGTTGTTGTCATTTGACAAATGTGTCCTTGCCTAGAGGACAACATAACAACAAATTGGCTCATCTTACCCCACTCTCCCCTACAGAGGGAAAATAACCAACATGCATAAGGATCATGTTGTTTTCAATGATATTGGAAAGAAAGTTGGATTACTTTGTAAGGAAGCTCAGTCGTTCGTTACGATTAAATGTAAAGAAAATGTGCCGGCTTGTTTTCAGGCTAGAGGTGCCATCCAAACATCCTCTCATAAGTTATAATGTAGCTCACTGTCATATTCCCTCTCAATCTTAACTTCTTCCTGGTGTAAACACTCAAGAAAACCAACTATTGAAGGAGAGTATGACTTGCACTTGAGAGATGTGCTCAGCAGTGGTTAATCAGAGGGCTTTACCTTGAGCCCAGCCTTTAGCAGCGATGCATAAACACAGCAGCTAATGGTGCTTCACATGGGGTGATTCAATCTGGTGTTACCCCATGTGAACCCTCAGAGTTCACAGAGCCACCGGTTGCCTGCGTTAAAGTACTGCATCAGGACGGAAGAGGCTGAGCGCGTTGAGTGGCTCAAATTGCCAATGCTGTGAAAAAGTACAGTAGAGCTGCTGCATCAGCACTTTCATCAGCGCTATTTCCGTCAACACCAGGTTTTCCTCTGATAAGGCTTTGTGTCTCTGCTTGGTTCCATTTCACACTGTGATGAACGGCACTGCTCAAGGTCATCCCTGCCGGCTCGCACACACACACACACACACACACACACACACACACACACACACACACACACACACACACACACACACACACACACAGATATTATCCTCTTATGTTTGTTTCGTGTATTTGCCGCTGTGTCAGTAGTACAGAGGCTGTGCAGTGTTGAAGGCAGGGGTTGAACATCTGTGTGAACGTATGAGCATGACTTCCTGTTGGTCTGTAGATCTGCTGAATATGAATGATACGCTGTAAACTTAGATTTTTCCCGTATATTCAGAGCTACGGGCCAGCGCCTGTGCATATTTACGATATTGAATGCAAAGCCCAGCAGCCCCTCTGGAGGAAAGAGTGAAAACACCGTATCAGTATGCATGAAAATAGAAAATATTATGTTCCTATGCACCTAACATAACCAAGAAGTTAGTTGATCCTTTGTGAAGCATGTCCTCTAAACTTACTGAACTAGTTATTTTAACACAAACCTTTCCAAGAAGCTTAAAGACTAGAACCCGCTTGGCAGTTCTAGTGTTAAACCCTGATCAGTTTGCCGGATCAGGAAATGCTTAGGTGCATAACTTCCGGGGCAATAACAAATGTTATTTTGTCATTAGGCTTGTGTCTGTATCAGATGTCTGTAGTGTGTGTTGGTTGCTTTTCTACCCGGCTTTATTTATATATCAGATATCTGGTGGACCAAAGCACAAAGTGGATGAGTGTAAATTAGGTGTTAATGAGGAGATAATAGCATGATCTCTTTCTACCTATAAATATCTCTGAAGCTCCACTTGATAAGCTGCTATCAGGCTCTGCATCACTTTATGGGCCGAGTGTGGCTCCCGCTGTCTGTAATCATGATGTGAAGATGGAGTCATGGGGGGGGGGGGGGGGGAAGACATCAAAGTCCTACAAATGCCTTCCCTACTGGCTAAATAAGCCATCTCATTAGTTAAATAAGTTGTGAGCATATTGATTAGAGGTGTTTAATTTAGCACGTCTCTGAGTGAGCAGAGAGGGCCTGGAGGGGGAGAGAGGGAGAGAGAATACAGCAAAGGATTATGGGAGGGTCATTAGCTCTGCAGTATAAGCCAACATGTTTTGTCCTGATTGGAGATGAAAGTCGAGAAGATCACCTTTCTGCAGGCAGCATCTATCCAGCGGTTATATACTTAGTAAGAGTAGCAATGCTGCATTGTAAACATACTCGGTTACAAGTAAAATTCCTGCATTTAAAATCTTACTTAAAGGTGGGGTAGGTAATTTTGGAGAAACCAGTTTGAGTGCGCTAGAATTTGAAAATACGCAGCCGGAAAAAAATCTGCCACTTCCTTACAGAGCCCCTCCTCCAACACACACGAACGCGCACATGACCAATGAGGGCACGAGATAAGTTTGTGCACAGATGGAAGGCTGACAGGCAGGTAGGCCATCCAGTTACTTTAGCCGGGCCGGCTCAGATGATTGGTCGTGCTTTTTACAGCACTACGGCTTCCACAGATGATATTTTTGTATGTATTTTTTGTCAAAGCACTTAAGATATTCATTGCTATCGGGATGTTAAGAGCATTCCATGGAATATAACAAAAAGTGTTTCTGAAGTGAATTACATACCCCACCTTTAAGTAAAAGTTAAAAATGTTTTAATTAAATGTGTTATGTAAACAAATGACACATATCAGGTTAGTTGAAAGCAATAATATTAGGTTTAATAAAAAATAATAGGTTCAACTTAATATTATTGCTTTCAACTATTCTAATACAGTTATGTGAAATCTGTTTACATGATACATTTAATTAAAGTCAACGTTTATTTTCTTCAGTGCACCCAACATGCCAGGGTGAATCATTCACCCAATTCACATTAAAGTAATCGCGAGTCAGTCAGTATAAACTTCTGAGGACCATGAATGCATGTCCAAAATACACTGCACTTTCAATCAATCAAAGTTTATTTATATAGCTCAATATCACAAGTTCTACAATTGTCTCAGGGGGCTTTACAGATTATACAGAATACGACATCCTCTCCTTTGACCCTCCTTCTCCTTCTCATTCTTCAACTCATATGTTCTCATTAACACACATAGATTATTTGTCTTGCTTGTCTTGACATGTTGCTTTTCACAAACACTCCCCACATAATGATTGATGTTGGCATTCCCTCATGCTGATGAGCTGATATTATGTATCCAATTTAAGAACAGTCCGGATTCACAAACTAATTTTGTGGTAACAACAAATCACAGACTCTGCACACGCTACATGAATAACATGTTGAGTTCTCTTGTTTTTCTCTTATACTGTTTTAACAAACACTTCAGGAGGAATACTAAGAAAACCTGTGTGAGTGAGGCCCAATTAGTGCCAAGCACATTTCAATACATCTCCTCAAAGTACGTCTCTCTAAGTGGTTATGTATGCTGGCAAAACATCATCCAGTATTCACACACACACACACACACACACACACACACACACACACATTCCTCTGCCCTTCTTCACAAATTAAGCATGCCCATTTCTCAACATTTACATAACATACTCAGAATAGCCCACGCATTTATATTTACACGCTGCAGCACGACAGTTTTATTATCAAAGGCTTGTGCCAATACCAGGCCACATGAACCCCCCCCCCCATCATGTCCGTCCAGCGGTCACCAGGACAAAACTATGGCTGCGAGGGACAGATGGACAGAGGGAAATGCTGTCTGTCACCACTGTCTTGTCCAACTTTCTTAAGTTGCCACTAATCAACAAAGAGCCTGTTAGGGTTACAGCCCTGGGGAAGCCTCAAGCTATTTTCCAATTAGTGCCACCAGAGAGACAAATAGGAATTATACACAGTGCACTCAGGGAAGAGAGCGGAAACAAGAAGGGTGGAGGAGAGGGGGATAAGAGAGGATAAGACTGAAGAGCACATGGCAAGGGCAAAGAGAGAGAGACTAGTGAGGGATGTCGAGGCGGTATCTCTTCTCTTTGGGGTGAGCAGATTAAACGATTGTGACAGCAATTTGGGCAAAACAACATTCGTAGCCGAGACAGACAGATAGACGTTGGGCTGGGGCCTGTCTGGAAGAATACTCGGCCGGTGAAAGGGCTGTGGAGACAGCAGGCTGCAGCGGCACTATCAATTATCTGCAGCTCGCTCTGTATGCCGCGCTGTGTGTGAAGCTCTGCAGTCCTCCACCAAGTTCCCTCGCCTTTTTAAGATGAAAACTCTTTGTACGAAGGCAAACTCCCGGCTCAAAGGGCCGCCGCTCGTCCAGCTCTGGTTATTAGCCTGGGTATATATTATACAGTATGTGAACTAATAACACAGGGGGTGAGAACTACTACACACATATGAATAATGATCATAGGGCAGACATAGGAAATCCCCCTGGAGTTATTGATGATTCAATTGGATTATACTTTATTTTCATTGCAAAGGGTACAAGTACTAAGACAACAAAATGCAAACAATAGGGGGGGTTTCCTATTATACTCCCGAAACTACTGATACTAAGATCAATTATATCAGGATCAGGGCCTAATCGCCAACGAATATTAACATTTCTATCATGTGGCGCATGTGTGAATACATGTTCTTCCCTGATTGAACTATAGATCAGGAATATAAAAAGACTGTAGAGACTGTTATCAAGTGTTCTGCACTGTTTCAGATACATGGATTCAGGAGAAGATTAAATAAAAATAATGAGGACATTGAGTGTTGGATCAGTAACACGGCTGTCCTTTGTATAAGTTAAGGTCGAGCACACAAACTAAGAAGAAAAAGGGGGCACTTACCAGTACGATGGGAGTCGTATGAAACTAATGATAAATACAGCTTCTACGAGGGGTTCCTGAAAACATGTGATTCAAGGACTTTATCGTAGATCATAATGAGTTATAAGAGAAATCCTGAGAGGATTCATATTAATGAGAAGTAAACGACACTCAACCTGAAACGACAACTTCACAGAGCTCTCATGACACGAGCTGCAATTCATTTCTTTACATATCAACATCGCTGTGATTCACCACACTGCAAAAACTAAGCCTAAAAAAACAAGTAAAATAAATAATAAAATGAGTAATATATTACTTAATATAAGAAAAATTATCTGCCAACAGAACAAGAAAAATTCACTTGCCAAGACCTTCTTAAAACAAGTAAATATATCTAGCCTAAAAATATCTACATATATCTTAAAACGAGTGTTTTTAAACCAAAAATAAGTACATTTGAATTGATGCAAGGAAGGAATATAATCTTATTATAAGGAAAATGTGCTTGAATTCAGCATATTCTACTGCTATTGTCCCAAAATTCTATTTTATGTTAGGCAACATTTCTTAAATCCAGTGCAGCTTCACTTTAAACAGGTATATTTGTCTAGATACAAGATAAGATTTAAGAATTATTTTCTTAATATGTAGAAAAATCTACTTAAATTCAGCATTCGGTGCTATTCTTAAAATAAGGCTAAATACCAAGAAACGTAACAAAACCTTCAAAAATCTTTAATCCTATCAAGATATAAACTTTGACTGCTTGCTTAAAGAAAAATGAGTCTCAAATGATTTCTTTTAATGTTTTTATTGTTTTCAAACTGCGTAGTAAAGGTCAGTCATCAGATATGTCTTTAGAAAAAAAGAGAACATTCTTTCACTGTAAAATACAACACAAGTGAAATTCTCATGACACTTTTGACTCAGCGAACAATTTTCAATAGGACTATAAGTATGAGGGGCCGCTAGGGACATTATTCAGAAATACCGTTTACTTACACATGTGAAACACTCTCACACACACAACTGAAACCAAAATAATTTACAAACATATCTAAAAATCTCTCATATACACATATGAAACGCTCTCACACACATGAAATCCAAAGTTATTCACACACACATGTGAAACGCACGCACTCACACCTGAAACGCTCTCACACACACATGAAATGCACTCACACCTGAAACTCTCTCACACATGAAACGCTCTCCCACAGATATGAAACGCTCTCACACACATGAAATGCACTAATATACACATGAAATGCAATTTCAGTATGTTGTGTGAGAGGGATTTCAGTTGAATCTGAAGGCATCTCGGTTGAAAAGGAAGTTGTTTAAAAAAAAAAAACTGCGAAGAAGCGCACATTTCTAAAAGGCGAGATGCCTTCCGTTTCAACTGAAATCCCTCTCACACAACATATTGAAATCGCATTTAATGTGTATATGAGTGCGTTTCATGTGTGTGTGTGTGTGTGTGAGGGTGTTTCAGGTGTATGCGAGTGCGTTTCAGGTGTGTGTGAGTACGTTTCACGTGTGTGAGTGCGTTTCATATGTGAATAACTTTGGATGTCATGTGTGTGAGAGCGTTTCATATGTGTATATGAGAGATTTTTACATATGTTTGTAAATTATTTTGGTTTCAGTTGTGTGTGTGAGAGTGTTTCACATGTGTAAGTGAACGGTATTTCTGAATATTGTCCCTAGCGGCCCCTCATATATAAGTGCCCTAATCACTTATGAACTTTTTCCAGTCGGCCATAGCCTTTTTGTATGAAGTAGTCATGTCATGGTCGTGAATGGCGTCCAAGAGGACTTCTGTCTGCACCACAGACAGGAGTGTTGCAATGCACTTAGGATAGGTGAGGTGAAAGGTGTAATAACATGCCATGAGATACATCACGCTTTCATGAATGTCCTCTTTTGGGAAGATGAGCACGGGCATGGTTCCAATGGCCAGTATACAGTTGGTTTCGCAGATGATGACAACAGGGCTGGAAAGTGGTCGTGTCTGAAGAAAGGTGTTTGGGTCTTCTGCAGACTGACACAAAAACAGACAAAGAAATCGTCACAAAAAGGGAAACAAATATGATCACAACATTTCACTCTTTGTATCGACATGAGAAAATTCTTATACATTTTCTTGCCTCAAGGACGTGGAGCAGAGCCTCACTTGCGTGCCTTAACTTCTTGGGTGGGGCCATAGGTGATGGGAACATCTCTGGTAAAGCCTTCATCATGGCAATTGAGTGCTTTACTGTTGAAAAAAAAAGTGTCATTCCGTTTCCTGCAGTCAGTTAATAAACAGACATGGTCAGAGATAATAATCACCTTTGTCAAGCTGCGGAGGCCTCATGAGCTTTTTGAAAACTCCATAAAACTGTGCCCTCTCACAAAAGGTCCCCCACCGGGTCTTAAGTTCCGTTAAGAAGTGGGAGTTGCCTTGATTGAGGACCCGCCGTAGTTCATCCATTAGCTAAAACAACGAGGGAGAAAATATGTAGAAGAAATATTAAAATCTACATTCCAAAGGTTAGTAATTCGTCTCATAACTGAATTTCCAAAAAAAGATTAATATGTGTATAATGTGATTTAAATGGTCACTTAACAAAAATATGCACATAGAAACATGTGTTTTTCTGCAAATGTATGTCTTATGCACACACTATTTTTAAATACGTATTGTGGACCAATAATACTAACAAAATAATGTTGTGTGTATCAGAAGCACATTTGTGAAATTAGTTATTTTTAAATAAGTGGAGGGTTTTTATATATCTATGCAGAATACATATTTGTATTCAATAAGCATATTTGAGTCATTCATTTATAAATAATGAGACAGATCTGATTTAATTGTCACACCATTTCTCATTTCAAATTTGGTCTAACGTTATCTGAATTAGGAAGCATAGTTGTACAACATTTGCTTACATGATCCAGTTCTCCAAAGCAAGGATAAGCTTTAAGAATCTTGGAAGGCCTGTCCTGCTCCTTTGTAACATCAGAGTCAATGAAGGCCCTTCTCGCTTGGATTTCGAGGTCCAGGAGCTGAGCAACATCCATCTTGTTCGGTCTGGCCTTAGTTTTATACATCGCCTGTAGAGTCTTATAGTGTCTCGCCTGGGTCTGTGGGCTCTCAGTTTCTGATGCTAGAAAACATAAACCCCACTATTTTCATTTCTGATGTTAAAGTTGAAATGAGACATTAACACACAAACAGCCATAGTGACTGACACAGGGCAAACATAGATGAGTAATCTTGAATAAAAAAGGGTTCTAAAATAGCTTATTGATATTATTAAATGTTCTTGAAGAGATTTAACTATCTACTATTTCAATTTATGTACTTACCACATAACTGTTCAGCCTCCGGGGTGCTGCATCGAGATGGTGGTGATCTCTCCAAGATCCAGGTTGATGCGGTGGATTCATCAGTCTCATCAGTGGACGTCTCATGGCTGCTCTGAAAGCTTAAACTCCTAGGCCTCTTTCTTGAAGGAGTTGAACCCTGCTTCTTTTTGGGGGTTGTCACATTCTGGACCCTTTTCAAAAGCTGCTTTTTCACAGTTTCCTTACAAGACAGACATACAACAGGTTCTGTTATAACTCACATAAAACAAACTTGTATCAAACAAAATACACCATACAAGCAGTTGCACAGAGCTCTTATTGAACTGGATAAAACACATCACTCCCAGTTTGATAGGCAAATGATTGCAGTGCTTTGTCTGAACCATGAGTTGAAAACTTGAATAGTGACATACCCACTCAGCTCTACTGGTTTGAGATCTGTCCCGAAGCATTGGGTAGTACTCAATCAGACGCTTCGCCATTACAGTGAGTTCACGGCTGCATGGATAGTTAAAGTCATCCCCAGCTGCTCTTTTAATGGAAAGCATGCTTGTGACTGTATTCCTGATTAATCGACAGCGAAGATCTTTGGAAAGGACGTAGTCTCCTTCTTCTCCAGCACGCTGCTTTTCAGAAAAGGTGCTTCGTGATTGCTCCAATTCTGTGTCTGTGTATAAAACATACAGTGGACTGGGAAGCTGTACGGTTCTGCTGGCACCATGTTGGGGTTGTGGGCTTTGAGAGGAGAAGGAGGGTGGAGAAAAGACGGGGGATGGAGAGGGGTTGGGGCAGGAGGAGGAAGAGGAGGGAAACAAGGAAGGTTGGGGGGTAGGAATAGGGCTGAAATCACAAGTCCCATGGGAGGTACTCGGTCTACACAGGTCTGTCTCCTGGCCCTGTATAAAAGATGCATATATATATATAAAATGGTATTTACAATGAAAAGAGCACTACGCTGTGACAACAACAAAAATCAACACAACCAAAAAACTCCACTTCAAATAACTGCATGATGACTAGGAAAGGCTTACTTGGTAACAGGTTTAAAGTCCCTCAAATGTTAGAATCTGGAATTACCTCATTTTCATCATGATTGAGTCTCCAAATGGTTCTTCTTCTTCTGAAGTGCTCAGGCCCGGGAAGGAGATCACGCAAGTCCTCCTTAGAGAGGCTGGGCAGCATGTCTCTGCTTATATTAGCAGCTGAAAACACATTTAACCACACAGTTAATAATAAGGTAAAAAGCAACTAATAACATATTTATCTAAATACATAAAATGAAAGAGTAATGTACATTTCTGGCTGGCTTCACAAGATTTTCTTTAACATTAAAAAATGTATTGCACTTACTTATAATTGATTGAAAAAATTGCTGTTACAATAGGTTCATCCAGAGTTAAAGTTATTTTGGCCAAATGAAAATGAAAAGGCACCAGGGAAATGAATAAACGAGGCATGTTGTTAGGATAAATCCATAACACAAATGTGTAAAATCTCATAGGCTATAAAAGTTATACATTTTCAGCATCTTTTATAGTACAATAAAACAAATCTTGATGTTTAAGAGCAAACACAGTTAAACTTATTTTCAAAACAGTGTCTTTACCTTGAAATCTTTATTCAAATAAGCATAATTTACGTCCCAAGCCTGCTTATATCCAAAGGACAGTGTAGTTTCAATAGCCTGCACTGCACTATCATACAACAACGCATTTGTAAATGCTGTCTACAACAAAGAAGGGCGCCAAAGATGGCTATGCTAGTGTACAACAAAGAAGGGCGCCAAAGATGGCTATGCTAGTGTACAACAAAGAAGGGCGCCAAAGATGGCTATGCTAGTGTACAACAAAGAAGGGCGCCAAAGATGGCTATGCTAGTGTACAACAAAGAAGGGCGCCAAAGATGGCTATGCTAGTGTACAACAAAGAAGGGCGCCAAAGATGGCTATGCTAAATACTTTACTGTCAGTTGTGGAAGGCTCATTTGCTTCTTGACATTATTTCTGGCAATAAAACAGTATCAACTAAAATGTTAACCACGATTTGTCGATTATGCCGTTATTAACAGCTTACAGTAGATATTAGCTAAGTTAACTAGATATGTAGCCAGCCTAGCTAAGTCCAACCGATTCAAATAATGTAAAGCTTGCTGGAGAGGTGCAGTATAAAATACAAAATTACATTACCTTTTAATGCTGCAGTTGCTATAGGATCCAAGCATGTGATATCTCTTCCATTTTCATCCATGGCGTAGTTTTAATGTTCAATCACTTGCAGAGGTTCAGTCTTCTGCCTGAAGGAAAGCTAGCCAGCAACGTCCTGAAGCTAGGTGCACCTGACCTAACACACGCCCTTAACGGACCCTCTTCGCGGTTCCCATTGGAAGGTACCATTTCTTAAAGAGGGGTGACAGAGATATTTTATATGTTGCAAATATTAGGAATATTAATAACTGATGCGGTCATAGGTAACATTTCAAACATCTGTTTCTAGATGCACATCATTCCACAAGTTATTCCCAGGCATTATTATGACGTGTATATATATATATATATAGGAAGACGACTCACCGGCCTCCCCCATACAGCTAGAGAATGTGATAAACCCACTTCATTAGTTATTTCCCCCAACGTGTACATGGCCTGCTGCAGAAACGTTTTAATATCGTTAACTTTTGGAAGATTTCACGATGCTTTGGCGGTGCGTTATCTGCTGCGTTTTTATAACTTTTTCACTGAAATTATTATTGAGCCATATTAATCGACTGCACAGTCGCAGCTCTGACTTCAGGTTGCTCTGTGGCATTGATGGATGCACTGAGGAATATAGAGTGTACAACTCATTCTACCATCATGTAAAGAGAAGACACTTTCAACATCTTCTTGAAGACACCAGACCTGGCGACGCCACACGTGGAGATGAAAACCGACAGGAGGAAACCCAAGGACCGCAGCAAAAAGTAAGTAACGTCTGCTAATTCAGCTAAGATTGTTAGCTACAGTGTTTGGGCCACGTGGCCACTCGGATACAGGGTTAGTTTCGTACATTGTGTGATGCTACAGATAGCGTTAGCCAATACTGATCAGCCACATTTAGTTATTATAAATCCCTTAGCATTAACTAATGAATCTGCTAGGCTACAAGCAGGCGGCATCTGTCAACCATATATTTTTAATTCAGCAGTTAGCTATGTAGTGTTTTTGTGGGGATGAAAAAACCGTTAAAAATATGCATTACGTTGGTGTTTGGCCACAGTTACTAAAACAGTAAATCACAAAAATTATGGTTTTCCACTTTTTCACTCTGCAATATTCTGCAAGGTGCATGCATCACTGTCAGGATCTGCATATGATTTGTTGAATTCACAGTTTTAGCAAATCAGAAATAAATCTCAAATTCTTTACCCACTATTAAACTTAAAACAAAGATAAATAGATTTTCAGATTTGATTAGAAAAAAAAGTTTCATGGTTTTGTTTTCTGGACTGAAAAAATGTAATAAAGAGTGTTACCCAGACTATGGATAAAGTGCTACGGCTTACAGTTAATAATTGTTGCTGAAATAACTCTTGCCCCCAAAGTTTGTTTAATGTGAAAATAATCTTAGATAGAAAGGAATTACATATTTAAATTGCTCTTTTAGTGAAGCTAATTTTTTTATTTTTTACAATTTCAAACAATCTTGTTTCTTTGATATGTTGTACACAGGACAACATTCAACCCGATCAGCTTCCAGCCGACTCCAGCAGCGAGGATCAGAACCTTCACACACCTGACTCAGTTGAAGAGCAAATGGGCATCGACCAAGATGGAGCTGTCACAGTGCACCAAGTATGTTTTCTTTGTTGTTGACTATCTACTGAAAATTAAGGGCTGCTAAATAAAGGTCAGGCCGATATAGTAGTGGCTAATATTGGCCTAGCATATAATTTATATATCAATATTATGTTGAAATATTTCATTTAAATTCACCAAATGATTCATAAAACCTAGAGGTATATGTGAAGATGTATTTCTATGTGCTGTACTAGCAAAACTAAATGAACACATAAAGAGTTAGAATGGCTTATTGTCTTGTTGGAGTACTAATGTTTGATATGTTTTGGTCAGAGTTACAAAATATTAAATTATCTATCTTTGCTCACCACATGTCACCAGTTTTTTTATCATCAGATGTGCATACATTTAAAGATTATATATTTCTGTCACATTGAGTAATGTTATACCTGCAAATGTCAAGTTACTACATTTTGTATTGTAGGATCTGACAACACATGCCACTGCCTTTGTTATCAATGCTTCCTATGTAACCTTTTTGGACTAAAAGCATTATGCCATGTGTGATCTGCTTCTCAGAACATATTAACAGGAAATATTTTGTGTGCGACAAAGAAATGCAAATGAGCATTTATTATCCAGAAATTCAAGCCATTCACTCTGACTAACCCAGTAAGGGATTTCCCATATTTTATTACAATTTATAACCAGACACAGTGTAGCCATATATTAAGTTAGACCTAGTTGTTCTTTGAGAACAGAGCACAGTATTTGGCTACCTACTGTACACAGTTAGCAGTTAATAGTGGTTCACTGATGGCCGAGTTCAGTTTTAGTGCTTTGTTATCCACTTTACTGTTGTGTCTATGTCATAAGCAAAACTGTATATCACATAAAGCTACAGTGATCATGATAATGTTTACCAACATCAAAGATTGATCACATCGCTTTCAATCTCTCATTTTCAGAAAGGCATGAATGACATTGTTGCTGGGGTACAGCAGTATCAATCATCACTATTGGACAACCTCAGGACGCAGATGAAGGAAGTTCTAAAGAAGAATTCAGGAAGTACAACCAATCAACTTGGAAAAGATGCAATGGATATATTTGACAGTTTCATTGACCCCTTTGCTAACGTTTCAACAACATTTCGCCAGAACAGTGTTATTAGGAAGCAGTTTTGTTGTGTGGATGCAGAGGAAATTCCAATTGCTCGAACCATATGCAGGAAGAAACGTGGAGGATCAACAGATTTTGTCATCAAAGACAAATTATTTTATTATGTACCATTAGTCAAAAGTGTAGAGCAGTTCCTATTACATCCGAGGATTTTGACTATGATTGAAGAGGTACCCCAGAGGTGCAGTGAAGGTTTTTTTCATGACCTTGTTGATGGTTCTCTTTTAAAATCTCATCCCTTATTTTCAGAGAAACCAAATGCACTGCAGATTATTCTGTATACAGACGAAATAGAGATCTGTAATCCACTAGGATCCTTTTCATCAAAGAACAAGTTGTTAATGGTGTACTACACCCTAGGAAATATAAATCCAAATTACAGGTCTAAGCTGGCTGCTATTAGGCTACTTGCGATGGCTAAATCAGCAGACCTCCGTCAATCTGGTGTAGATGTAATATTGAATAGAATAAAGGAAGACATGGATGCATTGTACAGTGGTGTTAAAATTCAAACTATTAACGGGGAGAAAACAATACATGGTGCTATGGTTTCTCTCTGGTGACACCCTGGCACAGCATGAACTCGCAGGGTTCAAAGAAGGAGTGGGCTTTGCTTACTGTGAGTGTTCTTTTGAGGACATGCAGTCACAATTCAACGAGGATGCATATATTAAAAGAACATTGGAGAATCATGTCAGACAGTGTGATGAAATAGAAAAGGCTAACACAGACTTGCTTCGCAACAGCCTTAGAACAACATATGGGATCAATCGAAGGAGCAAGTTAGTTGACTTCTCATCCTTTGATATTATTCGGCAAACCCCGCAAGACATTATGCATGTCATTCTTGAGGGTATAGCTTCTCTGGAAATGAAATGTGTTTTGAATCATCTTGTTCAGTCAGGAGAGTTAAATCTGGACTCTGTGAATTCAGCTATTCTTGGTTTCCCTTATTCGCCTCTAGATGTTAGAGATCGACCATCCCCAATTTCTCCGAATACACTGATGTCAACTGATGGTAAACTAAGGCAGTCATCAGGGCAAATGCTTGTCCTGTTGAGGATATTGCCATTTGTTTTGGAACATTTGAAAGTCAATGCAGTTGATAATGGACTTAATAGAGATTGTTCAAATAGTGTTTGCACCTGTTCTTACCATTGCAACTGTGTCAAGGTTAAAGTTACTGATTGAAAGTCATTTGAAGCATTGGAAGGAGCTTTTTCCAGACCACAATGTTACACCTAAGCAGCATTACATGATACATTTGCCATCACAGATAGAATCATTGGGTCCCATGGTCAGACATATGTGTATGCGGTTCGAGTCTAAGCATTGTTTATTTAAGCAATGGGCCTCCAAGCTCAATTTTAAAAATGTATGCAAGTCTTTGATTAATCAGAACCAAATATATGAAAGCTGCCAAAATGTTGACCCTTCCAAGCACCCAATTTTTTCAAATGAAAAGGAGATGGGTCCTGTATCTGAGGTTAGAGATCTACAATATTTACATGGGAAATTGAGGGACTTCCTAGGTTTTAGTGAAATTAACCATGCTGTATCAGTGAAATGGCTTGTGATAAATGGTAATAAATACATTACTGAGAAGTCCTTGATCCTTGCCAATGTACTAAATGGTAATACACCCGAATTTGGACTTGTCAAAAGCATATTTCTTGTTGATTCTAAGCTTTATTGTTTGGAATATCAGCCTTTTCAGTCCATATGCTTTGATAGAAATGTTATGGCTTATCAAGTTGAGGTCCCACACCTTGCACAGGCCACTGAGTTAGTGGATGCTGAAAAGCTGGTTGATTTTACCTCTTATTACACAATCAGCAGAAAGGGCCAAACCTATGTACAAGTGAAATACTATCTTGGGGATGTAATGGAATTACACAACAGTTCAAATGACTCATAGCGTGTTCCTTTGATATGATGATGTTGAAACATTTAAAGCAAACTTAGCAGGTTTAAATGTAGGACTAAGGTCCTGACTTAGGATATGTTATTAGCAGATTCAAATGTTAGCTGTTTGGATTCCAGATGCGTTTTGCATTATAGTTTGCAGTGTACCTAAATCATCTGTATCTTTGTATAATACTGGGTCTTTCTTTCAGGTTGTTTTAAATGTTAATTACATAACATGTTATCAGCCATTTAGGTGTTTATCACAATGCTGTTTATGTTTGCTAAATGCCCTTGGCCTGAATAATGTTACCTACTTTAACTTTTCAAATGAGATGTTTGCACATATTGCTCAATCACTTTAGCTTGCTGAAGAATAATACATGCTGAAAAGAATGTTCTTAATGCAGTAGTTTGACTTGGCTGGTGCTGTTATTTCTGTATACTGCATTTCATATATGGACATACTTAATTGATGTACTGGGTTTTAGAGCGACAATAAAACAATGAATTTCATTTGGTCCTTATCTGTTTTTAATATGTTAAGAGATGAAAAAGGATAGGATGCTTGCAATAAGATATTCTGACTTTGAAAAAGCAGTTTTCTACTTATCAGTGTTGATCTAATATCTTTAGAATTATGGTATTTCTCAATTTAAACATTAATTTACTCAGAATCAGTATTAAAATCTCAAAAACAAGTAATAAAACCTCATTAAGATAATGAAGTAAAAAAACACTTAATGGAAGTGAAATTCACTACAGCAAAAACTTCTTTGTAAGAGGAAATATCTTGGCAGACAAAATATAAGCATATTTTGTCTTGATTTAAGATATTTCATCTTAGTAAGATTTCAGTTTTTGCAGTGCATACATTCACCTCAGGATCAAACTTTCATCAGTGTGACATGAATTTATTAGAGGCCTATGAGCAGTGAGACATGCATTAGATCAGTGGTCACCAACTTTTTTAAGCCCAAGATCACCGACCTCGGCCTAGGTGAAAGGCGAGATCTACCTATTGCAGAATTGAGTGAAAAAGACGGCCCAGACAGTGCTTCCAATTTGAGGCCTTTTATATAGGCTAATTGCATCTGAATTACTGTTACAATGAAGGCTCCATAATCAGCTCACAGCATATAGGCAGGGGTAAAGTCCTATTTTTTATGAGTCGGGGGCGGACCTCACCTCCTCTAGGGGGGTCCTCACCTCCTCTAGGGTCCGGGGGGATGCTCCCCTGGGAAGATTTTTTTTTAAATATTGAAGTTGAAAGCATCAATCTGGTGCACTTTGAGAGCCCCCACCTGGATGGCCTACCTGTCTGTCAGCCTTCCATCTGTGCACAAACTTATCTCGTGCCCTCATTGGTCATGTGCGCGTTCGTGTGTGTTGGAGGAGGGGCTCTGGAAGGAAGTCTGAAGGAAGTGGCAGATTTTTTCCGGCTGTGTATTTTCAAATTCTAGCGCACTCGAGCGGGTTTCTCCAAAATTACCTACCCCACCTTTAAGTGTTTAATTTACAAGATTTGTTAATCAGTCATTTTAATTATCTTCTGACAAAAAGGCTTCATACTTGTTGAAATAACCAGAGTATTATATAACAACGAAAAAACAGCTATACATACTGTATGGATTCCTGAAGATCAATTTCACCAGCAAATAAAAGCTCATGTACTTTATTTAGTGAAGTTACATTTGAAAATCAGGACTCGTTTTGAAGCACTATCAGTGTTTTTGATATTGTTGGTGACATCATTGTAATTGAAAGCAACACTTGTGAATGCTGAGGATTTTCTGAGAGGAAATGTAGAAGGAGCAGGAGGTCTTCTGAAGCTTCTGCCCCCCGCCTCTTCTGATCCCATCATCGCACCATGCATTAGTCAGGCCTTGTGGACCCTCTGACGTCTGCAAAGAATATGTGAGTGAAGAAGAAATCCATCAAGGGTAATGGTATTGCAGTATGCCCTCAGGGCAGCCATCTTTAATCCTTACCCATCATGCCTCAGCCATAAACTATGCAATCACGGCCCAGTTTGAGGGAAACAGGCCGTCCCACTCAGCGAGCGTGTGGTCTTCATGCTCTATTTCAGAACCAGTCAGGGGTTTTACTTCAGATCTTTACTTTGTACCTTAAGCAGATGTGTCAGGTCCCCGGCTTCTCCTCCATTCTGTGTCCCCCCCCCCACGGCAGCTGTTCCCTCACATTGCCTGCCATCTCTTGCTCTTCCCTCTAGGTATGTCTTCACTCTCTCTCTCTCCTGAGTCCTCACAGTCTCTTTGCTTGCTGGGTTTTGTGGGTAAAATCACAACAGAGTGGCGCACCAGAGCATGCACAGCATAGTGCTGTACACTGATTTTACTCCAAATATCTTCTGTGAGCAACAAACCATCAGTGAGTTGCATAATGGTTGCAGATTTACATTTCGTATGGATACTGTAAAGATTCCCTTGTTTGCCTTACTGCACCTGAATTACACAATTCCCTTTTGTTAATGTCTTATGTGTATTTCAGCTCAAAGCTGCACCAATAAATATGATGTTATTAACAATAGCTAACATACAGTATAACGGATCATCCGTACGATAAACACAATAAAGAAGAATGTATTTTGCAAGTATTTTATGTCACTGTTTCTTAGTAATCTTTGCGTATTTATTCATTTGACTTTCTTTTGACCAATTGCCTGATGTTGAAGTCGAATGAGCTCTCAGTTTAAAAAATGAGCATAATTAATAGAACGAATACAAATGTAAAAGATTCATGATATAATCCATCTCTTAAGGGCGTGTGCTTGATATTTAAAAGGCATCAACACATCATTCCGTCTAATAACCATGAATACTCTATGAATATTTTGATGATGTTTTTGAAAGATATAAATTTATTCTATTAAATGTCAGAAGATATATTATAATTTCCCAGAACGATTGATGACGCTTGTTTTTTCCGACCAACATATTCAATCCAAAGATAATCATTCCAATAATGTCCTGAAGAGATGAGCATTTTGCTTGACAGACTTCCAGTCTTTTTTCACCCTCTGCTGGATTAACTGTAACTACAAGCAGAGCAAATTCACTTCAGCCGTACATATTTACATACAATCCCTTTAAGAGCATTTTATTAGACTTAACAAATGTATTATGAAAGCAGCAGATTCTCGGGAAACTCAGCGGACAGCCGTCTCTACTCCATGTCTAATTAATCGGCCTCATTCTGTCATGTGAACTCCGCTTTAAAATGGACCGATATTACTTGCTGTTTTGTTTCCAGTTAGTGTTAACCACATTCAATTAGAGTCAGGTCCTCTCATCCTCTGCAGACCGCAGCGCTACAGTCCTGAAAGGAAGTGGAAGTGAGCGAGCGCTGCTTGGCGAGGCCGGGCCTACAGCGCCTCGCTGTGGGGAAATTCTACAGATGGACAGTCCGCCCCTGAAAAAGTCTATGCACACGTTATTATTAATAATGATAAAAAAAAGTATTTATAATATACATTTTTTTTTTTTTTTCAATTTTCAATTTGTAATCATCTCGCAACCCCCCCGCGGGGAACCTCTGAGATAGAAGACCATCTCATCTGCTCCTTCATTTAACAGGCTGCAGATTCTTACAGTTTGAGACATTCGTGTTTATCAAATTTATATTTGTATTTACTAAATAATTTCCTATGCACTTCAATACATACTTTTAAGAAGGTTTGCATGTTCATTTTGAGGCAACACGCCCCTCCACTAAGTGTCTGAATCGGTTTACCATCCGTATCAGGGTAACAAAGTTCTGGAAATGCTTTCCAACCATAACTAAAAACGGTGTCCCGCTGCATTGCTTAAAAAAACACACCTGACAAATCATTTGAATCCTCAGTGTTATTTCACTTAGATTGTAACTAGTATATAAGTTTGCCGTTTTTATAAAATGTAGGCAATTGTTTGTATATTGATCTTGTGTTTTATATAAAATTGTGTGAGTTTGTTTTATTTTATTGCTTGTTGTGCACTGACAGGATTGCTTTTTAATTTAGTTTGACCTGTACAATGAAAATAAAGGAATTCAATTCAAAATTGATTCCTCAATACCACTGCTGACATTTTCAATGTTTTGATTGTGAGCTACAGTTCCCCAGACAAAGTGTACGATGTCTCTGACATAAAAACATCCTCTCTGAGACTTGCCGGGTCATGAGTCATTCTGGTGTATCTTCTTATAGGTACTGTATTCTCGTGTGTGTGCTGTTCTGGATATTGTGTCTTCTTAGTTTCTTATAAGGTGTCAGAGAGCGGGACTGCAGGATATAAAAGTGTCAGCTTACAGTGTGGCTCACTTTCTTCCCTTACACACTAAGTATTTGCTTCAGTTCATCTCTGATCCAGCAGGCCCTTGATTCAAAGAAAGAAGCCCCCTTTATGGAACTCACGAGTCAAATATGATCTGAGCTTATCATTAAAACAACTCCTAACAAAGTGTGCCAATTTCTTCTTCAATTCAGGCAACACTGCAAACATTTGATCAACTAACACTGAGGATTATTTACTAAAGCAGTTATTTTGACCAAGCATAGAGAGAGCGGCGTCACTGGGTCCTGAATGCTTGTTGAGGCACCAATACATCAACACTAACATACAGCATTTCTTATCGCAATGCATTTAGTGCAAACATGTCAATACATGTCATTATACAGTGACTATTAAGCAGTATTAAGATTAAGCAAACTACTGTACAGTATTTGTGCCAAACATGATATGTGACCACTTTCAGTCAATTGTGTAATTTCACAGTAAATTCTTGGACAACTTGTTACCTCCTGGTCACTTCATCTATCTTCCCTTACATGTATTCATCTATCAAGCTTTCCACTCAAATAAAGTTAAATTAACATGTCCAGCCATATTCCCTGTCCTGTCATGTTAGATGTTTTATGTTCTCCTTTTCCAGACCTACAATCAATCACAGGAGGCTTTATTCACTGGATAAAGCCATATTTTCCACCGCTGGGAGATTTGTGGATTGACTGATCAAAGACCTCACATTTCTAAGTACAGGCAACCTGTTCTTCTAACCACATAGGAATACTCTGATGGAAGGGAATGAAGTCCCTGTAGCTTAGTGATCAGAGGATTGCCAGATTTACTTCCTGCTTAATTCTACATTGATTAGACACAGTTGGAAGAAGTTGGAGGCAGAGCGTGTTTTTATACCATCTGAAGTTAAGAAATATCCTCAGATATGCAAATATAATATCCTTGCCACTGAGCCTAAAGCTAGCGTTTCATACTTTCTCATCAGCAGGAAGTATCGCTGTAACAAAATGTGATTTTAATTGCTTAATAATTGTTTATCTCCTTACTTTTTGATTGGTAGGCTTGTTAAGTAGTAGTTAAGTAGTAATAGTCTATCATTCCAAAATAATAGATATCCACTCTATCAGCTAACAACTGCCAATCTTGCAGCATGAACTCACCATTTTGCATGACTCAGGTGGTGACTGTCCAGTCTTCTAAACTCTATTACAGCTAATTTCCACCGGCAAATACGCTTTGGTAGAAGATTTTAGAGAAAGCCAATGGTAACATTTTTGTATCAACATAATCGACTACATCAACAGTGAAACCCAGATAAAATGATCCTCAGCTCCACGGAGCGTTAGCCTCCTTCAGTACATCCTTTCTGTTTTATATGGTACAGTCATAATGTGTGGGTGCGGTCTCTGTGATTTCATCATCTTTTCCAGAAACAGCAGCTGACAAAGCAGCTCTACAAGGGAATAAACTTGTCTTCAGGCAATCAATATAAACTGAGATCGGGACACCAGAACACTTCCCTTCAGCAGACCGTGCTGGCAGTTTTGTGTTAAGGACTTCATGGAAAGCAGTATTGATACTGAGTGAATCATCCTGGTGAAGTAATAGAATTAAAACAAAGCAGACAGCAGAGACATTTATCAGCTCAAGCTCAACCATTATTTTCCTCAGGAGTTGGGAGGGACCACAAACGGAGAATTTTGAAGTAATGCTTACACAACCAATATGATGTGTCTGCTGATAACTGTTTTCTACCACGTTTCCCAAATCAACTGGAAAAGGTAATAATAGGATTGTTTGAGACATCATGTCAAGGTATTTCTACGGTGGCTGTAATCACGATGCATCGGCCCAACACAGGTTCATTAGGGCTAACGTGCAGCAAGTTCAGAAACGATGCAGGAATAAAAACACAAATTTGCAAAAACACATGCCAATGAAGCTTATTTGCAGCGTTTTTTATTACCACCTTTTGTTATGTGATGGCCAAAGAGCCTGTTGCCGTATGTGTTTTAAATGAAACAAATCGCTTTTTGAATAAATATGATGAAGTTGAATTTATATCTCATTATTTGTATGTATTTTTCAAATTGAACATTTGATGTAAGTGTATAATGTAGTGTTGGATTCACACTCGGTCTCGCCCTGCCTTGGTCTTGACTTGATGTGGACTTGGTCTGGACCTCCTAAAGTCTTGGTCTTGGTACACCTGTCATGACTTGGTCTTGGTTAAGGTGGTCTTGACTACAACACTACTTATTTTCCAGGCTTAAGTTTTGAGCAGCAGAGTTGCTAAGGTTGCGCATGCAGCTGGAGATGGAGAAGGAGATGGCGGTGAGCCTGAAAAGGTTGTGTCATTGGAAAGGAAGAGGCAGGAGACCGAGCAGGCACAATTGGAGCTGCAGAGAGAAAAACTGCATTTGATTAGAGAGGGCAAAGCGGCAGCTGATATTCTGTACAGTGATAATCCCTCTATTCCAAGCAGGACCCCGGGGAGGTCCATTGATGATTTGAGGCTGGTTCCTGAGAAGGAGCCAGAATTTGTTTTTCACTGTTTGAGTTGTTGGCTGAGGCACGAGGGTGGTCTCACACTTTATTGTTACAGTGTGTGTTATCCGCCAGGGCTCAGTAGGCTTATTCTTCTTTAAGTAACAGTGATTGTTTGAGATATGATAAGGGCGGTGGTGGCGAAGTCCGTAGGGACTTGGCTTGGCAAGGTCACCAGTTCAAGTCCCGGAAAGACCAAGTGCTACCAAGGTGTCCCTGAGCAAGGCACCGTTCCCTACACTGCTCCCCGGGCGCCGTACATAATGGCAGCCCACTGCTCCTAACACTAGGATGGGTCAAATGCAGAGAAACCGTTTTGTTACATAGTACTACGTAATGACAATAAGTTGAATCTTCAATATGATTAGGTTAAATCTGCTGTTCTCAAGGCATATGAACCGGTTTAGCCTGAAGCGTATCGACAGCGTTTTAGGAATTGGAAAAGAGAGGATAAATCTCACCTGGAGTTTGCTCGTGATATTTCCACTCATGGTTACTACGTCCCAGGTTTGAATCCAACCCTGCACACCTAATATGTGGGGGGTCTGTGTGTTACTACAAGTGTTTCAGAACCCCTGTTCTATTGTCACTGTCTGTATGCTTTGTGTCCGTAGCGTAGTTCAGTCTTCCCTAAGCGTATTTGTTTCATTTCTAAGAAACATGGACCAGGGTGAATTGTGAATTCAGAATGCACAATGAACACGTTTGAGCCAGTCACAAATAATCACACGTAATTGTACTTTTTGATATCAATGATAAAACACTATTCAAACAAAGAAAGCAAAAAAAAGTCAGGTCCACAGCAGGACATTAACATTTCTAAAATAATTGTACCCTGATAATGCTGCTCCACAGTCTGAAGCACCACACATATCAATCAATCAATGTTTATTTATATAGCCCAATATCACAAATGTTACATTTGTCTCAGTGGACTTCACAGTTTGTACAAAATACCAGTATGACAATACGACACCCTCTGTCCTTAGACCCTCACATCGTACAAGGAAAAACTTCCGAAGAAAACCCACAGTTTAAAGGGGAAAATGGGAGAAACCTCAGGGAGAGCAACAGAGGAAGGATCCCTCTCCCAGGACGGACAGACGTGCAATAGATGCCGTGTGTAAATTGAAAAGATAATACATTTGCAACATAGGTAGTCCAAATGTTTGGAAATGCATGTTTTAATAATAGGAAGATGAATCCACGAGGATATCCATCCAGGACCTATGATCCAGGACCACAGCCACGACTCAAGATCCAGGGCTCGCGATCCAGGACACAGGACCGCAGGATCATCCATGACTCCGGATCCCGGCGTATATAGACATCAAAAAAGAAAGAAATTTGGGGAAGCTGGGTTAATCGGAACATGAGAGTACACAGGTATAGACCGAGAGAAGGAAGAAGTAAGATGTCCCCCGACAAACTAAGCCTATATCAGCAAAACTAGGGGCTGAATAATCAGCCCTAACTATAAGCTTTATCAAAAAGGAAGGTCTTAAGCGCACTCTTAAAAACGGATAGGGTGTCTGTCGCCCGAACACAAACTGGAAGCTGATTCCACAAATGTGGAGCTTGAAAAGAAAAGGCTCTGGCTCCCATTGTACTTTTAGAGACTCTAGGAACAACCAACAACCCTGCATTCTTGGAACGCAATGCCCTAGTAGGACAGTAGGGTATAATGAGTTCTTTAAGGTAAGATGGCGCCTGCCCATTAAGGGCTTTGTAGGCGAGAAGAAGAATTTTAAATTCTATCCTGTGTTCTATAGGGAGCCAGTGTAAGGCAGCCAGAACAGGAGTAATGGGGTCCCTTTTCCTAACTCTGGTTAGTACACGAGCTGCAGCATTTTGAATCAGCTGAAGCGACTTGACTGACTTCTTGGTACACCCTGATAATAAAGAGTTACAATAATCCAGCCTTGAAGTAACAAATGCATGGACTAGTTTCTCTGCATCGTTTTGAGGCAAGATATGCCTGATTTTTGCAATGTTACGTAGATGGAAGTAGGCGGTCCTTGAAATTGATTTTATGTGGGCGTTAAAGGATAAATCCTGATCAAATATAACACCAAGATTCCCTACAGTCTCACTGGAGGCCAAATTAATGCCATCCATAGTTAGTATATTCTTAGATAATTTGTTTCGTAGATTCTTCGGGCCAAGTACAATAACTTCAGTTTTGGTCGTGTTTAACATCAAAAAGTTTAAGGTCATCCACGTTTTTAAGTCCTTAAGGCAGTCTTGAATTTTATTTAGATGATTAATTTCATCAGGCTTGATTGATAAATATAGTTGAGTATCATCCGCATAACAATGAACATTTACAGAATGATTCCTTATAATATTGCCTAACGGAAGCATATATAATGTGAACAAAATAGGTCCGAGCACTGAGCCCTGTGGCACTCCATGGCTAACTTTGGTTTGCGTGGAAGATTCATCGTTAACACGTACAAACTGAGAGCGTTCAGATAGATAGGACCTAAACCAGCCTAAAGCAGTTCCCTGTATGCCAACTAAGTGCTCTCGTCTTTGCAATAAGATATCATGATCGATAATATCAAATGCAGCACTGAGATCGAGCAAAACAAGAATAGAGACAAGTCCCTTGTCTGAGGCTATTAGAATGTCATTTGTGACTTTAACCAGAGCTGTCTCTGTGCTATGATGTGTTCTAAAGCCAGACTGAACATCTTCAAATAAATCATTGTTTTTTAAGTAATCACACAACTGTTTTGCGACCGCTTTCTCAAGAATTTTTGAGAGGAACGGAAGATTAGAAATAGGTCTATAATTGGCTAAAACCTCTGGATCGAGGTTGTGCTTTTTAAGAAGCGGTTTTATCACATATAGAGCCAGGGTGATGTCATGTGACAGCAGACCATCAGATTCAGACAAAGTGTTCAATCTGTGAACAAGCTCTAAGTGTTCTGAGTGTGTGAGGGTGGACATATAGCAGCAATCACATGTATGGCCCTACATGATAAGATATACCTTTATTTATCCCTGAGTGGAAACAAGTAGTTAAAGCAGCAACAGAGTGAAAGTGAAAAACAGGACAGAACAGAAAATTAATTAATTTGGGAAATATGTCCTGCATCACCAAAATGCAATACAAAATAAATCACACATACATTTCCCTTTTCGTCAGATATATTTCATGGGGAAAAATAACACATATAGAATCAGAGTGTGTGGTGAAAAGAGTCAATATAGACAGATCAATCCACTTTAGCAAAGAGTATTTTAAAGGTTATTCTGTTGGACAGCACTACCGGGCCATACATAATACATTATAAGATCCGCGGGCCAGACTTTGGACATGCGTTCAAATCTATGTGTTTCCTGCATTTGTTGCCCATTTTAAATCGGGCCTGTGTGTCAAATGGGTGAGTTTTGTCCGAACTCCCTCTGAGTTCTCCCATGTTGCACATGTGTGTTGGTCTAGTGTAGATCGTGATCGTTGTTCTCGAGTCCAGGTGGAAGTTAAAAAGAGACAATGTAGTCTCGGAAAAGTTCAAATGGGTAATTTAATGAAAGTAACGTTGTTTGTAATCAGACAGAGCAAGTCAAACACGGCGCCGTGTCGGGAGGAGGAAGGAGAGAGACCGATTCTCCGTGCAGCGTCTGTATGGGATTCCTGGCTCCTCTTCTCATTGGCTGCTTCGACGATGGGGGGGGGGGGGGGGGGGGGGGGTTCTTCCTCCACTCGTTCTTCTGTTTCTGATATCGCGTGAATACGAGGATTTAGACGTTGTGTGTGTTTATTGTATAACTCCACACGCCTTTTCTCCTCGTATTCTCATTACTTTTTATTTCATGCATTTTAACTGCTGTAATCATTGTTAAGGTGAAGTGATGTCATGTAACACCGGAAGTGACGTCATGTAAATGACGGGGTTGTCCTTCAATAAAGCTTTTCAAAATAAAACTGTACATTCATTTAATATTCAGCAATACCATTAGCCACATGCTAATGCTAACCGGAAATTAAGTATTTTCAGAATAAAACAGTTTTAAGTTTACAGTATATTTAATCTAAATTACGCCGTATAAACATTTATTTTAATTTCTTACACTAGGGATCACCCTGACCCTGCGTACATGGAGACAGAGTGTTTCTAAACCTCCTGGCCCAGTCCTGCTGTTTTTAGCATTTGACTATTGGATTGTGAGATGTGGGATCTGAAATCAACTTTTTAAAAGGATCAAGGATCAGGATTCTATCCAGATTGTTATCTTCTGTCTCTGTTAGTTTCTTAATTCTGTGTCTCCTTTAAACCTTTAAACTTGGTATGACACTTTTCAGAGTAACATATATCACATAGTTATTTTTTCATAGCTTTTTTTGTTTATATTAGTTACCTGTTCTAACCTTACATTTCCTTTTATGTTTGTGGCAGTAGTTAGAGCTGTTGGCCGCATTACGTTTTTGGATTCCGCTCATACATAAGAGTGTTGAATACCAAAATGTTTAGTTTTACAGCTTGACTATTTAATTGTAATGTACTCACATCTTTCTGCGTGGCGGCTGTGCCTTTATTCTAACTTTGTCAAAGCCTTAAAAAACCGTCTCACAACATTTGCTTGATGTATGGAGGGTAGATAAAACACATGCTTCACAAAAGAGCAGGACTATCTTCACTTTGTTATTCCAATATCCTCTTCATTTCTTTTATAGCGTCAGTATGATAGGATCATTAGTCATTGGCTCACGTCTGTTGGAGGCAGAGAATGATTGCTGTTGCCTGACATGATCTCAGGCTGGTATTTGAAGCAGAGAGTCTAGCTTTATCGGAATGAGAGACCGGCTGAAAAATAACGAATGAGGGACCACTTTCTCTCCTCCCCTGCTGGAGATAATCTTGTTTTTGACTTGAGTGATAGGCAAGTATTTCACAGACGCTCCATCTGTTTCTGACGGCTTTGCCTTTATGTCAAAATTGGATTTCTTAATTTAATCGCAGCAGTTCCAAACTAGCGTTGTTGCCTGCATCCCTCCAAGCGCAGATCACTGCTTTGTTTCTTGTAGCTTTATGCAAAGTACTTCCTCTGATCCGCCCACAATACGGCCCTCAATTACGATAATGACAGAGTGAGGCAAATTGCAGAAATTACACGATATAGGGCCATTTGCAAATCCAATTTAAGCCCTAGTTAGGAGAGTATACATTCTGCAATCTAGCCCAAAAAGATCTCGCAGACAGCTGCTGGATGGATTCAGCTGCCGGTGTAGAACAGCACTCAGGCATGGATTGGGCAACCGGATCAGGTGGGCTCGACAGGGAGAGTAGGTTTTGTGTCGACCAGGATTAGAGGAATGATCTGTGTCCCAGATGTTTCTTAATGCACTGTCACATTATGTAAATCCCCCCTGCGTATGAATGCCAAAGATACTGTATTTGTCTGCCGGCTACACGTTGTTTCCCCCCGAGCTGCATGGATTGACCTCAATTTGTGATTCATTTTCTTCGTTCCTCCCCATCTCTTTTCAGTAAGGGGGAGTGTGGTGAACGACAGCACACGTTTCCTGTTTCTGTTTACAGTGTACGGCCTGAAAGATCACAGAGCGTTCTTGCTGGGAACAAGACTCACGTTTGGACAGAGGAAGAAGAAACGTCTTTGAGGCTCTCTCATAGGGCTTTTCACACCAACGCGATTCCGGTTCTAGCTCCGTGCTTTTCTGGTTTGGAACCGGTTTTTCTTTTCAGCCCCCGTTATGTTCACACCGCCCAGAGCCAGACTGGTGCTGCCGCTGCTGCGTCATGATGTCACAGTTTACGTCGCTGATTTTCTCCCCAACGGCGTTACGGCGCTCACTACAACAATAACAATGGGGGACTGCGACGGTTCGATGATCGTGTTGCTTTTAATCATACGAAGCCAGATTCAATTAAATAACTACTTCTCCAACCTTGTACTTTTCTCCAGATAAGTGAATGTGTTTTAGTCTGAATTGACTCTGTTTGGCATCACAACGCTGTTATGAAAGTTTCTCTGGTATAAAATGGGTGATGTTAGCATAGCAACCGAAGCTAAACTGACTATCTTGACTACTTGTTGTTGCTATCCTATTGTGGCATAAACCGTTTTCTACAGGCACATTTTACCGGCGTATTTTTATTATGATTCTACTTGTGATAGTCGGACACGACAACCTGTGCAGCCCATGTATTGATTCCATCCGATAGCTGCTATAATACAAAACAACACATCTGCCTCTCTCCACAATGATCAATAACAATGAACGGATGGTCAAAGTAAGGTACAAATAAACAGAATCACACGAGGCCTGGTTAGTGTTGCCTGACTTTATAAAGTGTGTTTTTTTTTTTACAAGTGTGTGGTTGCCTTCTAGTCACTTTGCTCAAGGCAAGGCAAGGCAAGGCAAGGCAAGGCAAGTTTATTTATATAGCACTTTTCAACACAAGGCAATTCAAAGTGCTTTACAAAAAATGAAAGACACTAAGAAAATGGCATTTAAAATCAGTCATTAAAAAGAAAAGCTAATAAAATAAACATTAAAAGAAAAAATACATGGATAAAAGTTACAGTGCAATCTAAGATATGAATAGTTCAATTAAAAGCAGCGACAAAAAGAAAAGAAAAGCTCAGCACTACAGCTTGTTACAACTTGTATTTGCCATACTCGCCTTTAACTGTTAGCTCAGGTTAATCTCGCCCCCCTCCGACGTAAGCGTGACATATTCGGTTCTTGCTTCTAGACCGAATTTGTTGGTGCTTGAAACAAACCGGATTCCGGAGCTTAGAGGTGGCTCCGCTGCGGTGTGAACAGGAAAAAACGATGCTTTTCAGGCTCCAGCTCCGAACCGGCCCTGGAACCGCGTTGGTGTGAAAGCCCCATCAGAGGCAAGTCAGCTCCTGCCCTCCGCTATACACCTCCCTCCCCTTCCTCTCTTATCTCCCCTGCCCTCCCCCCTCTCTGCCACCTTGCTTCCTGCCTGTCTCCACATTCAACACCTTTCTTTCTGACGGCTAGAACCAGGCTAATTGACAGACCGACCTGAGGAAATGTAGTGTTCCTCCGCCTCCTGTCTCTGGATCAAACATCCCTCTTGTCTCTCTGCTTCCCCCTACATTTCACTTCCTCCTCTCAACCGCTCCTCAGAACAACTACGGCATTGAAGTCTGTTGCTCCGTGTTCTTGTACAGACTAGAATATGAATCATGGCTTTGAGCGTGGGCAGCCGGTCATGAAAGATGAGGAGGGCAGGGCGAGGAGAGAGAGACGGTAAGTTTAACTGGAAGGTTGAACTTTAACAATGAGAGGCCTGCCACTGAGAGACCTGCACCCCCCCTCTGTCAGAGGCTCTCATCCGATCACGCTCTCCAACACTTCAGGTCCTGAAACATCTTCTGGCTTCTCTCTTCTTACTTCAAGACAAATCTTTACCATGTCTGTATCCTCTGTTCTGGGCTCCTACTTATTCCCTGCTTTCCACATGTGTCTTCCTCTGCCTGACTCTCCCTCAGTAAAGTATGGTTGCAGTTGAATTGTTGTTTTTACTTAGGAAGGTTCCTAACGGAGTGAAAGGACCAGGGAGTACCTCAGTAGCAGCCATGATAAGAGCTGTTGGAATTCTCTAGGTGATAGGAAAGGAGGTTTCAAACTTCCTTTATAACCTCCTTTAGCTTAGGAAACACTGGCCCTTCCTTTGCAAAAGGAAAGAAGAAAATGCTGCCCCACGATGCCTTGCTGCAACATTTACCGTGACACCGCTCAGGGCACTCAGTTTGGAAAGTTTAACACTGTATGAATCAAAGGAGAAATATTACCGTTACTTTACTGAAATGATCAACTAAAATCAACATTTCATAGTGTTTACTGAGCTGTGTGGGGTTTCTTAAACATTTTCAAAACATGTTTGAATGATGATATACACAGTGATAGGTTAAGGCCTAACAATTTATGCATATTTTGC
>NW_022990312.1:311988-411795 GCF_902827175.1 Gymnodraco acuticeps
CCGTTCAGTGGAGGTGAGTGGAAGTAGTCTCCTCGACGTTTCGATACAATGTATCTTCTTCAGGAGGAAAGTGGAGAGCTGCACAGCTGTGGAGGCTTATAAGTGATCAAGAGGTTTGAGTAGACCTATCAGGGGAAGGTACATGGTGTCAGGTGATCGAGCAGGGGGTGGGGGCCCATGTTTTTGGAGGGAAAACGGTATGCTGTGATCTGGTTGGATCTGCCAGGGGGTGGGTGGGTTTTGGTAGAGGAAAGGAATGGGGGTAAGTGTGAGAAGGAGTTTGTTAACTACTGACTGGAAGGATAGCTCAAAGGATAGGCTGCCGCCCCTAGACCTGGGAGACCCGGGTTCGAAACCGGCCGACAACACAACCAGCCACAACTCTCTGTTTGGTCCAGAATTGGTCCATTGTAAGTGGGAGTGTGGTGCAAATCAGTCCAGATCAGCGGCACTGGCTGGGTTAGGTTTAGGGTTTTGGATTATCGGTTGAGAGTGGGTGCACGGGCCTGAGGATCTGTGGATGGGTGTATGCAAGTGTTATTCGACATAGGTTCAAATATGAGGTTTTAAGGTGTTTGGACCAATTCTGGAAAATGTGAATGTTGAGAGGGGATCATGGGGGTCTGATTTTCCAAAAAGTCAGCTGAAATCAAGGACTCTGGTTCCCAATATGATGCATTGCTGGAGCCAGAACCAGGCTCCAGGGGTGAGCTGGTCCTGGTAGGGGGAAGCAAAGGGGGAACCAGGGGATAGCTTGTGTGCTTGTGACTGTTAGGCTGAGGGGATCCTGGGGGATTGTCATTTAGACAGTAAACATGTTTTTGCGGCGAGCTGAGCTCCGGAGATGGCTGGCCGGGCAACTGGAGCCCAGGAGACGGACCACGTATGGGGACAAAATGGAGGTCCCCATGAGGGGAATCATTCATTTTAGGGTGAAGACTTGGTTAGGTTTAGGGTTAGGGTTAGGGTTAGGGTTAGGGTTAGGGTTAGGGGTTAGGGTTAGGGTTAGGCATGTGTTGGTTATGGTTAAGGTTAGGATAAGTCTCCAGGAAATGCATGTAAGTCAATGTAATGTCCCCTGAAGTGATGTATACATGGTATGTGTGTGTGTGTGTGTGTGTGTGTGTGTGTGTGTGTGTGTGTGTGTGTGTGTGTGTGTGTGTGTGTGTGTGTGTGTGTGTGTGTGTGTGTGTGTGTGTGTGTGTGTGTGTGTGTGTGTGTGTTAGCCTAGTTGTAGTTGCCTTATTGACAGACCTGCCCTTGCTGCACTCTGCCAGTGTGGCTCGATACCGTACCTGTAGTAGCATCTTTGCTAATATCAGCATAAATGTGCTTTGCCCGAAGACGGTACTTAAGACTGGTTGTGCTCCGATGGAAAGACAGCTCAGCGTTGCAAAGTGTACACACAACTTTGGTTTTGTCTAAACTTCCATCTGGAAGATTTTAAAAGTGACATTTCCCGTCCAGCACTCCGCGGTGCATCTCCTCCGTCATCCTGTTAGTTTAACGTGCCAGTTAATTCCCAACAACATGCGCGCTGGAAATAATGAGGGAGGTATATACGTCTAAACTGGATACTATGATTAATTTGAGTAAAACAAAATAGTGGGTGTTAAAGTCTCGAGATTAATCACATGCGTTAACGCGTTAACTTTGACAGCCCTACAATAAATATAATCATGTTAACCTGTTAAGCCCTGAGCCTGTTTTTCAGGCCTCAGGCTCGAACATGACATTCCCAGAACAAATGACTATATCTTCACTTCTAAAAGGGGTAAATTAATTATCTTTTTTTTCAAAGCAAGGTTACACCTGTCAGTTTGTATGTAGACAAGTCAGAATCAATATAGATGTTTTTATTTTAAAGTCAATTCAGATTGGACATAGTAAAACAAATTAAATGATAGTGTCCGTCCAAAAAAAAAACATTACTTATAGTGAAAACCACCCTTCAATGATGGGATGGTAGACTAAAAGCTTTAGGAATCCAAACTATAACATATAATAAGTACCCTGTATCAAGATTGATGCAAAACAAGTGACATTTGACCTTTTTAGAGAGGTTTAGAAAACTAGAGTGTCATAGCAGCTATATATGAAAACTCCGTTATTGAATTAAAAATGGAATGATGGATTATCAGTAATCATTTCAAAGGGACACAGACACATTGGATTAACCTATGGATTAAACTTCAGCAGCGTTTTTATCGTGTTGATGCCATTGAAGACCACTTTTGATCAGAAAATCAGCTAAGGTAAGACAATGTCCCGTGTTTGCTCCGTAAAGCTATGTCGTGTCTGGGTTTGCTTCCCATGCCGCGAGTTCTGACCGCTCAGTGAGGATACTTCACTTGCTAATCGATATCTTGTTAGTGCAGATCTGATAAGTACGGAGCCCTGGAGGGTTCATAGAGAGAAAATAAATAAAACGTGGCCACGTTTTACTTTCTCGTGCGCACGCTTTAGTAACTCGTGCGCACGAGTTACTAAAGCGTGCGCACGAGTTAATAAAGCATGGCCTCGTTTTGTGTGTGTGTGTGTGTGGGGGGGGCATTTGTTTATGATAGTATCGTTCGTTCCGGTGCACTCCGGCAGGACTATAGCACATCGAGATTAAGATTAAACACATTTCTTTCACTTGGGAATACACTTAACTATGGGGAACCAGATTTGTGTAAAGTACTGTTCGTGGTAATTTGAAAACAAATGCCGGTGGTGTCGGATACACACGAACACGCACACAGAGCGGAGCTGAGCACACACACACACATCATGCGCCCCGGTGACAGGACATCTCCTTCATAAAGCGAGGGGGAATACTTTGGTAGTTCGATGTGTGTATAGGTGTGTGTAGTGTGTGGTTAAACGTAGCAGCCTCGATCTCTATTCAGCGGTTCTAATGAAGGGAAACGCAGTGAAGTAAACAGTCAAAGGCACAGCTCTTTGCAGCTGGTGCTGCTCTTCTCAGATTCTGCTGAGTTACACGTTACTGCCTCAGTGCCCTGTACGACGAAGCCAGTTCAACAGACCCTGGACCTGGACATGTTCGATTTACCCAGTTTAACTAACCCTAACAAACGCGATGTCGATAAGCGGTCCTACGAAGCTGGTTATCAACTCAGTAAATCAACCAGGGTTTCTCTGTCCGGCTGAGAGCGCGTTCATGTGAAAGGGACGGTGTTAGCAACATTTGACCAATCACAAACATGGAGACGCGTGCTGACAGCGCAGCGTCATACTTCATGAATGAATAGTGTAAATAGCCAATCCTGCTTCGTAGTACAGGCCACTGGTGCCGCAGAGATTTCATAAAGTGAAGGAGGTTTTCCTTCTATAAAACAGCTGTGGGCAGCAGATACTGTGAGTCACGGACAGGAATCCCTCAATTTAAATAAAACGAGGCCACGCTTTATTAACTCGTGCGCACGCTTTAGTAACTCGTGCGCACGAGTTACTAAAGCGTGCACACGAGAAAGTAAAACGTGGCCACGTTTTATTTATTTTTCTCTCTATGAACCCTCCAGGGCTCCGTAGATAAGTAATAAGGGTATTATACCATGAGTTCTGTGCTAAGTGCGTTTTTTTCGCTCAGGGCTCATTTAGACGCTTCTTGTGAGACTTGTGTTTTGTGTCGGTAAAAATTGTTCGTATCGCCAGTTAGCTGAGTTTCTTCCCGTTAAGTGAGTATGACACATTCATAGGTTTTTAAATGTTAAGAAGCCCTGAGACACATTTCCGTGAAAAAAAATCCCTGATTTAACAGGTTAATTGTATTCAATGTGTGTGTGTGTGTGTGTGTGTGTGTGTGTGTGTGTGTGTGTGTGTGTGTGTGTGTGTGTGTGTGTGTGTGTGTGTGTGTGTGTGTGTGTGTGTGTGTGTGTGTGTGTTGACTAAAACCCATTAGACCAAACAGCCAGGTCTGATTTGGCACAAATTGTGTCTGTTATTCAAATCAGCTGAGGTTCCTGTGGTGTGTTTACAGCCAACAGGACACACACACACACACAAACACCAACACACACACACACACACACACACACACACACACACACAACACACACACACACACACACACACACACACACACACACACACATATCTGTACCTGGCCCATCGAGCAGTGTGATGGTGGAGCAGAGTCCCCGGGGCCCCCGCTAATGAGCCACAGCTACAGTGACGTTCAGGCTGCACACATTGAAGGCTTGCCTGACCGTGTAACCCTGCTAAACACTCCCCTCCTGTGAGCACACACAGTACCACGTCAGTACAGACCCAGCCCCCCCGAGGGCATCAGACCAAGAGGCTGGGTGTTTGGCTCCCACAGATGTGTGTGTTAATCCACTTGCTTTTTGTACACCTCCTAGCTACGTTCAACCACGCATCTCGGGGCAGAATCGCAGGACTTCAAAGGTGTCTATTTCCGAGGAACACACAGACCAGGCTGTATTCTGTGTGTTTGTGAGTGTGTGTGTGTGTGTGTGTGTGTGTGTGTGTGTGTGTGTGTGTGTGTGTGTGTGTGTGGTGTGTGTGTGTGTGTGTGTGTGTGTGTGTGTGTGTGTGTGTGTGTGTGTGTGTGTGTGTGTGTGTGTGTGTGTGTGCTGTTTCTTACCAGATATGGGCTGGATGTAATGGAGCAGGCATTAGCAGATGCCCAGCAGAGACAGGCTCACAGCAAGCGAGCTGATGTAGCTTGAAAGAGATGGCCCTCTGCAGAAGGGTGGGAGGAAAAGCGTGCACACACACACACACACACACACACACACACACACACACACACACACACACACAAACAAACAAACACACGCTGCAAACTCCCCATGGAGCTGAAACCGTACATCCACCCACTCTCTAGAGGCTGCAGTTATATTTAACTGGGGCAGAGTTAAGGCAGAGGAAAATAAGTGTAAAACTAAGGCGAGGGCGAGGAGGAGAAGTTTGTGTTCGCTGGGCGAGTGGCGTTGTGGAGACAGATCTCCCTGGTGACCAGGGGAGACGAACCACTGCCTCCCCCTATTACATCCACCCCGCGACAGGCAATATTCTCCCCTGTCTGCCTCACACATCCTCTTCCTCCTCTTCTTTTTCTGCCACCCACATTAGACAGATTTGATGAATTCGGCCCTGGAGCCAGGATCCTGCGTGTGCCCGACGAACACCAACAGCTCGTTTTGTTGAGGGCTTGTCTGAGCTTTATTACTGTACCCTTCACTTATAAAGTAAACAACTCAGTATGCATGTTTTCATCTGAGAAACATGCCCTGTGAATGCATGGTAAAGAAACACACACTTCTTTCTGTTCTGCGTTTATGCATTTGTATAATTGGTGATTAGATATAAATGTTTCTTAATAGGGTAGCTCTCATCACAGACAGACTGAAATCAAAAGCAATGAAACTGAAATTGTTGAAACGATGAACACGTTGCCCAGTTTGTTCAGGACATATGGACTGACTCTGGAACCGTTTCTGCACCCATAGATAAATGAGTCTTATTTGCACGATTCCTTACCGGTGACATCTGAGATGATGAATGATATCCTAACAGGCAGCTTATCTATTCTGCACACATTGCTACTGTTGGAGCTATATATTGATTTATATGATTGAATAGTCATACATTTATTTGCTGTTTTTGTTTATAGGTACTGATAGCGCTCGCAATATGATTGCGGCAGCAAAGAAACTTCCTTTTCAGCATATGCCCTGTAGCGCATATTATACAGATAAGAGGGCCATTGCTGTCTCCCTCCGCGACTGTGGATTTGACGGTGCTTCAGCAAAGTGCCGTAAAGTAGTTGGACATTTCAAACACAGTCCTGCAAACACAGCAGAGCTGAAAGTCCAGCAAGCCTCTCACGGGCAAAAGGAGGAGCCACTCATTCAAGATGTAGCCAAGCGCTGGAATTCAACCTTTGAAATGATAAAGCGGGTCCAACACAACAAAGATGCAATACATGCAGCCCTGGCACAGCAGAAGCACTAGTTAGCCATGCTAACCTCAGCTGAATATGAACGACTGGCAAACTTGGAAAAACTGCTTGAGCCATGCAGGTGGGATATTTTCTTTAACTCTCCTTTTGTTAAATATTAAATGGATGTATTAGTCACTTTAACGGCAATTCAGAAATAAATTCAAGCCATATTGATGTTATCTGAATGTAAAGTGTAGTCATGAATTCTGTTGGTCCTTGGTGACAAATATGTGTCTCTGTGGTGTTACCTGCACTCTGCCACCTCTTGCGTATGATGGAGGTCTCTGATGAAGACCCTGCCTACATAGTGCGCTTCAAGGCTGCATTCACAGAGGACCTCAAGAGGTGCAGACATTATTTTGTAACAGATTATGTATGCAGTTGTCTGCTTAATATTAATCTTATTATCGATGTTTTGGGCAATACACTCCCTGAGACCTTTTTGCTCAGAAAAACTCAAGCGAAAAGTAACAAATGAAATAATACAAATCTTGATCCCTAACTGCTTTTAGCATTTCATTCTTCCATACCTGCATTTGTTTTGCCACCCACAAAAAACAAAACTACAAGTAAATATGTTTATTTTAAACTTGTGATTAATCGGATTAATCATATCATTTTATTGTGATTAATCAGATTCATTATTTGGACCTATTGACAGCACTCATTTATTGTGATCATGCCGTGTCACACACACCCTTGCACTCAGTATAACCGAGAGATTTTATTTCCCACTTCCCTCATGCAGATGAAATCTTGATTTATTTGTTTTCTTGTTTAATTCATTCTCTTGACTTTGAGCGCGTTCTGTGCTGTTCTTGTTTTGTTTTATCTCGCTGGCGCTAATTAGTATTTGTACCGAGCTCTTTATGTTTATTATCTTTTTATCTGTCAGCGGTTTGCTAATTGTTTCCTTTTTTCCCACTACATATTTATCACAATCATTTTTGTGGTTTTCTCTGGATAAAATCACTGCTCTAGGTTTTACCAGAAAACCTCGACTGGCTGAATTCAAAGTGTTTGACATTACATCAATACGACAACTTATAAATTAAGCTGATTTAACAACTCCAACGCTGTCGCTCCGACTTACAATTACAAGTCAGCGCAGGCAGGTAATTAAACGGTCCGAAGCTGTGATTCCTCCAAAAATACACCGAGCCCCTTCCAAAGACAACATGCACAACATGATTGTGCCGTGATCAGCAGTGGATATTCAAATGATCGCTGTAAATAGACGGCTAAATTAGAAATCAAACCTGAAAACACAATTTGTTGTAATGACAAGCTCCTTCAAAAGACCACAGCATGCCTGCCCCCCCCATCCTGACAGCCTTTCTTCACATCTCAGGCTTCTGACAGGGCTTTGTACGCGCCTTGTCACCTCAAATCTGTCTGCCACTGCTATTTTCTCCCCCGCCCCCCCGGCGCCTGCATGCTTTGCCTTATAAAGACACTGAAGATGCAGGTTTCGTCAGGGGGCCATTTTCTGGTGGGGCTCCTAACTGAGGACCAGTAGCCTTGTGTGCTCTCTTATCCCATCGCTTCATGGTATCTGATAGGGTTCACAGAACTTCACACTGATATCACTGATGCTCGGTGCTCCACGCTGACGATAATTACTGCTGATGGCCTTTTCCTCCCAGCTTCTCTGTAACCTGATTATGCCAATCAGAGCGTCTAACGACAGGAGAACGTAAACTGTTGGCAGTTGCAAGCCCCATTCCTTGAGCAAACTTTTCCGCGTACCACAAAGTAGACGAAGATAAATGAACTCCTCGGAGCTGAAGGGAGGATCAGTGGTGTAGCCAGAACTTCACGAAGCTGAGCGTGTTTGGTAAATATCACTCTAGAGTTATGCACGACAACATCGCAACTGTAAAGCTCAAATACATCATGCTGCTGCTGTCTTTATAAGAGCATAACCATAGCACAACAGTGTTATTGAACTTGTAATGCAATTTAAACACCCTCTCGTGCACCAGCACAGGGAAACTGAGTTTGTACAAACCCAGAAATATGCCTCTGTCCTCACTTCCAGTCCCACAGTTAGCCATTAATGGATGGAGCCTTTTCAACATCTGTTTGCGTGTCAATACTTGCGTCCGCACATTGAACCTGTCAAAGAGGCAGCACATTTAACGTCACTGTTAAACCAGAATGCTTCTTCAATAGCAGCTGTCATTACGCACTGATGGGACTATTTATAGTGCCTGTACCACTTATTCACTCATTACTGTTGGGCATCTTAACTTGATCACGCTTCATCTCAATTCTGGATTATTAAACATCAGAAAGATAATCAATAATTAAGAAATACTTTATAATTCATTGACAACATTATTGACACATGTAAATAAATAGAATGATGAAATGCTTTTTTATTTAATCTTTTAAAATTGAGCTCATAAATGCACATTTGTTAGACGTATAGTGGAACGCTGTGTGGACTGCCAACATAAATTGACACAATTGATCAAATTGGCAAACAACCTGTTCAGTGTTAACAATGATTCATCACATGTACATGTGAACCTCTGCGGGGGGCAGGAGTAAACGTAGATGTTTGACTGCCCCTGAAGAGTTGGAGACCATCCCTCACCAAACACCTGATGTCGGTGGCTTTTAATGCAGCATATGTATTTTCTCTCATGTATGTTTCTTCAGCTAACAGCAGAATGAGTCATAGAGACACTATCATCTCTTCTAAGTGTCTTTAGCTGCTTAAAGCTCACTCCTTATATTCCTCTGTGTTCACGCTCGGCAGTGTGTGTTGGACTAAGACAGTGGTTCTCAAACTTTTTCTACTGCAACAATCCCCACATGCATATACACAGTGTTCCCGCGACTGTTACAATGAAGGCTCGATAATCAGCTCACGGCATATAGGTGTAAGCAGGGGTAAAGTACTATTTTTTATAGGTGGTGTGTGGACCTCACATAGGGGGGTCCGGGGGCAAGCTCCCCCGGGAAGATTTTTAAATATTGAAGTTAAAAGCATCAATCTGGTGCACTTTGAGAGCTAAATGAAGAGATCTATGGACATCTCTCAACACAGAACTGTAAACAGATTTTCTATTTCTTTATGGATATTTTACAAATCACTCCCCTTTTAAACTTTATTCATTTTTTAATGTCATATAGTATTTCATACCTGTTTTTTTATTTATTCTCTTATTTTTTTATAACTATAATGATCATATAAACATGTGCCTCGGAAATAATTGTTTACATTAATGGTGACCAAAACGTTTGAGACCCACTGAGATAACACTGATAACACTCTCCTCCACTTTGTTGTTGAAAAAACTCCTTATATCCGTTAGCGTAGCTCGCTAGCACCAGAAGCTAACATCAACGATCTCCGGTACCGGTGCTCTCTCTCTCTCTCTCTCGCTCGCGCACGCACACAAAATGGCTCGTTCCACACACACACAGAGCCGAGCTTTAATGAAACACAGAGACCCAGACGTAATAGTACTGTATCATATTATTTTCGAATCAATACTTTTTGAAAATATGATTTTTTTTTAATTTTTTTTTTTTAATAACCATTTTTCCTCCTGGTCTCTCGCACCCCCCACTTTGAGAACCACTGGACTAAGATATGTTACATGAAATATAATGCTATACAATGTAGTAGTAAAATAATCAGAATAGGATCATATGTAGTAGTAAAGAGCATTTTGTGTGTTTAAAAAATAAGGCCTCTTAGAGTGTCAAGGTTAAAGGAAAAGGCCTCTTTTAGTAAATTCAGGTAAACTATTCTTCTCATTCTCTGAAGTTAATGGGGTACAAAGTTACGATAGGAAAATGGACAAAAGTCGAACCTCTCACGTGGTAGAAAACGAACAAGGTCAATGTAGTGGTGAAGCGGCCACAGTAGGGATGTGCATCTCCATCACTGAGGCCGATGCGATGCGCATCTCGATACGTTGCCAAAGATACGATACGTTAACGATACATTTGAAACACCGGGCGATGCGATGCGATACGATACGATACGATTCACCCCTGTTGCAATACAGTTCGATTCAACATTATGCGATTCGGGGGGATACGATGCGATTCAACACGATGCAAAAATAATGATACAATTCAATATGGTACAACAGAGGATTTTTGTTTTATTCCTTATATGCAGCAAATCATAAATTAACAAAAAAGTGCCTTACATATTTGGTTCTCTCTACTAGTACTGCGCATCCCATCATGCTGTTTCTTTTTTACCTTAAAAAACTCTCCAGAGTACAATTGTATAACACCTCACAGTTAAACAATTTAAGGATGCATTGCCCATGATTAACAATGTGCAAATAGCAACTACCATAGTGCAATGCCCATACAGCTGCCAGCCTGATGTGCTTAACACTCATCCATAGGCTAACTCACCAGTGAGCAGAAAGCAGTGGTTTCTATATGAACAATAAAGAACACAAATAACCTTTCACAAACAGGTATTTCATAACTGTTTACAATTGTAAGGAAGACATTTAAAGGTTTCTCTTTTCAGCCGCAGACCCCATGTCGCCTCTTTATGTGCGTCGCTAAGTTCCTCGTACTACTTGTGTACTTTAAAGCGGCACGGCATCGTTTACAATTTGTGAGCGATTTTTCAAGTTGACCGTCTTTCTTGAAAAATCCGAAGTGTTGCCAAACGTTTGATTTGTAGGTATTTTTCGGTGCGCTGTGTTTCTCTTTCTCCTCGACTTCCATGTGTGTTAATAACTGAGACTCTCGGCCTCCGTAGTGGGAAGCAAAGATCAGAGATCGTCTCTGCTGAGTGCTGACAGGATGAGGGGATATTAACAGAATGAATCGTTTTTTTACCGATGCAAAGACGCTACAATCGATGCATCGCAAGTTCAACCCAAACTGTAGCCGATGTGCACTCTTTCAACCGTTGCACTCGCATCTTGAACGTTTATGCCGGTGCACCGATGCGAATCGGTGCATCTTAACATCCCTAGGCCACAGTGATAACATGCACTGAAAAAACTGAAAGGTTGACTTTAATTAAATGAATTATGCAAACAGATTTTACATAACTCTATTAGGGTCGTTGAAAGCAATAATATCAAGTTGAACCTAATATTCTTTATTTAAACTTAATATTATTGCTTTCAAATAACGTAGTAGAGTTATGTGGAATCTGTTGACATTATACATTTCATTAAAGTCATGTTTCAGTTTTTTTCAGTGCAGGGAACATTGACACCTGTAAGGAAACGTACGTGGAAGAATAAACGAGGAGGTGATTTATTGTCCTTCACCTATAGGTCAACCAATGAAAAGGAGGCTTTAGCTATAACAAGGGTTGAGGAGGAGGTCCGGACTCTTCAACCGGCCCAGACCAAGACCCCTTTCTACATGTGTGTGCCTGATTCTGCCTGTCTGCAGTCAGAGGGTCTGATACTGGTGGACAAACCAAAACAGGACATTGGCTGGGTAAAATGTGTGCTCTTAAGTTGTAAAACATTAGCAGGTGTGTTTCTAGTTCAGAAGCAGGATGTTGGGGACCTTGGTTAATTAAAATATATTGTGCAGATTTATATTCCAGAAATGCAGAGTGAGGAGAATTTTTTTTAAGTATAATAAATGTGTACGGCAAAATGTAACCCAGGATTTTTGCTCATTCTTCATAATAAATGGACTCTGTTCAAATAGCTAAACTGTGCACAATTTCATAATTGCTTCTTCCAGCATATGCATTGTTCACATACTATATAACATGACTGGAATATAATAAGTTCCCAAGAGCCAATTCTTCTAAAACTACAATTACCATTTCACTCTCACACAATATATCCAGACTTACTCCCGGTTATAAATTAACCCGACTGCCAAACGTAAAAACCCATTTTATCTTAGAAATCATGTTTCCTGGAAGGACCAATTATACTTATCAAGGTGGAAATAAAGTGGATTTGTTACTGTATAGAAGGCGTGACATGTTCCGTGGGTCGATTACACATCAAATAATGTTCAAAAAGATGCAACGTAATGTAACTAACTACAAATACTTTCAGTATTTCAATTTGTTCTTACTTTATTCTTCCGTCCACTATATTGGAAAAATACAAAATAAAATGTAATCCACATTATTCACCTGATTTATTAAGATTATCCATATAAAACTTTATCCCACACTGTGAATCGTTGGTACAGATTACACTGCCCTGATAGTGTTAAGCTCCAACTCAACCAAAAACTACAATGAAAACATAAAACTGACAAATCCTCACAGATACAATAGTATAAGGTTATTCCTCTAAGGAAGTGGAGGTACAACATTTTATTCATGCATTACATTTCTCTATATCTTAACTCATGTAATGTTTTAAAATGTCTATAATAAGTATTAGTATTTCAACAGTTAGTAGTTTCTACAGATTTATTCCAGTTTATAGCAAACAAATTCTCGACATAAGTACGTATACTGAAAATGAAAAGGTGAAGCTGTTGGCATAGTACCACCATGTGAGTTTAAAATATTGAACTTGTTTGAAGTTAATTGTTTTGGAGTGTGTTATGCGCCAAAGTGTTAAAAGACACAGCCTTCATCACAGTTCTCTTGTAGAATGAGTAAAAGCAAAGACTGGCGGAGAATATCACTAAGAAATGTTGATTCTGTTATTATACGTGAACACAGGACTCGGAGGACACACGCTGTAAAAGCCTCCGACAAGAGCCTGGCTTGATGCATTGAACCACTTAAAGTATACCCCTAAGACCTGGAACATTCTTCTCCTGTTTTGGCACATCGCGCTCAACAACACACACCTTGAAACACTTTGCTGAGATGCAACAGTTGTCAAAGCTTCTACACAAACCAATAATACATCATCATTTCATAATTTTACTGGCAAAACTACCATTGAGGCTTTTAATTCTGGAAACTTTTAACGCAAACTTTACAAAAGGCGTTTGTCTTATCTGGAAAAAACAGCAAAGAAGCATTTGCTCCTCATTTAGGCAGTGATTTCCTTTTTTTATGATTTAAGTCTTCTGCATAAAGATCCACTGTATATAAATGCAAAAATAATATTTACCGAAAAGCTGCATGCAGATAATCTTTGTAATAATAGCAAATATGAAACATATCTTCCATGTGTTGCACTGTAAGAAACGTACCGTGAAATTCACAGTACGTAACTGGCAGCAATTGACAAGTTACTTACTGTAAGTAACTTGTCAATTGCTGCCAGTTACATACTGTAAAGGTAATCACAGTATTTACAAGTTTTTATTTACAGTAACAGTGTAAAATGAACAGTAACTTCCAAGTACTGTATTTGTGTTTACGGTAATAGTGTTTTAACTGTCAAATGAAACACAGTAATGAGCATTTACTTTATTTTTGTATTACAGTAGTATCAGGGTTTCCCACACATAGACTATACTTGGGTGGGCCAAGTTTCAGTGTTTTTTCATATTGGAAATGGTATGTTATTGGTTATATCTCTCACAGGCTCCGCCCTCTACTGGACTCTATGGGTACTACCTTATCATGCCAGCATTCACCTACTGAGATTTCTATAGAGGTAGCCGCCCCGGGGCGGGCCTACCTGAATGCGCGCACATCTCACTTCCGTATAAAATGAGGCCTCGCCTCCCGACCATCATCCTTTACTCTTCAGCGAGCGGAGGTGAAACACTAGCACTGAGTCTGAGACGTTGTGAGAAAGAAATAATTATAAATGGAGCCACTCCTGGAGCATCGTAGCTGCCCGTCGGGCCCTGGCCTGATTGCGGGAGCGGATCTGCACCGCCAGTGCTTCCAGTGCCTGGGACAGGACCATGCCGAGCAGGGAATGGGCCAGACACCGGGCTGCGTTGCCTGTCGCTCGATCCCGTTGCTGAATCGCCGACATCGTGCGGAGCACTTCTGGAGGCTTGGCCCGCAGGTGCACGTGGAGGTTGATGATCCGGACTTCGAGGTGGTGGAAATGGACGATCTGCAGGACGTGCCATTTGAATTCGCTCTGCCGAGGGACCGCGTGGTCCACTTTGCGGAGGGGGAAGATGACGACATCTCCTTGTCCGACACCCTAGGTTCCGACGGCCAGGAGGGCCCAAGACTTAGGTCTGCGCGACTGGACTTCCCAGCAGTGATGACCCAGGCGGCGGAGCGTGTAGGCCTACCGCTCCCCCCACCGCTGCCACCGAGGCCTATAAGCCCTATTTACGGCCCGGTGCTTCCGGCGCAGCCGGCCATCATCTCGCCCCCGTTGCCAGACATCTGGCAGTGTGTGGAGGCGACATGGCGGCGTCCATTGAAGGCGAAGGCCTCCATTGCATCCTTGTCGTGCATTATCAGGGTGCAGGGCCGATTAGACACGGTGTGTCCTGGCGTGCCCCCCCTCGATGAGAGCCTGGCGGCCCATCTGTTGCCGCGAACAGCCGGTTGGGCGGAGGGGAAGAAACCTCTGCCCCCTCTGTCGAGGGTCGATGGCCTCGGTCACTCAACGTTTTAGCCGTCTGGAGGAGGAGAGGGTGCAGCTTAGCCGTATGCTACCGCTAGCTTCTCCTCAGACATCGCAGCGTGCTCCTCCGCGGACGGCAACGGCGAGACGGAGGGAGAGTCGCCGGTACACAAGTCCTGTATATGTAGCGCCCCCCAATTCTTCGGCCCATCCCGCGGGACCGGCGTACCGGCACTCACGGGGACGGGCTGCCCGACCTTGGCAGACTCAGCAGCAGCAGAGGACCGCCAGGTGGGGCGCTCCACCAGCGCGGAGCTGACTGGCGGGGGGAGGAAGCGTCTCAGCGGTTCTCTCCACCCCGGACGCCAGGGTGAATCCCACCTCCTCCCTGTATGATGCCCAGATCCCTGTTGTTTCCATAAATGAAAAGGTTGATCTGTATCCAAGTCTGAGTGCCGTTTGTTTTCACAATCCTGCACTCACACACATTGTTGACTGTACATATTCCCCACTCGCTACCCCAGTTGTTGCTCCTGTAAGGGAGATAGCTAGCTGGCATGCGCAGATGAGAGAGATAAACCGCAGGAAGTGCTATCATAGCGCTATGCGAGTACAGGTTTTTTTTGGTCGGCGTTTTACTGTCAGGGAGCACACTATGTAAAAACTCAGATTAATACAGTTTACCGTGGTGGTAAGGGCTGCATTATGGTGGAGCCCGCACTCTCTCAAGAGCGCATGGCGGTGCGTTCAGGGTCCTCAGTTGAACACACTACGTCTATAAAACTCTGATTAATGCTGTTTACCGTAGTGGTGAGAACAGAATTATGGTGGAGACAAGAGCATGTGACGGTGCGTTCAGGGACCTCAATAAATAATCGGCCCTTTCTGTGTCAATCCTCCATGGGCAAATCTTCCCCTCACCGGGGGGTTTTGCGGCGGAACGGGTCGCCAGAGAGTATCACAGCTTCATAGCTGCGGCCCCACAGCTGAGGGCTTGTCCATTAACACAATGTTATGGGGAATGGAGCCTCAGCTGTGTGTTAACAAAGTGGACGGACAGGACGCTGAAACGGGGTTATTCACTCCAGTTTTGCAGCATCCCACCTCCATTCAGAGGCATGCGAGAGGTAAATCTGTCATCTCAGGAGGAGATGTGTTTCCTCTCAGCAGAGATTCAGGCTCTGGTGCAGAAACAGGCTGTGTCTGTTGTGCACCCTCAGCACAGAGAAAAGGGTCTTTATTCCATGTACTTCCTGGTTCTCAAAAAGACAGGGGAATTCAGACCTATAATAGATTTGCGCAGCTTGAATCATCACATTTGCCGCAGGAAATTTCGCATGTTAACCATAAAACAGTTAATGGGGCTGGTGCAGCCGGGCGATTGGTTCACCACCATCGACCTGAAAGACGCATACTTTCATGTGGAAATGGTGCCAGAGCACAGGAAGTATCTGCGTTTTGCCTTTCAGGGGATAGCTTACGAGTATAACAGACTACCATTCGGCTACTCCCTATCCCCACGCACGTTCAGCAAATGTGTGGCCATTGCGTTTCAACCGCTGCGCCCACGGCATGAGAGTTTTCTTTTACCTAGAATCCAGTGGTTCTCAAATGGGGGTACGTGGACCCCTAGGGGTACGTTGGAGTACTGCAGGGGGTACGTGAGATTTATTTTATGTCAATGAAAAAAAAACGTAATTAATGCATTCAAACAAACTACTAATAGTAGATTAACTACTTTATTCAAAGGTTTACAGTAATTCTGGATAATAAAATGGGAACAATAAACGGGGTGCTCTCTTTTCCTCTCCCTCTCCTGACAGCTCGTCAGGCTCGTGCAGCTCGCTGAACCTGTAATAAGTGACCCGACAGTAAAGAATAAATATATGTATAACTAGTTTAGCTAGTTCCAGAGTAGATAAACCACCGCCTGCCTGCCGCTAGGGGGTGCTGCAGCGCCCTCAGCACCCCCCTTCCCGCGCCCATGCCTGTCATGTATACTTATCTCATTGCAACTGTAAAACAATGTCTTTTTCTTATGTGTTACAGTTTTACAATAAAGAATATAAGAATATTCAGGAGCTTCAGTAATCTCCAATTCAGAATCCCGTTCTCCTGGAATTATTTGAAGTTTATGTTTATGCTGACTGAATAGCTAGATTCCAGGAACATCTAGTGAGAACAGTACAGTAATAGTATTATAGCTGTAAAATGAAACACAGTAACTTCCAAGTACTGTGTTTGTGTTTATGGTAATAGTGTTTTAACTGTAAAATGAAACAGTAATTTACAAGTACGGTATTTGTGTTTACGGTAATAGTGTTTTAACTGTAAAATGAAACACAGTAACTTCCAAGTACGGTATTTGTGTTTGTGTATTTGTATATAAAATATCTAGTATAGCCAAACTAGTCATTAAACTGCATCAAGATTATGTATATTAAGAAAAAGATGTTGGTTTATTTAAGATATTTTAGCTATTTTAGAAATTGGGTTTTTCGGTTGGTTCTTTCTTTTTTGGATACTGTGATCTACAGTACATTGTTGGTTACTGAGATTTTATACAGTTGGGACGTTACTACTGATATTTTTAAAGTAACTCCAGAGGTATTGTAATTTTTGGTTGGAAACACGGTATTATACTCTAAAATAGTATACAGTAATTTACTGTGCACAAACATTGTAAATAACTAGATTTCACAGCCATTTTTTACATTGTGGCATTAGTATGTAAACCCCTATTTATTATTACTATCTTATGAACTCCAAGCCATTTCTATGTAAATACACATTTATTTTCATGATGTTTGATTATAAATGTAATTGGAATGTACTCTTTCACCAGTAATGTTCTCCTTTACCATTGTAATGGTGCATACGGTAATTGGTTATTTCCAGCAAACTCAGTGATAATTGTAGTCACCCAATATTATATTGTCTATCTACCTTAACCTTAAGATCCCTTCTGAAAATGGCATCCACACCAGCCATTGAAAGTAATTCAGAGACAGGAAAGCGAGAAAAAAAACATCTTATGACTATTGTATGGATATGTCTACCTGGTTTCCCATAGAACATTAAGTTCCACAGCCTGAGTGGAACCAGCTTCAGACCCCTCACTGCTAATCTTCCGGCCCTATAGAGGCTCCAGAGCTCTGCCCGGCTCCACTGGTTCCCTGCTCTAATAAGGATCTTCTCTCCCGAGGGGTGAAAGCCAATGGCTGTCCAATCAGATGCCACACTGCTTTCCATGGTCAAACTGATTTATTTTAGCTGCTGGGATTTGGTCGTGTCCTGAGAGCAGAGTGTCGGACTCTTAGCCTCAAATCCAATTGTTCTGGAAGGAGAGCAGAGGTTGTTCTGTTGCTGCTGCAGTGCAAAGTAAATACAATTGCTGGATTTGAATTGGCATTTTGGGGTTTAGTAACAGGCAGATATTAAAACACAGCAACAAAGCATGAGTTTAGTCTTCTGAGTTGGAGAGATTAAATGAAAAGTACATTTGTGGATAAATGAGAGCAGAGCGGTTGTTTTTCACCGCCTCCCCAGAGGCTTCTGTCTTTGTTTCCTGTTAAACAATCAGCAGAAAACAACAGGGAGAGAAGAGCCAAATGACACTTAAAAAGTGCAGTAAAAATGCAGTCTGTGTCGGAGGCAGAGTGGGTGTATAGTATGTGTATGTTCATCCATGCACATCAGGGAGGTGAGCCAGTGTTATTGATTGTTGAATCTGGGATGGAAGGATTGGTGTTGCAGAGATCATTGCTGAGGCAGTCTGGTCAGCCGTGAAACTTTCCAGAACATTCAGCAGCCATCAGCACAGCTAACAAGGAATCAGAGCACGGAAATAAAGTGTGGAACACACATCTGTTTGTTTCAGTTTCATGACTCTTAGATTTAAGTTTTAATAAACAGCATGTTGTTTTCAGGGTGAGGGTAAACTACCTCCTTTTTGTACACTGATAAAACTGAAACATTGACTTTAATTAGATGTTTTATGTCAACATATTTCACATAACTGTATTAGATTAGTTGAAAGCAATAATGTTAGGTTTAAATACAAATACATACATTTAATTAAAGTCAAAGTTTCAGTTATTCAGTGTACATGTCATGTTGATAAAATGTTGATAACATGTCATGTTGATAAAATGCCTGCCTGTCTGTTTGTTTATTTAAAGAAGAATTCCTCTTTGAATAGAAATCAACATAAATAGATTACTGTTCTATAATCTGCTGCAAATCACAAGGTCTGCTGTGACTAATAATAAATACAATGTTAAAGCCATAAAAAAAATGAGATTGTCCTAAAATTATAATTATGGTCATATTCTGTCTGTGTATGATTTTCATGTCTGTCTTTAATTTTGCATTGTTTTGCTGATGTGTTTTGAGAATTAGACGTCATGTCTAAATGAGATCACCTGTATAAATAAAGATTAAATAAATACAAATAAGAGATAATATCTGAGGGGATATGAGGGATTATCAGGTATTAAAGCCTCAGCTTTACAGCCTGTAAAACTACAAACTGTTTATTTGACCAGAAATTAAAACAACATGGGGGAGTACAATGACTGTGACACAGCCACAACGTGCTGAGTCATGTTATAATAATAATATAATAATCCTTATATTTATTATAGCGCTTTATCAATGACTCTCAAAGCGCTTTACAAATACAGATCATACATACATGTAATGGTCATCTACTGTGGACAATACCCACAGTTATATTATGTTTGAATTGTGAAATGCTTCCCTCTTGCTCTCTCCTCTCAGCGCTGTCTCTCTCCAAACAGTTAAATGAAGGCCCTTATGGTGCGTACACTACGGACGCGATGGCATAACGTTTCTCTTTAATAACGTTCTATTTTATCTTCTCTTACAACTTGTTTCTTTATGTTGTGTTAATGTTTGCACCAAAGCAGATTCCTTGTCTGTATAAACGTAACTGGTAATAAACTGGATTCTGATTCTGGTTATCCCAGGTTAATACAGAGGGGGGAACTGTTAGCAAACAGTATATCCACAACAGTGTTCAGACTCAGATTCATCACTTTAGCGGAATGAGACACGGCGGCTCTGAGAACAACACGGCAAATTTATTGGCAAGAGAAAATGAGCCACTGACCAATGCATCAGGCAGAGGTTGACGGCAGGCTGTAAATAACTGGCATCTGCTGAGAATGTGCCTGATGCCAATAAAGTATTGGAATGAAACTCAACACTGGCTCATAAAACGGCTGTACAGATTTATGCCTGAGTGAGAATATTAAGCAGTGTCACTTATTTAATTTAGCTTTCTGCGAAGTGACAGGCGTCAGAACTCATCGCAGACTGACAGGCAGGCAGACCTGCAGGCGATATAACAGGATGGAGATGGGGAGGGGGGGCATCTTTTATGGCAACCATTTGCTCTACTTTATCTACTTTGTTTTTGTGCATGTGTGTGTTTTCTTTCTTCATCTCTCTTCTTCTGTTGGCTGTTTGTTTTTGAGTGCTTTCCCTCGGGATCGCCTGAGTAAGCGCCTACGTGAGCGTGACAAGCACTTAAGGGACCATTGAACACCCGTGTGGATATGAAAACCAGCCTCTATCACACACACACACAGACACACACACCAGACGTGGGTTTTAATGCGACATTCATCCAGGCTGGTCTCAAATCCAAAATCTTTTTGCTTGAGGAGATGATGCAGTTGATCTAATCAACCATAGATTGACCTCTGACCTTTGTGGATCCACCATGTCCTTTACCTAATATTGCTCCACTGATTCTTTCTCATTGTCTATGTCTCCCTCTGTTTTGTTTTGAATGAAATCTAATTCTCTTTCACAGAATTAGAGGGGGACTGATGGCTAAGCTGAGCGTGTGGCATTAGAGGAGCTTAACCTCGGTCGCCCTTTCTTTGTTTTTAATATCATTTTCATGTATTGCTTTCATAGCTTCATGCTTTGGATTAGAACCAAGCTACCTCTGCAAGAGTATGTCATGTAAACAACTGGAGGACATCACTGTTCATCTGCCAGAGTGTGTGTGTGTGTGTGTGTGTGTGTGTGTGTGTGTGTGTGTGTGTGTGTGTGTGTGTGTGTGTGTGTGTGTGTGTGTGTGTGTGTGTGTGTGTGTGTGTGTGTGTGTGTGTGTGTGTGTGTGTGTGTGTGTGTGTGTGTGTGTGTGTGTGTGTGTGTGTGTGTGTGTGTGTGTGTGTGTGTGTGTGTGTAAGGTTAAGGGTTCAGGTTAGGCATGTGTTGGTTATGGTTACGGTTAGGATAAGTCTCCAGGAAATGCATGTACGTCAATGTAATGTCCCCTGAAGTGATGTATACATGGTATATGTGTGTGTGTGTGTGTAGATGGAATTTTTACTTTGTGCTTCCATCAATTTTGTCTGGCATACATTTGTAGGAAATGTCAACATTGTGTCTTATTTTTATAGTAAAATCGTTGTACTGTGAATACATTTTATTTTATTAATTTATAGAAAAATGTCCTTTTGGAAAAGTCCAATATAATAATATATAATCTCCCCCTACCCCAAAACATGTGTTTTGCCTTTCACTTTTTAGTTTCTTTAGTTTATATCAGTGGCGAACCGTCAGGGCCTTCAAGGTATTCAGAGAATACCCCGGAACACTCAGATAAAACAAACAAAATATTGATTTATTATATAAATAAAATGGTATAAAATATAAATTAAATGATTAAATGAAAATCGTATCTGTGTTGTTGATCTATAATATTAAAGTGTTACGTTGATTTGTTTTTCTTTCTCAGTCACTGCACTAAGCATTTGAGTGGTTTTGTGTTAGAAAAAAATGCAACCAATCAGATATATTTCTGAGTCTCTGGGTAGAATATCCTTCAACCATCCTTGATAGAATGCCCTTGCCCTTACACTGAATGAGAGCGTACGTTTGGATTGACACTTTGATCAACCAATCAAATATTGATTTGTAGCCAATGGGCGTATTCTTTCAGAGTTTCCCTCAGTTCCAGGGTGAGAGACAGAGGATCTAGATAAATGCAATTCACTTGCCGTTTTATTGTTTTTAACGTTGAAATGGAAACCAGTTGAATGGTTCGTTAATGTCTTAGTAAGCGTTGTTGTGCATTTAAATCTGACTAGAGCGGCTGCGGGAGCGGCGGGCAGTGGTGGGCGGGTGTGTGTCTACAGAATGTCCAGTAGTGATAGACGCGGTACGCCACTGGTTTCTATTGTGCTTGTCCCTCCCTCTCAGTCCCAGTATCTTGCCGGAGGAATCACCCATACATTCATAATATATACAAAGATAACACATCTGTATACAATTGTGGTTGAAAGGCTATTGGAAACACATTTTAGAATACATAACAATTGAATGTAATACTCAGATGTAATGATGCTCATTTATAAGTAATTTACAATGTAGGTGTTGACCCTTGACCCTTATGAAGTCGGCTTGTTATTGTTTACAATAAGAGAGTCTGGATCATGCACACTGTATGGAAACAGATTGTTCCTCTCTCATATCGTTCTTCCCCAAAGAGCAGCATAAAAGTCAACAGCAAGGCAATTCAAAATGTTTTACCAAAAGCTTTAAAATAATAAAGACATAGGGCAGGAAACACACATTATAGAAAAACTGTAAGATATTCATATTTACGTTGAATGGCTGGTATTTTATATTACATATATTCCCTATTTTGTAACTCTGAAAAACACTTAGAGCTCTTGAATGCCCCTTGAGCCAGTTGGTGGAAGGCAGCAGCTGTCAGCTGGAAACACAATTCATTATTCAGACTGGTGTGGTTTTTCTTATTATAGTATTCTAAAGTCAGAGGATTCTCTGGATTCTTTTTTAAGCATTCAAAATTCTTCACAACGTCCACAGTCATAAATGTTGGGCTGTGTTTGCAAGGGGGTAACTTTGGTTTGAGAAGTTGGGGGGGGACAAAACAAGGGGTCCTCTGCAATGAAATATTTTCTCGATTTAATTCCATTTCCTTCCTGGTGTTAAAAAGTCCAAGAAAAATGTGTAGTGTATATAATGAGTGTGCACATTTATCTAGTATCCTATCCATGTGAACCTGTTTTATTTGTTGGTGGACAGACCTCAGCTCCTCTAGGGGGGTCCGGGGGTATGCACCCCCGGGAAGATTGTTTTCTTTAAATTGAAGCTAAATGCATCAATCTGGTGCACTTTGGGGGCAAAATTAAGAGATTTATGGATACAGCTCTCAACACTCATATGAAACAGAACTGTATGTATTTAAATAATCAAAAAACCATTAGAATATGCTCACAACTAATAACAAATATTTGATAAACTCCTCTCTCCTATCTTTATCTTACCTAGTCTGCATATTTTATTTGTATTTATGCATATTTTACTAATCACTCCCCTTTTTAACTGTGTTGTTTTTTTTTACTGATTTCTTAACTTGTTTTTTACAACTAGGCTATATTGAATAGATATATGTGTTGGGACATGTTGATGTGGTGATGGGTTGACAGCATGTCGAGGATAACATCATATGTATATCCGTTGTTAAAATATTCACTTAAGATTTCCATCTCTTCTTCCATTCTTTCCAACTCAGTTTAAAATGTGTGCAGAAACAGCTGAATAGTACCAAACAGGAAATACGTGGCGCTGTCGGGTGCTGACCAATCACGAAGCGTCATTTCTTGACTGGCAGCAAAAACAACCAATCACAGCAGTGCTTCTCTGGCTGGCTCTGTCCAATCACAAACAAGAAGTGTTCTGCCTAAAGGAATACCCTTTCCGTAAAAGTTGAAATGTTGAAGTGTTTTTTGAGATGCTGTAGTGTTTTCTGAAATGCTGTGGCATTTTCTGAAATGTTGAAGTGTTTTTTGAGATGCTGTAGTGTTTTGTGAAATGTTGAAGTGTTTTGTGAAATGTTGTTTTGACTTGCACTTCAGGGCCACCGTTTAAACAACTGTGATCGCCAGTGTCTTTATGTGTGTGTGTGTGTGTGTGTGTGTGTGTGTGTGTGTGTGTGTGTGTGTGTGTTTTATCCCTCATCCTTAGCTATGAAAATGAGTTTCTGTGTGTGTTTGCAATTCCAGCAGCTGTCTGATATCCGATGACAGAGAGGGGAAGAGGTTCTTGTTGACACCTTACCTCTGTCCCCCCCCCACTCACTTCCATCCGGCCCACTCTACACCATGCCATGTTACTTTATGACACTGTCGTTAGTTGATTTGCATATTTATGTAGACGCACAGGTCCTGGGATCGTGGAAATATGTGCATCTGTGAGTTGTGAAGCGTGAAAGATATACAATACCTTCCACTTTTATGGAGGTCTCTCATAAATTGTGCACACAGGGCATTTTGTGAGTGGCGAGGTATAGGAACCTGTATAGTCCTGCTGGAAATTAACTGAGCGTCACTTTAAGAATCGGAGACTCTGCTTGTTGATAAAATGCAAAGATTGATGGCAGCAAGGGTGCTTTAATAGATTTGAGCTTCATAAAATATTACATTATATACGGAGACATGCTCCAGCTCATACACTCCTGTGTGTGTGCATTTGTGTGTGTGTGTGTCTGTGTTTGTGTACAAGCTATGTATATGTACATAGTTGAGCTGCATGTTTGAATAAGCATGTCTCAACTTGTAGGCTTTTATAATGATGATGATGATGATGATGATGATGATGATGATGATGACCACACTTCTCGTTTCATTAGTCACAGTTATAATAAAATACCCACACTCTAAACATCTCTGAGACAAATGTGTATATTTGTGATATTTGGCTATAAAAAATAAATATGATTCATTGATTCATTGGTCGGTTGGTTGGTTGGTTAATTTATTGATAAACCGATTGGTAAACTGATTCATTGATTAAACATAAAACCATCATTTAAACAGCTGTAATCTTCATAAGACAACTGAACCCTCAAAATGTGTCTTATCCTATTCTGCCTGCCTTAATGAACACACACACACACACACACACACACACACACACACACACACACAAACATACATACACACACACACACACACACACACACACACATACAAACATACATACATACACACACACACACACACACACACACATACAACCATACATACACACACACACACACACACACACACACCACACACACACACACCACACACACACACACACACACACACACACACACACACACACACACACACACACTCATTAACGCGATGTCTCTCCTACCATTTCCAGTTGGCAGATGTCAGTGGGGTGTTTGAGGTTTGGAAGTCTGGCCTGCAGACATAGGGAGTGTCAGAGGGGATCACACCCTAACACTGGGGCCCGCACCATCCACTCTGCCCCCCCTCAACTCCCCATCCACCCCTCTCCCCTGGCAGCCCCGGCAGAAAGAACATTCTGTCGGATGTTCCTTGGACAGGTTTAATGATGTCTTTGAGCATCACATTACTTTCATGTCTGACTTTCCTTCAGGGCTTGTTACTTTAAATCTGTTTACATATTATACATAGTAAACAGATGAAGTCAGATGAAACAACATTAATAATCTGGGTAAAAAAGTGATTTTCATACAAATAATTAATAATACTTTTTGTGCAGGTTTTTCTTCAGACATGCTCGGGTTGATAAAATAAATGTCCTACAACATTATGGACCAAAGCCTACAGAGAAATAAATCCTCTCTTTCTCTGCTTCATCCACTCAGTTTGTTCATTGTTACACTAACATGATTGAGAGTTGGAGAGGAAGCTGGAGGTTTCTTGGAGGTACAAAGAGAATAGTTTATGGTTATGTAAAATATTATACATACCTGTGTCTCTTGTAGTCACTTTAGCTAAGTTGCCCCTTTATGCCTATGCCTATACACTATCTACTCACTAAGCTGCATAACCAAAGCACACTTGGAAGCTACCATCTGAGGTATTATGGTCGTTCAAGGTGTATATCAGTATATAGTGTCTCTACTTGAAAGAGTCCTCTCCTGCTGATGTTCAGGTGTATATCAGTATGTAGTGTCTCTACTTTAAAGAGTCCTCTCCTTGTAAGGTTTCAGCGTTAGAGTCTGTGAGCTTGATTGTGATCTCCTGTTCTGGATTGTTTGCACCTGTGCCTCATTAACTGTTGTGTATATGTAGCCCTGTTCTCCTGTTGTCTTTTGTCGGTTCGTCTTGTCTTGTCGTTATCTCCATGCCTGTTTACCAGAGAACCATGTTACAAAACCTAGTAGAACCTAGTGATTCGATGTAGAATCCTAGTAGAGCCTAGTAGTCATTATTGGATAGCTTGGTTTCTTTACAATAAAGAACATTACCAAGCAAACGGAATCGAGCATCTGAGTCTTTGTGAGTCCTTCGTGTCAGAACGAACCGACCAAATAAGATGGACTCAGCCGATTCCACCGTGTTAAAGACGGCTTTGCAGGCGCAAGTAACACGCCTGTATCAACATGAGGAACAGCTGACAACAATGAATCAGGGGGTTCAGGACTTAAATGCCCGTCAGCACCACTTCCAGTCAACAGTGACAACGGAAATAAATCACCTGGCGGAGAAAATGCGTGACATACTTACGCACCTCGAGGCACGTCCTGCGGTTCCTGCGGCAGAGTTTTCTGGTCCAGCGGAGGACGGGTTTGCTGAGATCCCCGTTCAAATACCCATGCCATCGTCTTCACTCCGCCTTGCTTCACCGGAGAAGTTCTCCGGGGATTCTGGAAACTGTCGTCCATTCCTGATACAGTGCGATCTCCATTTCAAACATCAGCCCGCAGCATTTCCCACAGATCAAACTAAGGTAGCTTTCATAGTATCTCACTTGACGGGAAGAGCGGGAGCCTGGGCAACAGCAGAATGGGCCCGAGACTCGCCTGTTTGCCAGTCGTTAAGGTTATTCATTGATTCTATGACAAACATTTTTGACCAGACAGCACCCGGGAGAGAGTCAGCGAGAGCCCTGGTGAACATCAAACAACGGCAGAGGAGAGTGGCGGATTACGCGATCGAATTCCGGACCCTGGCAGCGGAGAGTGGATGGAACTCAGCGGCTCTTTTTGATGCGTTTCTGCATGGATTAGCGGATCCCATAAAGGATCAGTTAGCTCCATTAGAGTTGCCTGTAGAATTGGATTCACTCATCGCCATGGCTATCCGGGTGGACCAACGTCTAGCAGAGAGACGTCGGGAGAGAGGGGAGAACGCAGCTTCCACTCCACTGTTCGGACGGGAGTTACAGAGGGAACACTACGGTTGGCGGAGTAATACCCGGACTTCATCTCCAGAGCGACCAGCGCCCCCTAGCGCCGCGGAGGAACAGATGCAGCTCGGAAGAGCCAAACTCACCCCGGAGGAGCGTCAGCGCCGCCTACGGGAGCGGCGGTGTTTCTACTGCGGCCAGCAGGGTCATGTTCTGGCAGCCTGTCCGGCAAAAGATCAGGCTCATCAGCGGGAAGAGGGACGCTGGTGAGCCGAGTGACTTCTTTCGACCCTTCCTCGAGAAAACTGACTCAGGTACAATTGAAACTGAATGATAAGACTGTGACTCAGGATGCATTAATTGATTCTGGGGCTGATGAGAGCTTGTTAGACTGGGAGCTGGCTAAAGAGTTGAACTTAAAAATTGTCCTTTTAGATCAGCCATTAGAGGCTAGCGCATTGGATGGCCGCCTTTTATGTACAGTTACTCATCGCACAGAACCCATAGAAATTGTCATAGATCAGGAGCACCGTGAGCATATTAGCTTTCATTTATTTAACTCAACTCAACAGCCTCTCATTTTGGGTTACCCTTGGCTTGTTAAACATAACCCTCACATGGAGCCAAGATATTTACCAAGCTTGACTTAAGGAATGCATATCATCTTGTGCGCATCCGGGAGGGGGATGAGTGGAAAACAGGTTTCAATACACCTACGGGACATTACGAATATTTGGTGATTCCTTTTGGACTTTGTAATGCACCTGCTGTTTTCCAAGCCCATGATGTGTTAAGAGATTTCCTGAATGTTTTCTGTTTTGTGTATCTCGATGATATTCTCATCTTTTCTCCAGATGAGAATACTCATGTTAACCATGTTCACCTTGTTCTTCAGAGACTCCTTGCTAACCATTTGTTTGTAAAAGCCGAAAAATGCGAGTTTCATGTGAACTCTGTGGCATTTTTGGGCTTTGTGATTTCCCCTAACAAGGTGGAAACTGACCCAGCTAAGGTCAGTGACGTGGCTAAGTGGCCCACGCCAGACTCTAGAAAGAAAGTTCAGCAATTCCTGGGGTTTGCTAACTTTTACAGACGTTTCATACGCAATTTCAGTGCTATTGCCTCTCCTCTCCATGTCCTTACCTCTCCCCATGTTCAGTTTGTGTGGAATCCACAGGCAGAGAAATATTTCCTGGAACTGAAGAGGAGGTTCACCACAGCTCCCATCCTGACTGTACCTGATTGCCACCGACAGTTTGTGGTGGAAGTGGATGCCTCCAACGACGGCGTTGGAGCTATACTGTCCCAGAGATCAGCGGGGGACAACAAACTTCATCCGTGTGCATATCTCTCCCGTAAGCTATCTTCTGCTGAGAGGAATTACGACGTGGGAAATCGGGAACTGTTGGCTGTGAAGATTGCTTTGGAGGAGTGGCGGCACTGGTTGGAGGGAGCGGAGCAGGATTTCCTGGTCTGGACGGATCATAAAAACCTGCAATACATCAGGAAGGTCAAACGTCTGAACTCTAGGCAGGCCAGATGGGCTTTGTTCTTTAATAGATTTAGGTTCACTCTGTCATATCGACCTGGTTCGCAGAATGGAAAGCCTGATGCACTCTCCAGGATGTTTGATCCTGAGCCAGTCCCCAAGAGTCCAGACCCCATTCTGCGGCCAGACCGAGTGATAGGGAGTGTGACCTGGCCCATTGAAGCCAAGGTCAAACAGGCAAACGTTGGAAGTCCTGTCCCAAGAGGGTGTCCTCAGAATCGCTTGTTTGTGCCGGAACAACTTCGATCTCAAGTTGTTCATTGGGCCCATACGTCTGTACTTACCTGTCATCCTGGAAACAAAAGGACCCTTTTCATGGTGAGACACAGATTCTGGTGGCCGGGGATGTGGAAGGATGTTGCAGAATATGTGGCAGCGTGCCCTGTGTGCGCCAGGAACAAAACTTCTCGGCAAGCTGCGGCAGGTCTTCTCCAACCTCTGCCCATTCCCAACAGACTCTGCCCATTCCCATGGTTTCACATTGCGTTGGATTTTGTGACAGGATTACCAACATCGGCAGGTAATACCACCATACTCACTGTGGTTGATCGTTTTTCTAAAATGGCACACTTTGTCGCCATGCCCAAGTTACCTAATGCCAAAGAAACAGCAGAGGCCATGTTGTCCCATGTGTTCAGGATCCATGGTTTTCCCAGTGATGTCGTTTCAGACCGAGGCCCACAGTTCGTGTCACGTTTTTGGAAGGAGTTTTGTCGCCTAATCCAAGCCACTGTTAGTCTGACCTCCGGATACCACCCACAGTCGAATGGACAAGCGGAGAGGATGAATCAGGATTTGGAGACCTGTTTGAGATGTCTAGCGTCCGAGAAACCTACCACCTGGAGTAAGAATCTGATTTGGGTGGAGTATGCGCACAACACTTTACCCACATCAGCAACTGGTATCTCCCCATTTCAATGTGTCCATGGGTACCAACCTCCATTGTTTCCGGAGCTCGAGAAGGAGGTCACCGTACCATCAGCCCATGCTCTGGTTCGCCGCTGCCGTCGGGTCTGGGCGGGAGTTCGCCATATGTTGCAGAGGAGTGCCGATCGCATGAAGGTATTGGCCGACCGGAAACGACGTCCAGCCCCCAAGTACCAGGCCGGACAACGAGTGTGGCTATCTACAAAGGATCTTCCTCTCCATGTCGCCTCCAGGAAGCTGGCTCCCCGGTTCGTTGGTCCTTTTCCCATAGCCAAAGTGATTAACCCGGTTGCTGTCCGTTTATGTCTTCCAAAGTCCATCAAGGTCCACCCCACATTTCATGTCAGCAAGTTGAAACCAGTCAAAGAGAGCAGATTGGTCCCCGCCTCCACGCCCCCTCCACCTCCCCGGATTGTCGACGGAGGTCAAGTGTACACTGTGGACAGAATACTGTCTGAAAGGAAGAGGGGCAGAGGTAGACAGTTCTTGGTCGACTGGGTAGGGTATGGATTAGAGGAGAGGTGTTGGATCCCAGGCAGATTCATTGTGGACAAGACCCTTATATCTGACTTCGATAGAGAACAGTCTCAGGCTTCAGGGACGTCTGGAGCCGTCCGTAAGAGGGGGGGTACTGTAAGGTTTCAGCGTTAGAGTCTGTGAGCTTGATTGTGATCTCCTGTTCTGGATTGTTTGCACCTGTGCCTCATTAACTGTTGTGTATATGTAGCCCTGTTCTCCTGTTGTCTTTTGTCGGTTCGTCTTGTCTTGTCGTTATCTCCATGCCTGTTTACCAGAGAACCATGTTACAAAACCTAGTAGAACCTAGTGATTCGATGTAGAATCCTAGTAGAGCCTAGTAGTCATTATTGGATAGCTTGGTTTCTTTACAATAAAGAACATTACCAAGCAAACGGAATCGAGCATCTGAGTCTTTGTGAGTCCTTCGTGTCACTCCTGCTGATGTTCAGGTGTATATCAGTATGTAGTGTCTCTACTTTAAAGAGTCCTCTCCTGCTGATGTTCAGGTGTATATCAGTATGTAGTGTCTCTACTTTAAAGAGTCCTCTTCTGCTGATGTTCAGGTGTATATCAGTCTGTAGAGTCTCTACTTTAAAGAGTCCTCTCCTGCTGATGTTCAGGTGTATATCAGTATGTAGTGTCTCTACTTTAAAGAGTCCTCTCCTGCTGATGTTCAGGTGTATATCAGTATGTAGTGTCTCTACTTTAAAGAGTCCTCTCCTGCTGATGTTCAGGTGTATATCAGTATGTAGTGTCTCTACTTTAAAGAGTCCTCTCCTGCTGATGTTCAGGTGTATATCAGTATGTAGTGTCTCTACTTTAAAGAGTCCTCTTCTGCTGATGTTCAGGTGTATATCAGTCTGTAGTGTCTCTACTTTAAAGAGTCCTCTCCTGCTGATGTTCAGGTGTATATCAGTATGTAGTGTCTCTACTTTAAAGAGTCCTCTCCTGCTGATGTTCAGGTGTATATCAGTATGTAGTGTCTCTACTTTAAAGAGTCCTCTCCTGCTGATGTTCAGGTGTATATCAGTATGTAGTGTCTCTACTTTAAAGAGTCCTCTCCTGCTAATGTTCAGGTGTATATCAGTATGTAGAGCCTCTACTTTAAAGAGTCCTCTCCAGCTGATGTTCAGGTGTATATCAGAATGTAGTGTCTCTACTTTAAAGAGTCCTCTCCTGCTGATGTTCAGGTGTATATCAGTATGTAGTGTCTCTACTTTAAAGAGTCCTCTCCTGCTGATGTTCAGGTGTATATCAGTATGTAGTGTCTCTACTTTAAAGAGTCCTCTCCTGCTGATGTTCAGGTGTATATCAGTATGTAGTGTCTCTACTTTAAAGAGTCCTCTCCTGCTGATGTTCAGGTGTATATCAGTATGTAGTGTCTCTACTTTAAAGAGTCCTCTCCTGCTGATGTTCAGGTGTACATCAGTATGTAGTGTCTCTACTTTAAAGAGTCCTCTCCTGCTGATGTTCAGGTGTATATCAGTATGTAGTGTCTCTACTTTAAAGAGTCCTCTCCTGTTGATGTTCAGGTGTATATCAGTATGTAGTGTCTCTACTTTAAAGAGTCCTCTCCTGCTGATGTTCATCTATCACGTACAATGTGTTGCAGTGCTAGCCAATAGGAGCTTGAGTGTTACTTTGAGAGCTCTGTTTCTGTTCACACAAATGTTCAAAAAGAGGTAACCACAAAGCGATATTTAACTGAAAATATTAACGTCTAATATATTGCATTTTTTATTTTTTTATTTTGTGTACCTTTATTTAACCAGGTTTGGTCTCATTGAGATTACAAATCTATTTTTCAAGAGAGTCCTGGCCCAAGAATGGTTACAGCACAGTTAGACAATTTTAAAACACACAATCACTTGGGACTTGACAATCAGCTTTCCTGCAATTTTAACATGTTGAAGCACTTATTTTAACTGATATTATACACATTAATTATACTCTTATGTATGTAGATAGTATAAGAAATGTGCAGAATAGGACAGTTTAATGGTGGAGGTATACACGCATATTGATAGATGTCTTGTAATGCACTGTTGAGGAACCTGTGACCCAAGTTTTTCATTCATTGCATAACTACACCGTAGTTGTGTATATGATATGTCAATACACCTTTGAAAATCTTGAAAACTTGAAAGGGATGTGCAAAATAGCAATTATATACAGTTTTTAATTAACTATTAGTAGAGAATAACGAGTAATTAATATACTTTATAGAGAGCTGCAGATACGTTTTTTGTCTTCTCAAGCACCAACTATCAAATATCTCTCCTGATTGTTGGCACTTGACAATCACCTTTCCCTGAATTTTACTCAGGTGTAACTAAAGTCTGATTTAAGGGTTGTTTATATTTCACATCATTAATCAGAATCTGCAAAGTAACTGAAATAAATGTAGTGGAGTAAAAATACCAGGTTAACCTCTGAATTGTAGTGGAGTAGAATTACAAAGTAACAATAAATTGTATGTTGTACATGCTGCTGTAACGAAAACATTTCCCTGTCACAAACATAGGACCAGCTATTAAATAAAGCTCTTCTGACCTTAGCTGTCATGTGGGTATATATTAATGCTGCCCATTATGGACACAAGCAATTTTCACCCATTTATTAATTATATGTTTTAAATTTGATAACACCAATGTGTTTCCCATCCCCTAAACCTCCAGGAATGTACACAGTTCAGTTGAGTTCAGTACACAGCAACTTTTAATTATGGCAAATACGAAAACTGGCCTGGGGCAAGGCCCCTGGACCAAGCTACTTATTCGGCCTTGCGGCCCAATAATCGCTATGACCTGGTGAGGAGGGGGGATCTCTAGCAATAAGTGAGTAGCCCACACACCCGCCGCCATGATCATCATCTAGGGAGAGTACAGCCCTGGGTGGTGGACTTCCATGGACGCCGGACCCGGAAGGAATGGCGAACGTGAATGGCACCGCCTCGGCCATATCTTGGTCCCCCAACCACTTGAAGCAAAGGTGGTGGGGATCGGCGCCCGCTATTTCAGCCAGGGCACGAAGGACAGGCCCGGGTCTCTAGCAGTGGCGACTCCCTGGAGGTATGATAACTCCTTCTTTCAAACGTCTCAGTCTCTCGTGGAATCACTTCCGCTGCTGAAGAGAAAAGGATGATAGTCAGGAGGCGAGGCCTCCTTTTATACGGTGTGATGCGCGCGCATTCAGGTTGGCCCGCCCAAGGCCGGCTACGTCTATAGAAGTCTCAGTGGGAGAATGCTCGCAGGGTAAGGTAGTAGCCATAGAGTCCAGTAGAGGACGGAGCCTGTGAGAGATATAACACAAAAGCATTGTACACCATTTAAACCAATCAATGTTAGATGGATAATCTGGTTGATGAGTAATGCAGATATCACTGTAAAATCAATCGACATTAGAGAGAATACTTACTTCCGGGTGTAAAGTTCTCTAAAGCAACTACTGTGGCCAGAAAACGTGAGATCGTAGCATTATTTTGTCTTTGTATCAACATACAGTATCCTAATAATAATAACAAGGCCAGCAAGATAGTTTGAATTAATAGCAGCCCCGTGCGTGGTCGGGTGCATTGTAGGAAAGCAAGACAATAAATGGCAAAGATATGTAGAAAATAAACGTAATGTGGGAGAAAATACGTTTCTAGCTTAACGTAATTGAGAATGCAGTTTAGTTCTGTGGGAACGTCATTTTGAGGAGACAGGGTTGAAGCTTGAAGTGTCGATGTTCTATTTATATTCTGTTGGATCTTTGTATAGAAGTGCACACCATGAACAGTCTCCTGTGGCCGCAGCAAACTATACATACATGCATGAAAAGGCTTTAACGTCTGACCTGAAATACTTGTGTTGTGTGTCATATTGTTTAAGCACTTTGAGCTGCATGAAAAGTACTTTACAAACAAAGCGTAACATACATTGGAAGATCTAAAATCATTGTATGATAAATGGTAAAAGTTGAAACTGGATATAGTTGTTTTTAATATCCACTCTTCAGTTATTGCCTGCCTGACTAGTGTCTCTATGGTTATTCCTACTTATTTTTGCATACTGTCACCTTCCAAGATGAGTCCAGGCGGAGCAAGTCTCAGCAAAAATAAGTGGCTAGCATCAGTTTCTAATGATCAGTGTCACTTACTATCAGAGTTACAGGGACCTGCACTGATCTGTTCCAACAACACTATCCATTGACGGACCATGAAGCAAATGTATCTCTGGAAAAGATTGTTCTCCCCAAACACCAGTGCTGGAATGTTACAAAGGACAATCACTCAAGTATTGTCTTTTACAACGTGTTGTAATTGAGTCATTTCGTTTAATGCTACTTCATACTTTAACTCCACCTTTTTGAAGACAAGTATTGTACTTTATCTCCATTACATTTGCTAAAACCTCTTGTTACTAGCTACTTTGTACATATGAAAGGACAGTGGTTGAAGCGAAATTATGAAAATTGAAAACAGTTAATAAATCTATGGAGAAGATACTGTCTACTGTCCAGAAATAGAAAAACATAGTCAGCTAGCTAATGTGGGGGGGGGGGACTTGAATTATATATAGATATATATATATATATCAATATATATATATATATATATCAATATATATATATATATATATATGCTGCGTTTGACACTGTTGACCACAACATATTACTCGACCGACTAGAAAACTGGGTGGGACTTTCGAAACAGTTCTAAATTGGTTTGAATCCTACTTAAAGGACAGAAACAACGTTGTTTCTATAGGTAAATACTAGGGCTGTCAGTCGATTAAAATATTTAATCGCGATTAATCGCAAATTAATCGCACATTTTTTATCTGTTCTAAATGTACCTTAGAGGAATATTTTTCAAGTTTTTAATACTCTTATCAACATATGAGTAGACAACTATGCTTTATGCTAATGTTTATTATCATTTGAACATTACAAATATTCGCCTCAATTCAACCTGGAACCTCTCTCATACATAATTGTGTGTGTGTGTGTGTGTGTGTGTGTGTGTGTGTGTGTGTGTGTGTGTGTGTGTGTGTGTGTGTGTGTGTGTGTGTGTGTGTGTGTGGTGTGTGTGTGTGTGTGTGTGTGTGTGTGTGTGTGTGTGTGTGTGTGTGTGTGTGTGTGTGTGTGTGTGTGTGTGTGTGTGTGTGTGTGTGGTGGTGTGTGTGTGTGTGTGTGTGTGTGTGTGTGTGTGTGTGTGGTGTGTGTGTGTGTGTGTGTGTGATGGATCGTTGGAGCTATGTGCAACTCAAGGCATATGCTCGAACGGGAGCTGCCTGGACGCTGCAATCATGTTGCGCACTATCCGTGCTGAGTATGCTGACTTTTCGTACAATGTCCCACTGTCTGGCTTCCTGCATAAAGTCAAGTGCTCGGCGCAGTTGTGGCGAAATGTGTTTTCATTTAAACAGCTCCATATCCTCCCGGTCCTCCCAACAGCCAGTCGGTGCCTGCCGGTGAGCGTGGAAGTGTGGTCTGCAGCAAGCGGGTGGCAGGAGCGGGGCTGTCAGTATCAGCTTGTAGATGGTATTTTAAACTCGATGCACTCTGAAACTACGGGGCAGCCGAGGAAAACAAATACACATGCGTTAATCGCGTAAAAATAATTAGTGGCGTTAATTTTTTTTGCGTTAACAAGTTATTAACGCGTTAACTTGACAGCCCTAGTAAATACACATCTGAGTTGACAAATATGACATGTGGGGTTCCTCAAGGCTCCATCTTGGGGCCTCTTCTCTTTAACATCTACATGCTACCACTGGCTCAGATAATGAAAAACAACAAAATAAGTTACCATAGCTATGCAGATGACAGACACATTTACGTAACAATTTCACCAGGAGACTATGCTCCAATTCAAACACTGCGTAAGTGCATTGAACAAATCAATGGCTGGATGTGTCAGAACTTTCTCCAATTAAACAAAGATAAAACTGAGGTAATGGTTTTTGGAGCCAAGTCAGAACGTATAAAAGTTAGCGCTGAGCTTCAGTGTGCAATGTTCAAAACAACAGATAAAGCCAGAAATCTAGGTGTAGTCATGGACTCTGACCTGAGTTTCAACAGTCACATTAAAACAGTTACTAAATCAGCCTACTATCACCTAAAGAATATATCTAGGATTAAAAGACTAATGTCACAGCAGGATTTGGAAAAACTTGTCCGTGCTTTTATCTTCAGTAGACTCGACTACTGCAATGGTGTCTTCACAGGTCTCACTAAAAAATCTATTAGAAAGCTGCAGCTGATTCAGAACGCCGCTGCTCGAGTCCTCACTAACACTAAGAAAGTGGATCACATCACTCCAGTTCTGAAGTCTTTACACTGGCTTCCTGTGTGTCAAAGAATAGATTTCAAAATACTGCTGCTGGTTTATAAAGCACTGAATGGTTTAGGCCCAAAATACATTTCTGACCTCCTGCTAAATGATGAACCATCCAGATCTCTCAGGTCTTCAGGGACTGGTCAGCTTTCTGTCCCCAGAGTCAGAACTAAACATGGTAAAGCAGCGTTCAGTTATTATGCTCCAAATATCTGGAACAAACTCCCAGAAACCTGCAGGTCCGCTGCAACTCTGAATACTTTTAAATCCAGGCTGAAGACTTTTCTTTTTGTCGCTGCTTTTAATTGAACTATTCATATCTTAGACTGCACTGTAACTTTTATCCATGTATTTTTTCTTTTAATGTTTATTTTATTATCTTTTCTTTTTAATGACTGATTTTAAATGCCATTTTCTTAATGTCTTTCGTTTTTTGTAAAGCACTTTGAATTGCCTTGTGTTGAAATGTGCTATATAAATAAACTTGCCTTGCCTTGCCTATATATATATATATATATATATATATGATTTTGTGAGTGATCAAATAATAACAACATAATAATAAGTATTATTATAACAATATAAATCATAATGATAATATTAATAACAATAACATAATAATACATAATAAATAAATACTTAAAATATAATAATACAAAGTATAACTATTATCTTTTATTATTATTATTATTGTTTGACCAATAATAATAATAGTAATCATAGCAGTAGTGATCATACAGCCATAGCGAGGATTAATCATAACACCGACATATAGATTGTGTGGTGACGTTTTAATCCTGGTCTACATTAATAGCCACCTCTGTCCAAAAATATTAAGCCGAGATCATAGTTGAATTAGATGAGCTTTATTCATTGGTCGAGATGGCATAGAAAACAGGAGGACACATTTCTTCGCTTCATAGTAAAATAAAAAGTTATCAGTCTCAAAGAACAAAAAGAACACAGTCAAAAGACTTTTCCGCTTCCCCGTCTCATCACCCTCAGCTGTGTCCTATCAACTTACCATATAGGAATATAGCCATGCGCGTGATACTGACGCACATTTCATAACAAATAAGTGAGCCTTAAATTAATACATTTTAAATAGTGTGACTCACAAAAATACCTGATTAATTAAGAGTTTAATCTACTTTATATTATTATTAAGCCTAACATTCAGACAATAATAACTAAATGAAAATGGCTCTAACAGATTGCTTTGAGACGCTTGAAACTGAAACTGAGCAGAATGCCTTCATTTGAAGGGTTTAAGGAATAATCGTAGTTTTCCTGACCATCATATTTAGTTTTATATGCAGTTTATGAATTAGACGGTGTCTGATTTTCTAAAGTGAAGTTGTTTTTTACTTATGTGAACGAGCACTATCTGCCATCTTTCCAGTTACTGCTGATCATTCAGAAGAAGGTATGCCTGTTATGAAATGCCAACATTTATTTTATCATAGAGCATCATCAGTTAGCGCTCGGCCGTCTGTAACAGCAGTACAGAGGGGGGGGGGGGGGACAGAAGCAGCGTGTGGCTGGTAAGACATGATGGAATGTGATGCCTCTATCCACAGGTAAAGGAAGGTGTGTATGTGTGTGTGGGGGGGGGGGGGGGGGGCAGGAGGGATCACACAGCCGGGAGATGTCAGGGCACTTTGTGGCTCCCCTGACAGGCAGACTGTACCTATCTCTCTCTCTCTCACACACACACACACACACACACACACACACACACACACACACACACACACACACACACACACACACACACGCTCTTTCAGAGGTGGTGTGTGTGTGGATGTGAGGGAGGGACAGTGGTCTGATCTTAAAGGTCTTGGCAGCTCAGGCCTGGTGTGTGTTGGCGAGTGTCTTCAAAAGTCTACGTCAGTGTGTGTGTGTACATCTGCAGCTGAAGTTCGCAACTGTGTGACCGTGCAGGCGTCTCTGCTGTGTGTGTTGAGGAGGGACACCTCCTTCTAATACAGGATGTGAAATAGTAAAGGTATATTGTACTGCTACAAATGACACAGGCCCTCACTGAAGCATGTGATGGTCCACATGACGTCTAACAGCGCTCCGACAGGCGGAGGTTTAACGTCCATACAGTGAAATCAGGGTTAGTCTAAGACAGGGCTTCTCAAACTCCGGACCAAGGCCCGGATCGAACTGCAAATCAATCCGGACCCATTATAAAAAAAAATGTATATATATAAAAAACAAAAAAAAGAATTTCTGATTCTGATGTAAATTAAAGTGGACCTATCATGCTATATTGGAAACATATATTATAGGGCCACCTATACAAAACATGTCTGTGAAGTGTTTTGCTTAAAATACCAAACAGATCACCCATTGTAGCCATGCCTCATACTGCTCATACCCCTCTTTTGCAGCCCTGTTAGAGAAACGCGGATTTTGGGTCCTTAGCTTGAAAAAAAAAAAAAAAAAGAGGAGGCGGAGCTAATGCCTGATCAGAATTCTACCAGAGATAAAGTAAAATTCTGCTGTGATAAAACGCCATCCTGTTCTAAACCACATCAAGGATTATTTCTGAAACAGTATGGAGCTCAAATGCTTTTTCTCTTGCAGGGTTATCACAAGGTGAGTTCTTTTTTTTATTTCCTGCTTTTTAAACACATGTGCTCTACAAAGCACAGGTTAGCTCTGAGTGTTAGCAAGGCTTGCTAATGTAAACAAAGACGAGATTACGTCCAAAACACGTTTTTGGTGGGTCCGCTGCCGATTTGACGTCAGATCGGCAGCAAATCTGTATCCGCTCGTTGTACCCGTTTTTAAAAGATTTGGGTACGGAGGAAAAGAGAGAGGGTTTTATTTTCTGACGCTGCGTGAGTTCCCCGACGCACCGGGGACACATATTTATGTATAAAAGACATCACAAAGTGCATTTTGCATGATAGCTCCCCTTTAATGTATATTTTCTTGTGTCTGACGCGTTGTGAGAATGAACGTGCATATATATTTACTTGTGTGCGCGAGCGTGACACGCATTGCAGACCGCAAGTTAACCGCAAGTTTACCTTGACTTTCTAATGCTTCTAATGCCATTTTTGCAGAGGTTCAAGGCATTGGCTACAGACAAACAGTGCCATTTCTCCCACTAGTTCAAGCCATCATACTGTATGTATGTATTGAATGTGTGTGTGTATACAGGGGCACCGTTTACCGACAGGCAAGTGCTTGGACCAGAAGGGGGCCCCCAAATAAGGTAGATTAATCCAATCCAACTTTATTTATATCGCACTTTAAATCCTCCAGACCAAAGTGCTGTACATAGAGATACATACAATATAAAACCACACAGCTCAGCTCACAAAACATAAAATAAATAAATACATTTAAAATAAAAGATACAAACCAGAATAAACGTAACAATTTCAAAATTAAAAATTGTTTTAAAAAGAAAAAATATTAAGAAGGTCCAAAACGACAACATGAAACACCCTTTAATTTACTGCAAAGACATGTCGGGAAATCCCCTCAATGGCGCCCCATGCATAACGCGCCGAAACGGCTTCTTAATTTCAGTTTCGTTGCTCCGCTCCGGGGGGGGGGGGACTTTACTGGCATTGATCCGGACCGTTGACCTTGTATAAAATTCACAAGTGGACCTTTAATACCAAAGTTTGAGTACCCCTGGTCTAACATATCATGTCATATAATAATAATAATAATAATGCATTTCACAACTCAAAGACATGTCATGATCTGTAGTCATTGCCTGTCATGGTTAAATCATCTCAGGAGATAAAATACGAGGGTATATTGATGGGGGGGTTTTGGCGCAGTGGTTAGAGCGTTGGTCATCAGATCAAGGGGCGTTGGTGAACTCCAGTTCGAATCCCGCCTCGGCCGCCACTGCGTCAGGCCGTTGTGTCCTTGGGCAAGACACTTTACCCGCATTTGCTCCTGTGGGTAATGTCCGCAGTAATGACTCTTACATGTCTAATATGTGTAATGTGTACTTGTAAAGCGCTTTGAGCACCTGTGGCGCTCTAATAAAAAATGTGATGCATTATTATTATTATTATTATTTCACGGATTTGATACATATTCACAGCACTGTGTTTGAAATGCACATAACTGCGGTAAAATGGGATTATTTGAAAGGTAAAAAACAAAATCACCTTGCTCTTTATTCTGTGACCAATGAGCCTTTATTTGATCAAGTACAGATATTTTATCCCAAAGGTCCTAAAGTTATTAGATATATGGCCGACCTCATGTATTTGAATAACTAACCTAAAATCAAGTTAATAAGGATTCATAGCCTCCTGGCCAACAACACACTCGTTGACACACCTTGGCCACGCTAATCGGAGCAACTCTGGGTTAAGTATCTTTACCAACGATATATTGACATGTTGACTGCAGGGGCTGGGAGTTACTTAATGTTAAACTCACAAAACGGGTCACATTAATCTGCAACATGATGGAGTGTTAAATTAGCATACAGTACTAAACAATCAAAGATATGATGGTTCAAAGAGCCTCTTCACAGCACCTGGAGAGGTGAGACTTTAACATTTAATCATCTGAAGAGTGCAGCTGGAGAACAGGCAGAACTAGCTTTCATTTTGTATTAACTATTTTATTAACATACGAAACATATTGCATCGTGTGTTTCCTTCCTTGATTTGTGTTAACACAGTGGAGGCAGAAAAATAAATGACTGTTTACAACTTCAATATGTGAAGACTTACATTCAGGTGGCAACTCTATTTCTAACTTTTTAACCATTAGTCTGGTCTCCATTATTTCCTTAAAAACAAATTAAGTTAAATATCTGTCCCATTGGCTGCTATATGCTTCACGATGTTAACCAGCTAGTCTCTAAATGTGTCTGTCTGCTATTTGGAGTAGATGATGCTGGGTAGATGAGAGGAGTTGAGCCAGAAATCCAAAACAATGATGGAAAAAGGCAAAATAAGTCACATCACTCTTCTCTGTGGACATTAATCATTTAATTGAAGAGAAGTAGAAACAGTACAAATGAGGGATGATAAAAATAATAAAACTGGAGGAGCGGCGACATGTGAGGACGCAGTTTTCTGAGCTCTGCTTGGAAAGAACATTTTTAAAGTTTAAAGTCTTGACCGTGTTTTGATTTGGTTGTACATAAAACTCTCTAAAAATGCCGAAGAGCCAAAGACTGAAGCCAGGCCCGAACACTGCGGACTCGCCTGAGAAAGTCACGGCTGGGACGGCGGAGCCACTGTCGGATGCACAGACAATCATGGCCGTCCTAAAACGGACTGAGCAGTGTGTGCTAACTAAGATCGACTCAACTGTGACGGCGGCTGTAGGTGAATTGCACACCAAAATAGACAATCTGTTGAGGGACTTAAGATCAGAAATCCTCAATGTGAAATCCTCAACGCACAGAGTTTACTAAGGTTGTTGAAGATGTTAGAAAGGAGAACGCAACTTTTGTAATGCGCATTGAAGACCTTGAGGAGGGGGGCTAATTGCTATGCTAACTGGGTAGTGGAACTCGAGGCTAAAGTTACTACGCTGTCCTCACAGGTAAAGAGGTTGGTGGACAAAACGATTTAGAGTCTCGACAACGGAGGGATAATTGCAGACTAGTCGGTGTGGCGGAAGGGGTTGGGAATATATATATATATTAGGGCTGTCAGTCGATTAAAATATTTAATCGCATGATTGTCCATAGTTAATCGCGATTAATCGCAAATTAATCTCACATTTTTTATCTGTTCTAAATGTACCTTAGAGGAATATTTTTCAAGTTTTTAATACTCTTATCAACATATGAGTGGACAAATATGCTTTATGCAAATGTTTATTATCATTTGAACAATGACAAATATTCTCATGAATATTCAACACAACAACCTCTGAACATTACAAATATTCGCCTCAATTCAATCTGGAACCTCTCTCATACAATACAAAGTGTGTGTGTGTGTGTGTGTGTGTGTGTGTGTGTGTGTGTGTGTGTGTGTGTGGTGTGTGTGTGTGTGTGTGTGTGTGTGTGTGTGTGTGTGTGTGTGTGTGTTGTGTGTGTGTGTGTGTGTGTGTGTGTGTGTGTGTGTGAGTGACATCGTTGGAGCTATGTGCAACTCAAGGCATATGCTCGAACGGGAGCTGCCTGGACGCTGCAATCATGTTGCGCGCACTGTTCGGTGTGTTTGTGTGTGTCCAACAACGGCATTTGTTTTCAAATTACCATGAACAGTAATTTAGACACATCTGGCTAACTCCATAGGTATGTGGGTGTTCCCAAAATCAGTTAATCTCGATGTAGTGCTAAATGCTGTCGGAGTGCACCGGAACGAACGCCCCGGTATGACGTTATTATGGCTGGCAAACAAGCCCAGGGTTCTCACTAACTATTCAGTTATATCAATATGTGTACAGTGGTCCTAATTTGTTTTAATTGTATCCTGGTTTTAAACTTTGTTAATTTGTTTTGGATGCATATTGTTCTATTATTTGTTCAGGCTGTTACATACAATTGTCCTCTGTTGCCACCTGAGGAGAGTGAGTAAATATTAAAATCAGTTAAAATGGACAACCGGTCCGCACATTTCTTTTAATGTATCTGCCGGTCCTTGGCACAATAAAGGTTGGGAACCCCTGTCTTAGAGTACTGGTCTTAAAATCTCATAGCATCAGCTTTTAATGTTCCTCTTGGATGTTCTTCTTGACCCTCAGAAAAGGAGAAAATGTTGTGTCTTTCAGGCATGTCCTTTCCTAACAAAAATTACAAGAAACATAAAATATATTATTGCAGAACAAGTGTGTTATTTATGAAAGTGGTGTGTTTGTGTGTTTAGGGGCTGTAGTGTAGATATAATTATTTTGTCATTGTAATGTTTTTTTTTTATTTCAACAGTGAGCTACAAAGACAATCAGATTATGAATGAACAGTATGAAGTTCATCAACATTGAAATATATGTTATTATCAAAATAATATGTAACTGTTATCAAAAGGTAGTGCAACTGTAGAAGCTTGCTCTGTTGTCTCACTGAAATAATCACTTTTACCACGTTTTTTACAGACAATATTGAGAGATAAATAGTAGCAGTTCTCACTATGTGTTAAATATATTTGCCTTCAATACATTAAATTAGAAAGCTGACAAAATCATAGTGCTTGTTAACATCTAAATGTAACTTTTTGCATGGAAAAAACCCTCAACTTAACTGATGTGTAGGTGATCTAGTATTTAGTATTGTTTAATGGAATGTATATCAGTGTATTCAAGTCAATACTTCATTCATTTAAACCAATATCTTTCTTGATTCTTTGTACAGTATGAAAACAAGAGTCTTTGTACCTGAGCTGAAGTTCACTGCTGTGAGGAGTCCAGTTCTGTCTCTCACTCTCTCAGACAGACAGACAGACAGACAGACAGACAGACAGACAGACAGACAGATAGATAGATAGACAGACAGATAGACAGACAGACAGATAGATAGATAGATAGATAGATAGATAGATAGATAGATAGATAGATAGATAGATAGATAGATAGATAGATAGATAGATAGATACATATATATATGTAAAGTACCATGTGTACAAACAATATAACTGATTCTCTTCTGTTGAACATGTTGGATTGTGTATTGTCCGAGTCAGGGGCCTTTTTATTTACTGTAACTTTGGAAGTTGTGTTACCAATGCTTACCGTTTATTTGATACCAATTTGGTAATGCAATTAATAAAAACAACAAGGTTTGGGTTCGTTCTTCAGATATGACTGACGATAACGTGTAAGCTCAATAATGAACTCCAGCTCAACCAACCATATTGTAATATCTAAGTAATCATCTTGAAATATAACATTAATAATTGTAATATACACACATCTTATTGTGAGGTTGATTTCATACACTACTTCGACATTAGCTTGTCTACATACTTGAGCATAGCCAATTTAAATTAACCATAGCGATGCATACAGTTCCTACCTACATAATAAAATATCTCTCTAAGTTACAAGGATGACCTTATTTTATCAACCTCAAACAGAAGCCGTTTGTTCAACAGTATTATCCCACTTAACACTTGTCTATTTCGTTTTAACCTTTATATATACAGTCTATTATTTTAACTTGGAGGCTACGATTAGCATCGTTAGCACCGATGTAGCAACCACTCGCTTACACGCTAACCCAAGGCTTAACATTCATTACGTAGCTGATTAAAATCATTAACACATAAATAAAACACTCGAATTTCACTTACCGCAAAACCGCATTCATGCACCGTCTGTTTTAACCGCAGAGCGAGTCACAATAGTCCGATATATAAGCATGAAGAACAAACAACCACGGCCGGCTTCAAGTTGTGTTTCCTGGATGAGCTGAGCAGGCAGAGTCCATGTAGCTAGCTTCACGGAGCAGGTAGCAGAGAGACAAGAAGCTAGCAGCAGCAGTCACTTCACAGAGCCGTCACTTAATGTGACGGCGCCCTAATTTATGCAAAAACTTTAAGACCTAATATAAATAAATGGGTCGTGTTAGAAAACAATTCACTCACAGATCCATAATCATGAAGGTGGAATCTAACTATATTCATAATAATATTTATTGCATCTGTGATGGTGTGGTGTAGGTAAGAGTTTGTGTTGCCAACAACGCCACCTAAGGGAGTTTCACCCCTAGGAACTAACTATTGATTATAAAAGATTTACCACACAAGGAACACAGGTTCGTTTTACATAACGGGCCAGAGACAGTTTCAGTTACAGTTAACACAATTACTTTATTTTATAACAATCAATTAACTATTCTAAAAACACCAGATCCACATAATACAATCAGCTAAAAGTTCATACTGGGGCATAGGAGGTACAAGACAGGGCTGGGGCTTACCAGGCGGCAATAAATAAATAGGGGGGAAGGGTCCAACTCAAAACCACCCGTGACACCGCAAACCAAACAATAGGACTTGTGAAGACCACCACCACCAGGGACTGGGGTTGCCGCCTGAGGCCCACAGCACCTGTCTGACAAGAGGAAGACGGTTAAAACCTCCACACAGTATTACACTCAAATAAACAACTAAATAAATAACCAAACAAACAAAACCAAATGAATGAAGGTATCCAAATAAAGTCGGTGCACCATGGTTAATATAAAATAAGAAAATCACTAGTATATAAATTAAATTAACAAAAGAAAATAACAAAACCAAAATAACAGTTTCTCAAAGTAAACAGTGAGTTGTATCAGGGAGACTTGGTTGGCGAGTTCCCTGAGAGCCCGAACCGCTCCAGAGTCCCGAAGGGGGGGGGCACGTCACCAGACACGGAGCTCGCAACGCAACGGCAAGTTATTCCAGTAGTGAGTCACTGCAAAGAGCCAAAACAGCAGGACCAGTTGTCCGAAGGTGGGCCTAGCAATTAATAGCACCCCTGAAAAGGGCACAGGTACATATAATATTATTTAGAGGCCAATTAAACACATGGATATCAATAACTGAATTTACAAGTTCCCATACATACAATCCATTCAGCCACAGCATAGCACCCGAGCCGTCAGGGGAGAGGGGCGCACAGGCCATGGCAAAATCCCGCTGCCGCAATAAATAATATAAAATAAGCCAGGAGCCAAGTGTCAGATGATAAAGGGAGGCAGACAACGGCAACTCACCAGGTGATAACAACACTGCGCCCAAGGGAGTCCTCAGCGGAGCAATTTATCCTACACTGCACCGGCAGTCAGATGCACTGTCCAGATGCGAGGGTTGCGAAACGGCTGCCACGACAAACAATTCATTCGGGCCACGCCGTGCTACAGCCACCAGCGAAGGGGTTGACAGGTAAGTCACGAGCTACGCCACACCCCTGTATTTATACTTCCGGCGCGCCCAGCATGGCACAGTGCCGTGCAGCGGTACGGAGGGAGAAAACCTCCTGTCACACATCCATGTGTGAAAAAACATGTTTTTTTCTGCTGTAAAGTTGGGCATTTTAACATGGGGGTCTATGGAAATTGCTCCTTTCTGCAGTCAGTCCCTATCGGCCAATATATGAACTTCAGTGTGTGGCACTTCCGTATTGGCGTCCCGGCTCTTCCCCAGAGTTTGCCGCTTGTTAATACTCCTTTAATATTGGCTAACATCTATCGACCGAATTGGGATGACTCACAGTTTTTCATAAACTTATTTCCAGCTCTCCCTGACCTCATTACTTATAGATTGGTATTGGGTGGTGACCAGTGGCGGCCGGCCCATAGGGGCGGTAGGGACGCCGCCCCCCCTCTTCCCGCATGTTTGATTGTCATTAAAAAAAAATATATAAAAAAAATTTTATTTGTATTTTTAATGAACAAGGTAAATATTATATAGTTGGTATCAGTAAAATGTATAATCTACAATAAAATCTCGTTTAAAATTGTTTTACGATGTCTAAAGTTACTGATAAGTCACATGTTTCGTGCCTGGCCGCAGCGTGTATCATTACCTCTCTCGTCCGGGCGGTAGAAAGGAGCCCTCAGCCAGAGCAGCAGCAGCCAACAAGCTGACTGTTGTTATCTGTATAATATGCCGCCGAAACATAATTTCAGCCAATCAGCGTCGTCAGATCTGATGCTCAAAGGGCGCCCTGTCACCGCCCTGGCGTGTGTCTGTGAGTTGTTTGGACTCGTATCCTAGGTTACGCTACAGTATAGTTGATGAGGATGGCTGCGTCTGCAGGTGGAGGCTCCGGTGCTAGTGGATCGCCGGAGCTGTAGATTAACATTTACATGCTTATTGTAGTTGTAAGTGCAATGCCTGTAGCACCATGGAGCATATGTGTGGGCTGGACCTGTATTTTACAGGAAAGGAGTGAGCAGAGGGTCGAGTTGTCGATTCTTGTTCAGTTTTCATCTTCCTCACCCTCTCAGACTTTGAGTTGCGCGCACTGCTAAAGACACGCGCTACCATGGAAACCAAACAATGGTGTAGCTGTATTAAAATTTGAGTGGAAACAGTCGTGAGTAAATCTGATTTTGTCAGAAATCGGGAGGAATGCGGGAGAAATATGACCCCGGGAGGAAACCGGGAGAGGGCAATGAAATCGGGAGTCTGCCGCGAAAATCGGGAGGGTTGGTATGACACACACACACACACACACACACACACACACACACACACACACACACACACACACACACACACACACACACACACACACACACCAGTGATTCCCACAGTATGTTAATACTTTGGGGGGCCCCCAAAGTATAATGGCTCCCCCCAAAGTATAATTTGTGTGTTTTTTGTTTTTTTTTACTCAGTGAGCACTCATTTGCATTGGTGGCAATGAGTGCTCAGTGAGTAAAAAAAACTTAAAAAACCATACATTATACTTTGGGGGGAGCACCTGGCAGCATGCCTCCGAATATCCATAGATGGACCGGAATTGGAACACTTTCCATACCAGAAAGCCCTGGAGAGGTTTTTTGACAAGCCGCGACGGATCCACTGCTCAAACAGGCTGTGCCGTCTGTGCAACCATTAAGTTTGTTGCTCATTTCATTCACCAGTTTGTATATAGTTAAAATAAAGTTATCCGGTGATTGACGATCAGATACCAGTGTGGAGTTTTCTGTCTTAAATTTGATATAGATCATGTTCTTTGTTGGTTTGTGAGGATGTTCATACACACTTGGTAAGATGTGTGTGTGAAAGAAGACCACAAAAAACAGCAGTGACTGCTCTCAGCTGTTTAACACTTAAAGACCTAGACAACATCACCAGTTGTAGGTTGTTTGAAGTGCAGTATTACTATGAAAATTGAAATTTTTCACGGGGGGGGGGGGGGGGCACGCACCCCCCCACCCCGAGTCGTTCCCCCAAAGTACATTTCATTTCTGCGGGAATCACTGCACACACACACACACACACAATGTTTGTATTTAGTCTCCTCATTTTAAATGGGAATTAAATAATTTGAGTGTTCCCAAAGCACCAGTGTTCTGCAGTTTGTGTGGGCCTACTGTACTGTTGCACAGTTTTGGAAGATTCATAGCTAACCACACTGAAGATTATAACTGCTAGAATCCACTTCAAGACACTGGTACTTGCATACCATGCTGCGAATGGATCTGGCCCTTCCTACATCCAGGACATGGTTAAACTGTACACCCCAGCGTGTGCACTACGCTCTGCATCAGCCAAACGACTCGCTGCACCCTCGCTGCGAGGGGGACCCAAGTTCCCATGCGCAAAAACACGTGGGTTTGCTATCCTGGCTCCAAAATGGTGGAATGAGCTCCCCATTGACATCAGGACAGCAGAAAGCCTGCACATCTTCCGGCGCAGACTGAAACTCATCTCTTTCGACTCCACTTCGAGCGATATAATTACTAACAAAGAACTGCTAACAGAGCACTTATATACTAATAAAGGACTGGCAAGTCCAGGCTAGCAGCCCGAGCCCCAAGAGCCATGGTTCCAGCCCCAGCAGCCATGGTTCCATGCTCCAGTGCCGGCCCACACAGCCATGGTTCCGTGCTCCAGTACCATCCCACACAGCCATGGTTCCGTGTTCCAGTTCCGTGCCCAGCAACCATGGTTCCTGCTCCAGTACCGGCCCACACAGCCATGGTTCTGGCTCCAGAACCGGCCTACACAGCCATGGTTCCAGCCCCAGTCCCAGCAGCCATGGTTCCGGCCCCAGCAGCCATGGTTCCGGCTACAGTACTGGCCCCAGTAGCCATGGTCCCGACTCCAGTTTCGGCTCCAGTACTGGCTCTCCGGCCGACGCCAGCTCCCCGTGTCCTGTCGGCATACCGGCCGACGCCAGCTCCCCGTGTCCTGTCGGCATACCGGCCGACTCCAGCACCTCGTCTCCTGTCGGCGCACTGGCCGACGCCAGCTCCCCGTGTCCTGTCGGCGTACCGACCGGCTCAAGTCACCTCTCCAGTTCCCTCTCAAGTCTCCTCTCAAGTCCCCTCTCAAGTCACCTCTCGAGTTCCCTCTCAAGTCTCCTTACAAGTCAACTCTCGAGTTCCCTCTCAAGTCCTCTCTCGAGTCTCCTCAAGTTCCCCCTCGAGTTTCCATTCAAATCTACCCTCAAGTCCCCTCCCGAGTTCCCTCTCAAGTCCCCTCTCGAGTTCCCTCTCAAGTCCCCTCCCGAGTTCCCTCTCAAGTCCCCTCTCGAGTTCCCTCTCAAGTCCCCTCTCGAGTTCCCTCTCAAGTCTCCTTTCGAGTCTCCTCTCGAGTTCCCTCTCAAGTCTCCTTTCGAGTCTCCTCTCGAGTCTCCTCTCGAGTTCCTTCTCAGGTCCCCTCTCAAGTCTCTTCTCGAGTCTCCTCTCGAGTCCCCTCTCGAGTTCCCTCTCGAGTCCCCTCTCAAGTTTCTTCTCAGGTCCCTTCTCTAGTCCCTACTCAAGTGCCGTTGAAGGTTCCGCTGGGGGTCCTGCCAACTCCATGTCCTGTCCCGTTGGGGGTCCCGCCGACTACTCTTCTGCCGGGGGTCCTGCCAACCCTATGTCCCGTGCCGTTGGAGGCCCCGCCGACTACTCTTCTGCCGGGGGTCCTGCCAACCCTATGTCCTGTGCCGTTGGAGGTCCCGCCGACTGCTCTCCTGCCAACTCCATGTCCTGTCCCGTTGGGGGTCCCGCCGACTACTCTTCTGCCGGGGGTCCTGCCAACCCTATGTCCTGTGCCGTTGGAGGCTCCGCCGACTAATCTTCTGCCGGGGGTCCTACCAACCCTATGTCCTGTGCCGTTGGAGGTCCCGCCGACTGCTCTCCTGCCGGGGGTCCTGCCAACCCCATGTCCTGTTCCGTTGGAGGCCCCGCCATCACCTGTCTCGCCGGGGGTCCTGCCAACTCCTTGTCCGCTTCCGTGGGGGATCTTGCCGACACCTGTCCCACCGGCTCCGGTTCCTGTCCGGTCGACACCGGGTCCTGCCCGGCCTCCGGAGCTGTCCGGTCTTCACCCTCGAGCCCAGCCCCCTGACTTTCCCAGCCGCGGTCCTCGCCCTCGGGCCCCTGAGTTCGCCTGCTGTGACTTTCGCCCCTCCATGGACTCTGCCTTGCCCCCGGGCCATCCGCCCGAGACCCCGTCCTCAAACTCTGCCTTGCCCCCGGGCCGTCCGCCCGAGTCCCTCCTCCGGACCCCCCTCCACCCACCCTTTTGGCCCTGTGTTCAGTGTTGGTTCGTCTTTTGTTGGTGACTGAGTTCACCGGGGAGTGTTCTGTTTTGTCCGAGTTGTATTCATATCCTTGAAATAAAGGTGTTATCAGTTTATTCTGCATTTGGGTCCTGCCTGCTTCACTCTACCGTAACAGTTTAGTTAACAAATACGACAAAACTTAGTCGCTATTTATTACCCATGTTAGAGGCCTATCCCTCACCTGATTCACTGTGCATTGCAACTTTTTGTCTTAAATGTTGGACATACTGTATTTGTGAAAAACAGAAAAATAAAATTGTTAAACATTTTTTTTAAATAATAATAAAACACACAAAGTCCATCCCAACCAAGAACGGTTTCAGCACATCACTTCCTGTAAAATAAGAACTATAGCTATCCTACTAAGTATTGATCTACTCATTCCCTTAAGGTCTGGGAAAAACTGGGTTTCATATTGTCCGATTACGAAACAGTAAAGGTCACAGTTACTGTTTACACAGAGAAGCACCATGTCCATATGGGATGTATATGCTGTAGCCTATATTTACCTCTGTGTGTAAAGCCAGGTATGTCAGAGCCTTTTAACCTCATGGCAAAATCCACCTACATACGCCATCTCAAGTTCCCACTCCATCCCTCCCAGCCAGTGTTTTACTCAGTGGTGACTGACAGATTTACTTTGCTTTTTAGCAAGCGGCGCTGTCAAACTTCAGCAGCCTTTCAAAACACCGACACAAAACCCTGCAGCTCCACAAAGATGGCCCTCTGTGGGGACACAGCAACTAGGGCTGTGCAATTTAATCGATCCTGCGATATATATTGATATTTAGTTTTCCGAGAAAGTATCGATATTTCAGCCGCGGGTATCGATACATTAAGTCTGATAACTGTTCGTTATTCTCGCGTCCAGGAGAGAAGCTTTAACAAGGACACTAATTGAGTCTCTGAGAAGGTTCAAATGTATACTTTAATTAATAAAAAGCGCGGTAATGTTACAAGCAGAAGATGGTTCAGTCAGAAAAACTAAACACGCCTTTTCTCCTCCTTATCTCTTTCATGACTTTTCATTTAATACATTTTAAACGCTGTAATCAATACTCCAAAAATACCTCACGGCTGGTATCCTTTCCGGTAGTTCCGGATGTTGTCTCATGCTATCCACGTCTGTAAACAAACGTATTCAAATAAACTGTACCTTCATTTAATATTCAACCAAAATAATATCTCAACGTTGTAGTGTTGAAATCAGTAGGTTTCGGTGTGCAACACTCCGTGTCATATCGCTACTAAATTCACCTCTATAGTAAATGGTATATTAGCCACATGCTAAATGCTAACCGGAGATGAAGGATTTTCAGAATAAAAGCTTAACAACTGGTTGTGCACAAGAACTTCTGGTTTTTCAGTATAAAACAGCATTTAAACTGACGGTGTTTAAGGTACTTTATGCCCTCAAAACATTGATTTTGAAGTCCCATTCAAATCTCCCGTGTTCCGCCACCTGCTGCACATTTTAATTCTCCATTGTCCATTGTGATACTGCACTTTATGTACTTACGTTTCAAAGGCTTGTAAGCTACAGTTTGCACTGTTTCAATAAATGAAACTTATTTTTTCTCACCACATCTTTTGATTCATTTTGTCCAGCATTTGCAAGCTGTAGACTCTCTGTCAGAGCCATATATTGTATAATTGATGCTTTCAGTTTTCAGTTGAATTAATTCAATCCAAGTCAATGGAACACTCACAAGATGTCACCAAAATCACACTGTCCCTTTAAAATCTTTCAGAAAATGATATAAGTGTATCGAATTATATCGTATCGAATCGTATCGTTGGCTGAATATCGTGATATATATCGTATTGTGAGCTGAATATCGTGTATCGTATCGTATCGTGAGATAAGTGTATCGCTACAGCCCTAACAGCAACTCAAGTGCTCATTTTTACAGAAAGGCCAGGAAGCCAGAGCAAAATGAAAGTCATTCTTCTAGAAGTTTTCACATATCTAGCACTGAGAGGTGGATTTGTAAATTCAAATTATCCATGACTGCTTCCATAATTCCCTGCCCTTTCTCTTTGAAAGAAAACACAATAATCATTGTATTTCTAAGCTTACAATAATTAAAGAGGCTCCTAACTCACATCTATCCTGTAGTAATTAGGTTAGTGTAAGCTCTGTGCCCATTCCAAGGGTATACAACTAAGCACCAGGAATGGCATGCACTCTGCTTTCATGTGCAGACAGAGAGGTTTAGAGCTGTCTGGGTGTTCTTATTCCCCATGTTGAGCACATGCACACGAAAGAAAAGCAGTGGATCGTGGGATGTTTCTCTGTGCTGGGTTAAAGCCTGTATGTCCCCAGTCAAGTGCCATGGTAATCCTGTTGGGACTGAGCTCCATTCACTGCGGCCTAATCAATGGGTATCTGAGCTCCAATCCTCTTATGCTGCTTGACTGGACCACACTTCTCTAACGCTGGAATGTAAGTGTCGCCTGGAACTCCACAGAGACAGGCACAAGAGAAAGAGGCACTGCCTTTGTTTCGCTCTCTTCCTCAATCTCAAACTTTGACCATCAACATGTGCATACGTGCACTGCTAACTTGAGATGGAATTATGCATCTGCTGCCACTTTTTAATGACTTGATGAACACAGATTTGCAAAGCAAGAGGCTGAAAATAAGAACAAAGAAACCCCCCCTTTCCATCTAAATGTAATCTTTCTGTCAGGCTCCAATTACCTTGGCCCTGCTTCCTTAATGAGCTCTTTACCAAAGAATGTCCTGAAAAAATCAAATACATGGCTCCAGAAAACTCAAGGAACAGGCCAATTCAGACCAAACAAACAGGCTGGTTTCATGCTTTTTATTGTGTGAAAATCTATTCACTTTTTGGGATGCAACCGAAAGGCACTGTCTGAGGATTGGGGCCCCCTGTTCATGAAAGAGGATAAAATGACACGGCTCAGGTCTGGGTCAATGCTTTGCTAATTTGAAGGAGTAATTAACATTCCCATGGATAAGGACTATGGATCCCGTGTTGGGTCCAGATGTCCAGGCCAGCGCTCGGCTGTTAGCTCACTGGTCCATGAGACTTGATCTATAGATGGAAGACAATGACCCCAGCCCTAATTAGCTCCACCAGTCAAGGGTCCCTAATTGGATTACGGGCCGGTCTTTTTGGGACACTCTGTGTCCAATACGGAGCAAGAACCGTTACGGTGCACAAAGGGACCTCCCGAAAAAACACAGACAAATACTCCTAATAACCATTTGAATTTCCTTCAACACATATATAGTCAAGCACCCTGGCGAGATTTGAAAACACTCGAGGGACAAATGAGCGAAATCTTTATTTTCATTTTGTTACTGGGAAGCAGATCTTATCACATGTTCTGCGGTGACATACTGGAGAGGCTTGTTTGACATGCATTCTAAGCCTCTTTTTGCCTCCAGAAAACAAAAGGCGATTCACTGAGCCACAATACTGAAAAGGAAACAGCTTGCACAAAAGACTAAACAAACTATTGTATAGCATCGCACAATATATTCATAATTTGTCTGAGAACAGCAAGGTCAACAACGGAACTCTGAATCTATTCAATGCACCGCAGGAGAAAGAGATTAATGTGGCGTGAATATACAGTAGTTAAGGAGTGTTGCATATCTGGAGCCTCTTTATGCTGTTTGGGGCTTTATATCACTGGGTTAACAAGATCACGATTATTCTCTTCAATATCTGTGAACTATAGAAAGGATCAGTCAGTAGAGGGCCTTCCTGTCAGTCCCAAGGCTCCGAGCATGTTATTTTCTCAATATCCTCCAACTCATATGACCACACATGTCGATTGTTCAAGCCCTTATTACGACCAAATAGGTTGATTGTTCAAGCGCTTATTACGACCTATAATCACGTTTTCGACCTATAGTGCTCCCGTTGACTGAAAACGCTCCGCAGGGTCGTATATTCACAAATAACCCTCTCTGGAAAATCCTAAAATGTAGGATAGTTTGGCCATTAAAATGTTGCGAGAAGTGTATATTGTACTTTCAGAATCCACGTCCAGTGGATGTGTAGGATCTATAGTTTGATAGATATTACGAAGAATATTTGAGGTCTCGCCAGGAGAAGGTTTATATGCGGCAGCGTCCATGTAAAGTTAGTGTCAACCCTCACGGGGTGAAAACAGTATTTCCGGTATCGAAGTTTTCCCCTAACTAGCGTTAGCTAGTGCAGCAGCTCCTGCAACAACACCGGGGGACCTCCGGGCGACGTTTGGGTCTACGACGTCAATCCTAATTGGTGTTGTATTTGATGAAAACATTTGAATATTAAGAGTAGCCTTCATACAAAATAGGGGAAAAGTAGAAGGTCAATGATAGAAATATAGAATAGAAAATATCAAGAAGATACTGTAGTGTATCTCTACAATAAAACAGCTAGTGGATGACGTCCAAAGATATTAATAGGAGGATGTGCAAAACAGACAAACTAATAAGGCTTTATTTAAACATTAAAGAATACTTTAAGTTAAGGTCTTCTTTTGAATCAGAAAAAAACTGGACTCGTTGGAGTCCAGTTTTGGATAGTCTGCCGTGGTTACATTCTATTTCAAAGAGCTGTTTGACGCTCACCAACCAAAGGCAGGAAGGAAAAACTGCACACAACCATCAAATTCAAAATATTTATTATGACTCAGGGTCGCAAAATGCTAAAGTGATGCCAGAAAACAATATTTCTCTTCATCAAAAACTATATAATTACTATATGAGGGACGAGTGGCAGGCATCAGGCTGACACTGAAACTGAGATTTCTGAATCAGATCGTTTCTTCTGTCCTTTCTTCTGTAGAGGAAATAAAGAAACCGTAACTCACAATTTATTTGTTGTTTGAGGTGCAGTAATTAAGTCATTTTGGCCAGAAGTGACATTAGCGCCCTCATACTATATTTTTCTAGAAAAACCCTTGGTGTCCATTAGAGTCCACCTCTGGTTGAACGAGCTGAACACCCACACACATGGATCCCCATTTGGCCCTTTGAGATGTATTTTTTAAATTGATTAATAGACAGGAAAGGGTTAAAAGTAGGGATGCTCCGATCGCCAATTTTGGGGCCGATCCGATCGAGTCGGCGGGGCCTATGGGGATCTTCCATTTAAAGTGATGTTTACAACTCAGTTAATGGGGCTCATTCACTGGCGCTTCAACAAACAACAACCAATATAATCATTACATTCAAATTAAGTACATTATTCAAGTTTACATCAACTTTGGATAATAACATGGGAGAAATGAACGGAAGCGCTCTCTTTTCCTCTCTCCCCCTCTCTCTCTCTCTCTCTCTCTCTCTCTCCTGACAGCCTGTCAGTATCTCATGCAGCTCGCTGATCCAGTAATAAGTGACCCGACAGTGAAGAATAAACATATTTATAACTAGTTTAGCTTGTTCCAGAGGTAGATAAAATAGCTAAGTGTGTTAGATCTAACTCTTAGTGTGTGTGTTGCTCTGCTCATCGGTCCGTCACAGCGGTTGGAGCTGCAGGATTTCTGCTTCACACACGTTGCATACCGCTATTTTATTGTCATTTTCGGACACCTTCAAATACTGCCAGACTGGTGAAGCCATTTTGGCGAGCTTGTTTTGCTGCGCACAGAGAAAAGTATCATGTATTTTACGTCATAATTTTACGTCATGCAATCGGCTCTCGCGATCGGCATTTTTAGAGAGAACCGATCGATCGGTAGAGAGTGAGTATCGGCCGATATCGATTGGCGGCCGATCGATCGCAGCATCCCTAGTTAAAAGAGAGTAAAAGTATACTATTTACCTCTGAATTGTAGTTTGGTATATGTAAAAAGTAGCAACAAATTGTAAAGTAAAGTAACTAAGTACATTAAATGTACTTAGTTACTTTACACCACGTTAACCTCGCCCAATCCCCAATGTTCAGGGTGACTTACCAGACCTGTACAATCAACCCCCCCATTACTCCTGCAGCCTTTATATGGTAGACCATATCATTGTAATTGTGATCAGGCTTGTCCAATGACTTGCTCTGACACTCACACAGGGGCATCATCTCAAGGAGTGAGTGACAGCATGTCAGGGGCTGAGCCGCCACACAGATTAATGTGGGGGGGGTCTGCTCCAGGAGTGATACTTTGCTACACTAGAGGCTGCCTTCTGTACGGGTCTTTCTACAGTATTTAGTGTGCTTGATTCACCCCATTTTAAAGGGAGATTCAGTTTTCCTTCAATGTGAATTAGGGGTGGGCGGATCGATCCCAAAATATCGATACTTCCAATATTACGATACGTTTCAAAATATCGATACTAGAGCCAATAGGATCGATACTTTTATACTTTTTTCCCCCCTCTCCTCGTCAATGTCATCAAAAACTATGTGCAGTAAGTAGGCGCTCTTTTCTTCTCTCTCCACTGCTGTCCTCCTCTCCTTGAGGCAAACACACACACACACACACACACACACACACACACACACTCACTCACTCACTCACGCGCGCACACACACACACACACACACACACACACACACACACACACATGATGGCTGAGAGAAAGAGGATCGTTGTGTTGAGCTATTTCACTACTGTCAATGAAAACTTAGCGAACTGTGATGTGTGCAAGTTCGCTACTGTGGCCACTTTGTATTGTTATTTTTCATGTTTGCACTATAAATTAGCAAAAGTAAAACGTTTATTTGTCTATAAAAACTGTCCTGTCTTTAATCATGAAAATGAATTCAGATTTAGTCTATTTATGATGCTTTCAGCTAGAAAATGGCCCTGAAATACTTGGTATCGGATCGAATCCAGATTTTGTGGTATCGCCCACCCCTAATGTGAATATTAATAGTGCCTATAATGATTATTGGTAATATTAACCAGTTTAAAATATCACTGCTCTTTATCAATACTTACTTTTTAGGATTGTACTTTATGTAATGATCTTTCATTTATGATTGTGTGATTTGTATACATATAAGAAAGTCGACAGTGGTCACTCCACTATAATAGGTCAAACCAGAAAGTCAACAATTTATCCAAATGTTCTGAAAAACTTTATTTGCGGAACTGAGCGTACCTGAAGGGAGCGTACCTGAAGGGAGCGTACCTGAACTGAGCGTATCTGAACTGAGCGTACCTGAAGGGAGCGTACCTGAAGGGAGCGTACCTGAACTGAGCGTATCTGAACTGAGCGTATCTGAACTGAGCGTACCTGAACTGAGCGTACCTGAACTGAGCGCTTCTGTCGGGGGTCCTGCCGGCTCCTACTCCGGTCCTTTGATTAGTTCTGCATGTATTTAAGTTCTGTTTTTTCTGTTGATGTTGTGGGTCCTTTGAGTTTAATGAGGTGAGAGTTCTGGTCGGTACTCTGTATATCCAGTCAACCTTGAATAAAGGTCATTTTCTGTTTAAACCATGGTCTGTCTGCATTGCTTGTCCCTGACGGGCTGTTTTTCACACCAAGTTCTAAAACTAGTTTAATAGCTGGATAAATGGACACATCTGTTAATAAGACTGTGTAAATAAATATCCACTATCAAACACCTCACTTCAATATCATCACCATAACTTTTTTAATCTGTTGACTGTTTCTGAATATTATTTAGCCTTCAGTAATGCCCCATAGATGCACAGTATAGGAGCATCTATGGTTTTCTATTTTTTCAGTTCTCCCACAGGGATTTGTTTCCCAACATTTGATCTTCTATATTCCCTTCTTGACATCGTCCCTCCCAGATTACTTAAAGCTGCCTGCTACTATACACCCCTCCTTCTCGTCAGGCCATGCTCCTAGTTTCTCTAAGATGGCACCGCTTCAAACCATTCTCCATAAACCGATCCAGATCCAAGCATCCAAGCATCCAACAAAAAATAGCCTTTTTAAAAACCAAGATTATTTTGCCATTGGCCTCCAGATTATTCCCCGATGTTTTGTTCGGTTTTGTTTTTCTATTTTGAGATGTTTATTTTTTACCTTTTCTTATTTTTCTTATCTTCTTCAGAAAATAGAATATTAAATTAAAATGGCAACATTTTGCCTATTTTATTCATAATGAAGACTTCCCTTACAGAAGAAAAAAACAAAATGACATGCAGGTCAACTGATCAGCTGGGACCTTGTTTGAGGTGATGGAGAGTCTAACATTGAGTAAACTGATTCAGATTGTAGCTGTGTAGCTACATTAGACCGTCATTCTCTGTGAAACTGCTCCTCATCAGAGGGTTGACAGAAAGTTGAATGAAGATGACGATGCTTCTGTTTGTGCTAAGGATTGTGTTTGATTTCCTGGATACAAATGATTCTGCCCAACTGTGCCATATATTGATACAAACACACCCTCAGAAATCTTCTATATGAGTTACATATCAGAATTGCTGTGTGTGTAAAAGACAGCAGATCACAACAGACCATAAACATAGGGAAATAACACAGTACCTCCATGTTAAAAGATAAGAATATAAATTGATCACGCATTATTTTTTACATAATGCTGTGCAAACAAAAGAAACATCAAACCGGGTTATCTTGTGACAATCTGAGAAGGTGTTGGGCAGGTGTGGACAGTCAGCTGAAGTGAATCCAGGAGCAACAGATGCTCCGTTTTCATTGGGCTCAGCAGCACGTCGTCATGGCCACCATTGTGATGGTTTGGGTGTTTTCATTTAAAAAAAGATGTGGTTCTTTGCTGTGACTATTCAAATAAAATCAAGTTTTATTTATATAGCACATTTTAAAAATGATTTTGGTCGAGCCAAAGTGCTGTACATGCAATACAAATACTTTACAATAAAAACACTTTACAACAAATACAATAGCAAAAATAAAAAATCACACATAGGGAAATGTCAGGAGTCGTGCTCCGCTCTGACTAGAAGGCCAGAGAGAAAAAGTGAGTTTTAAGTGGAGATTTAAAACCCCCAGGGTCTGGGCCGACCTCACATGGAGGGGCAGAGTGTTCAAGAGCCTAGGGCCAGCTGCTGCGAAGGCTCGGTGCCCTCGGGTTTTGAGTCTGGTCATGTGCAATAATAGCAGCAACTGGTCTGCCGACCTTAAAGCTCTGGCTGGGGTGTAGCGAAAAGCCGGAGCCAGCCCATTTAGTGCTTTAAAAACAAATAAAAGGAGTTTAAAATCAATTCGGAACCGAATTGGAAGCCAGTGCAGTGAGGCCAGAATTGGGGTAATGTGGTCACGCTTTTTATGGCCAGTGAGAAGACGTGCAGCTGCGTTTTGGACTAGCTGCAGGCGTCTGGTCCATACCCACATACAGAGCGGTAATGCAGTCTTGAGGTAACAAAGGTGTTAATAACCCTTTCTAGGTCTTTGAAAGATAAAAACGACTTGGTCTTTGCCAATAGTCGTATTTTAAAAAAAGCAGGTCTTGACTACGGTGCTGACTTGCTTATCAAATTTAAAAGCGCTATTGAAGGTCACTCCAAGGTTCATGACAGAGGGGAGGATGTTTTTATTGAGGGAGCCCAGCATTTCTACCGGGGAGGCTGGAGTCCAAAAAAGATGACCTCAGTCTTGCTTTCGTTGAGGTTGTGGACATTTTGGCTCAGCCAGGATTTTATCTCTGTTAAGCAGTCCATCAACGGCTGTAATGAGTTGACATTTGAATTGAGAGGCAGATAGAACTGTACATCATCGGCGTAACAATGGAAGGGGATGTAGATTGATGGCAGATATCATCAGGGTGCAGGGCCGCTCGGACAAGGCGTGTCCCAGTGTGCCCCCCCTCTACGAGTCTGGCGGCCCATCTGCTTCCGCAGGTAGCTGGTTGGGCAGAGGGAAAGAAATCTCTGGCCCCGCTGCCGCGGGGACCGAGACACCTTAGAATATTTGGATAAAATATACAGGCTCGGGGCACTGATGGCGGCTGCGGCGAATAATCTTGGCGTGTTGGGTAGGGTTTGGTACCGAGAACCGGTTCCGAACCGGAACCGGTTCCAACATTTCGATTCCAACGGCATCATTTAGAAATGTGAATTTCGGTTCCGCTTTTCGATGCCTGAGGAAATGTTTCTCGCCGCTCTCCGTAGCCTACTGTATGACTGCGGCGGGGCGGGAAATGTAGCATTGTACCTACACTTCCTACAGCGTAACCTGAGACCAGGGCCGGCCTGTCGCACTGGCGTTATAGATGTTCGCCTAGGGCGCCAGATCTGTGGAGGCGCTGCGCTGACAGCTCTGGGAGGAAAAAAAAATGTTTTGACCGTTGGTGCTCATCCTAATTTTCGGCCTCGATGTAACAACATTCATAATTAAGTAAATGTAACACCCTTTTCATCCCGGTTACACTTTTCATTTGCCCTGTACGATGGGCGCTGTAAGTGATGAAAATGTGCTGTTGTTATTAGCATCTGGTGCTAGCTGCTCTAACGGAAGAAGAATATGTTTCTACAATGATGTGGAGGGAGAGTCCTCTCCAGTCAGACTGAGAGGCTGATAACTTCAGCTCAGTGAGGTAAAGGACTCTGAGTGTTTAGATAGTTCACTTTAGTCTAAGTTATCTCAGTGGGTCTCAAACGTTTTGATCACAATTTATATAAACACATATTTCCAAGGCACTCCTTTATAATTATTGGAATAAAACAGGTTTGAAATCATTCCAATGTATACTATAGGACAGTAAACCAGACATATCGTTTTAAACTGGAGAGATAAAAACATATGCATAAATAAAATAGTAAAATAAGATATGAATGAACAACAAAAATAAAATAAGTTACATGTATTTGTTATTGGCTATGGTAGGTTATTGGTCATGCTCACATACTTATTTAATTATTAAAATGTAAACCGATCTTTTTCATATGGGTGTTTAGAGTTGTACCCACTAGATTTACTCTCTAGTAATTCTGCTTAAAGTGCACCAGATTGATGCATTTTACTTTAAAATGTTCAAACATTTCTTCCAGGTATGCCTGAGAAGGCAGATATGCTTGTTTTTCTCAACAAGAACTGTTCTTTAAAAGTTGGACTGTTGCACTGTTGTAGCTTCAGTGGTTCTCAGGTTACAGTTACATAGCAGTGAATATAAACAGACTGATTAATGTGAATATTACTGTAAACTAACCTGTGTAAAAGTTTCTCGAATAAATGTAATTTTTTTTGGTGGAAGAAGCATGTATCATTTTTGTACCCTGCCCCTCAAAGAATCGAAATTGAGAACCGTTAAGAACCGGAATCGAAAAGTAGAATCGGAATCGGAATCAGAATCCTGGAAATTCAAACGATACCCAACCCTAGTGTTGGGTGTCTCCCTGATTACCCCTCAGACGGACACCCCCGCCCTCCCGCCTCAGGACGGGAGCGATTATCCGGACTGCTGCGTTGGTCAGATGAATAATCTGATCCATGGAGTGGCCGCCGCAGCGGGGCGGGTGATGTCCTTGGCCACACGTGGTAGGGCTCACCGCCCTATCCGAGAAGGACCGAGAGGATCTCCTTGGATCGATATCCTCGGTCACCCAACGCTTTAGCCGCCTAGAGGAGGAGAGGGTGCAGTTTAGCCGCATGCTACTGCGGCGCCCTCCACCTCTTCGGCCCACCTCGTGGAACCGGCGTACCGGCACTCACCGGCGTACCAGGCTCCGTTAATCTGTATCCAAGTCGAGTGTCATTTGTTTCCACAATTCTACACTCACACACAATGTTGACCGTACAAATTCCCCACTCGCTGCCCCGGTTGTAGCTCCTGTAAAGGAGGTAGCTAGTGGGCATGCGCAGATGACTGATAAACCGCAGGAAGTGCTATCAGAGCGCTATGCGGGTACAGGGGCATTATGGCCGGCGTATTACTGTCAGGGAACACACTACGCCTAGAGTAAAGACTCCGATTAATGCACTTTACCATAGTGGTAAAGGAGACATTATGGTGGAGCTCGCTCACAGCTGAGGGCTTGTCCCCTAACACAATGTGGATGGACAGGACGCTGAAACGGGGTTATTCACTCCAGTTTTGCAGCATCCCACCTCCATTCAAAGGCATGCAAGAGGTAAATCTATCATCCCAGAAGGAGATGGGTTTCCTCTCAGCAGAGATTCAGGCCCTGGTGCAAAAACAGGCGGTGTCTGTTGTGCACCCTCAGCACAGAGAAAAGGGTATTTACTCCATGTACTTCCTGGTTCTCAGGAAGACAGGGGAATTCAGAAGTATTCTAGATCTCCACAGCCTGAATCGGCACATTGCCTGCAGAAAATTATGCATGTTGACTATAAAACAGTTAATGGGGCTAGTGCAACCGGCCGATTGGTTTACTACCATCGACCTGAAAGACGCGTATTTTCATGTGGAAATTGCTCCAGAGCACAGAAAGTATCTGCGGTTTGCCTTCCAGGGGATAGCCTACGAGTACAACAGATTAACGTTCGGCTACTCCCTATCCCCACGCACGTTCAGCAAATGTGTGGCCACTGCACTCCAGCCGCTGCACGTCCATGGCATGAGAGTTTTCTTTTACCTAGACAACCTCATAGTCATGGCCAGGTCCAGGGAACAGGCAATGCTTTGCACAGCGCAATTGCTCCTACACCTAACCAAGTTGGGCTTTGCAATCAATTGGAAAAAGAGCACCCCCATACCTCACCAACAGGCGTTGTATTTGGGAGTGGTGCTCGATGCAGGTGCGCTGCGCGCTACCCTGTCAGAGAGCAGACGTGTATCCCTGCTTCGGGCAGTTCGCAGGCTGCGACAGGGGGCAACAATGACAGCTTTAACTGTCATGCTGACTCTGGGTCTCATGGCGGCGGCTCACGAAGAAATAATCCTCACATCTGTACACCAGTTATTGTTTATCATGACACACACACCACCTCCCTTACTTTTCCCAGAGTTAACTGTCCGGTTCTGGCGAAAAATAGTGAATCCGTCAGGAACAATGGCGGAGTCCGGGATAGCGGGGTTGAGCCAAGTCTCAGTGAGAATGAACGCGTTACAGTTCTTAACCCTCTGGAGTCGGTGTGCATAATTTACGTAATTCATCATATATTTTCGATTATAAGGAGTAGAAATATGATTCAGATATCGGCGGAATCGCTGGAAGAGTAGCTTTCCAGCAGTACCTCCTGTGAGACTGTAACCAGGGCACAGCAGCCAATATGGCCGCTCAAAGCAGCTTGACTTTACACTGTGTGGGATTGGTGGATTTGTGTGTCCGTCAAGGAAATCTCGGCCGGCAGCCATCATGGTCTGAAATGGACATCGAGAAATCACTAAGGACCTACCCACCAAGTAAAAAAAAACATAAACCGTGTTTCTCCCATCAGTTTACGTCTGTGAGAGAGAGAGAGACAGAGAAAATGGCTAAAAAAAACGTTACAAGTCGGTGACTTCGCTAGAGATTTTTTTCGCTAGCAGCAGTGAAGATAGAGCCTCAGAACCTGATGTCTTCGACTCTTCTGAAGAAGAAGAATACAAAGACAACAACAAGGATCCATTTGGACATAGGTACGTGTAAATATTACAGTAATAGTGTACTGGCAATGTGTGGGGAATACCGCGAAAATGAACAATATGTTTATTGATATATATTTTTTATCGATAGTCATGAACTTTTTCTTGGGACAAAATAGACTTTCCATTAGCAAATGTTTACTCTGTGTTAAATTAATCATTTATTCGTCCAACAACGGAGACATTTAGAAGTGGCTATAGACATGTTTTTGCCATCGATTAGTGTATCATACTGTTCTGTACAGATGAGGCTGTCATATATTTATTTATATGTGTTCCTGTGATTATTTTACCTTCCTGTACAGATAACTGGAAATACCTGTGTGTGTGTGTGTGTGTGTGTGTGTGTGTGTGTGTGTGTGTGTGTGTGTGTGTGTGTGTGTGTGTGTGTGTGTGTGTGTGTCTGTGTGTGTGTGTGTGTGTGAGTGAGAGAGAGAGAGACTCCTGTCCAACCTCCCAACATTTCTTTTTATGTGTGCATTGTTATTTGTGCTTGAGCAACATTTTACTTGAACTTTATTTCAATGACATTAGTTGTAATTATTGTCCTACATTTTAATTTGTTTTACAGAGATGTTTCACAGCTGTCTGGGCCTAGTGGCCCACAGGCGGTGTTTATCCAGCAGCCAGAACATCCATCTGTGCCGGCCCCCAGGTCAAGATCTACCATGGCTCCAGGTAGCCTAAGAACGAGTCAATGGGCAGACCAGCAGTACGGGGAATATCCACATTAACTGGGACAATCATTTCACTGAAAGGGGGAATAATAGCATCAACAGACATAGAGATGTTACAACATTCTGGTATGAAATCTGTGGCATGCATGAGAGGAATATCAACATCCCCCAGGTGAAGCAGACCACGACCAACATCCATAACAGCTCGAGCCTGCAACATGAAATCAAACCCCAGCAGAATAGCTTGTGTTGCCCCTCGCACTACATGTACAGCCTGCTCCCAATGTTTGCCCCCCAACTGTATGGGAAGAGTCACAGTACCCAGAGTGTCCAACAATTGACCATTTACTGTGCGTGAAAAAGTGTACTGGGTATTTAGCACACGTTTACGTAAGGCAGACATGGACATTCTGAAGTCCTCAGAAATCAGTCAATCAAAACAGTAACATCAACACCCTCAACACCCACAGAACAAGAGTCCAATGCACGAGCAGGCGCTTTCCCAGCAGAATAGTCCATTTGACCCTGTAGTGGTGAAACCGGCATCTGGGTCTCGATGCCAGTCACTGGAAGTTTCCCTGCAGCCGTCCGTGCAAGGATGGAGATGGTGACCGCCGAGAGGGAGACAAAACCCTCACTCCACGCCTTGGCTGACGTTCCCCAGCGCTGTGTGGTCCTTGCGGGACATCGCTACCTAGTCGTCGCGGTGAGAAGTCCGCAGAGGTGTCTCGGGTCCCCCGCTCACGTGGAGACCATTCCCTGGCACCAAAACCATCCTGTGGTCTGCGCTGAGGAGAACGGCCCCTGCTGCGGTCGTCCCTGTGGGAATCCTCGGTAGTAGATCTGCAACCAAACCCGGCACAGTCACAGTGGCAGGCACTCCGGTGCACCCTCTGACGCTCCCTCGTCAAGGCAGAGCTCCCTCTGCCATTCTCAGCTCCACGGCTATGTGCTCTCAAGTCTTTCACCTCAGTCTGTAAATTGTCCACCTTCAAGGTGAGGCGTTCAACCACATTTATGAGCTTATCCGTGGTATTAGCATTACAGTCGAAAACACCAGCCGATGGTGAATTTAGCGATGCAACAACAGCAGGATGCGGAGGACAGTAGGGCAAACCAGGCGTGCTCAACCTCATTGCCTGCCTAGCCCGCTCACAACGCCCAGCAATTATCAACGCCTCCTCCATATCAGTCGCCCCCTGTTCATGGCATTTTGCTTGAAGTGCAGGATCAAGGCCAGCCAAAAAACGTCTGAATTTCTCACCATTTACTGCAGCGCGGTCATAATCGGGAAAAGCCTCAGCCACGAGTCTGGAAATGTCCGCCGCATACACCTCCAAACACTCGTTCACTTGGCGGGGCCGTGCAGATACACACGTCTGGAAATAAAGCAGGAACTGTCTCTGGCCAAAAGCCTCCGCCAGCTTCTCCTTCACACGTTCGTAATCACACTGCACATCTGCCGGCCAGCTGTCCCACAGGAGGAAAGCTGCACCATCCAGTCTGGTAGGTAGAATGTTCAGCAAGGTAGCTGCGTAGCTCGTGCCCCTAGCACCCCTCGTCTGAGCACGAACAGCGGCTTCAAACTGTCTTATCCACGTAGCGAACTGCCTCTGGCCGTCGCCCCTAAACATCGGCGGCAGCTCGACTTTAATATCATTACTCACAGAACCAGTCCAAGAAGCAGTACATCCGTTATAATCGTCTTCCATATCGCCGTCACTCTTCATTCCCCCGAACATGACGCTTCGGTGCTAGCACTGTTAGCACAGCTAGCCGGCAGAGCCGACCAGAAAGTCCAGTAATTGTCCACAGAAAAAAATAATCCAAGAGCAGATAAAACACACTCCGATACCGCTGCCACCAATGTAACGTCCGAGGTGTTAAGGCTTCAATGATACTTCTGTGTAACAAAAACTCAAGAACTTAGTACTTTTTGGAGCGTCCCAGATAGCGCCTCCGTTTATTCTTATCGAGTCACACCACGCTCTCCTTCACCACACCAGGACAGACTGTGCATGCTCACAACACATGACCTCTCAACCCAATGCTTACACTACAATGTATGTGATGTCAGATAGTAACTAAAAAAAAAAATCGCAGGCTACGTCAAATAAATTCATGTGTCTGTTATGATTTGTGATTCGTCCACATTTAGACCAATCACAGCGTCACACTCTGCCGCCTATTCTGGATTTGTTTATTGTGCATTATGTAGACTCCCATTTCTGTTTGAATTACAAAATGGACATCAGAAATTGGCTTAAAAGGTCTAAGGATTTATTAAAACAAAATAGCGATGAAAGAACTGCAGCCGATGCAGCTGCTGGCGACCCTGCACCTGCCGTTGCAGCAGCATGCCTTAATGTCACAAGCTTGACCTCGGCAAACCCTGGGGCTGAGTTAGCGAGCCCAATCCTTGACTCATCAAGGCGGCCGCCACCAACGCTGTCCTCCGAGGCACAGCTCCTTGTGCCCCTACCATCACCACCTGCGTTGCCACACCCTGTACCACACCCGGCAGCATCCTCCTCCTCCGTGCCGGTGCCTCCACTACAGACGCTACCTTGCAGCACATCAACAGGTACGCCTACTATTGGGCCAGCAACCGCTCAAAGACCAACAGCCCCAGATGATCTTGGGGTTAATAAACCCAACCAGGTGAAACTGGATCGTTATCCAGGGAGATAGTTTTCAGGAAAGAAGCGCACTTTTGCCACTGCATGGTACAACAACAGACCGGCTTGAGTATTCTTTAAAAGCAGACGCAGCCTTTTGTTTCCCCTGTAGACAGTTTAAAGTCAATACGTCTTCATCTGATGTGGCTTTTACTGTCAAAGGTTTTTGAGGAAACAAATAATGAAATTAGTACTTTGGTCCACACAGATCAGCTGGCACGGAACCGTTATTACGTGTCAGCTGTCGTTGATATTATAGCTTTTTTAGCTGTCAACCAACTCCCTCCCAGAGGTGCCCACGATTCACTCCACAGCATGTCCGAGTCAGGCAGTGGGCTCTTCCTATCGCTGTTTGAGTATACGCTGCACAAAGATGCAGAGTTGGCCAAAATAATGTTCTAAGTTAGCTCGGCTGAGCGAAAGGATGCACCTGCAGTGCATAGGCCATGCCCAAGGCGGGCTGAACAGTTCATCGTCTCCGTTTCTACTATTTCTCTCCGAGTGCAACGATGAGGGAGCTGCCATCCTTAACCAGTGTGCCTTGCTTGTGATTTACCAGTGTTTGTGCTGCCACGCACACAATGTTTCAAAAGTGTTTTTATGTTGCCCTTTATTTGTGTATGTATTTACGATAAGTGTGCGTCTTTACGCAATGCTGTTGGCCTTGCTGTTTGATATATATTGTGCCGCAGGCCCGCAGCACGTGACGGTGTGCCCTCCCATGGAAATCATATGCCCTCCCTTTAGATTTGTTCTGGCACCGGGTCTGGATGTTCTTCTATTTGTTTCTCTAATTTTGAAGTAAAAGTCAAATAGATGGGTGGGGGGGATCACAGATCACAAGATGAGACGAGCACAGCCATGTTTCATAGGAACAATGTCTTTGTTGGGGCAAGCAGGCTCCTCAGGATCTAGACTTGGACAACCAGAGGTGAAAACTGATATTTGTCGGGCATGATGTTTATCAGCTCTGGCCCTGCAGAGTATTCTAGAACGCTGTCACTGCAGAGGCTGATGTTAAAGCAGGCTCACAGGATGTGATGTCAGAGGCACAAACCCAGCACAGCGATAGCTGTAAATGATGCCGACCCCCTTCTGCCTGTAGAAATTAATATGATTACTCTTGTTGAAAACTCAGCCTGAGTTCATTATACTCAGTTGTTTTCTTAAGCTGCTGCACTTTTTCTCTCCATATTTTTCTGTTTTATCAATCCTCATATCCCCTCTTGCTGTGTCATCACACATGTCTGATTCCACCCAGCTGATCCTGGTTTTGTTGTTTAATCATTTATTTTCCTTTGAACGTTTGGAACCGGGTGAGAAAGAACATCAGTGCAGTTTATTCACAGAGTGCAGATCAAATACTAATTTGTGTGAATTTTCCCTCAGTGGGTTGTTTTGCCACTAAAAAAACAAAAGAATGCGCAGACTTCTGTTGGTGACAGCAGGAGAGGCAGCAGCAGCAGAGCCAGAAACATCTCTGCTTTACGAGCAGTTATATCTTCCCATTTAGCTGAAACTGTGACAATTTAAAGACTTCTTTCAACAGGAAGCCTGAGCAGTAAATATGGTTGATGCAGAGGTAAAGTCAGAGGTTTCTCGCTATAACAAGATTTGTTCCTGCGGATTTGCGGCTCTTACAATTCCTCCTCACAGGTTCTCTCGTCTGTTTGATCACCTAACACGAGATTACGCTATGGTTTGGGATTAGTTTCGGAGGGAGCGGCCTGGCATCCTAGGTGTGTCTTTCTGCACCCACAGAGGCTTATAGGAGAAATATGTGCTGGCTAATAGCCTTATATTCTTCAGCCTTTTTTGAAGAGAGTATCTGATTTCTCCTTCCCCTCCCTCCCTAGGAAGTTTGTCACATAGCTGATTTGTCATATACACTGCAAATCCAGTTTTACGGTGTAATACATCTGAACATGCCGATAAAGCTTTGGCTTTAAGTCTGACTACACCACAGGAGAGGAGCTTTGCAACAACGCAGGCCTGTCAGATGAGTGGTGGGAGCATTGAGCAGGCAGAGCATCATGGGAAGTCACAGTCGAGTTACAGTAAGGATTCAACATCACATAAACTGCACCTGATCAAATTATACAGCAGGAAACACACAACCACATCTCAATATCTAACATGTAAAACAATATCAGTGGATTTACCAGACTTAATGTCAAGCATTGGCATTCATTATTTTATTAAAATAATACACATTTCATCAAGTACTACACTAATGTTTCAGGTTTATATTTAATGTTTTAATTGGAGTAATCAACCTTTGTAAAATGTTGAGAGACTTATACTTGAGTATTAACATATTTAGCTACTATACTTCTACTCCATTTGGATTAGTTATGTGAAATATAAGCAAAAGTCTTAAATCAGACTTTAGTTCCACCTGGAGTAAATCCACAAGCTACCCTGCAGTATACAAAGTCATTCAAACTAGCTGCACCTTTACCAGCTTTGAGAACACTTTCATGATCAATCATTATAAAACATATTACATTACATGTCATTAGACGCTTTTATCCAAAGCGACTTACATACATTCAGTACTGTGGACCATCCCCACAGGAGCAACATATCATATATATGATTCTGAAATGGACCAACCTGCACAATGACTAATTTTACAGAGTATTCTTACACTCTGGTACTACTTGTATTCAAGTACAAGATCTGAATACTTTTTCCCCCGATGTTCATCAGCTAGCATGTAAAGCATTATCACTGCATTTACCAGACATAATGTCAGAGATTTGCACTCGTTATTCATAAAAAAAAGAAAGAAAACAAATGTCATAAAGTAGTACAGTCATTTAAAGTAATACTATTGTGTTATGTTTAAATTGGACATATCAATATTCAAACCACAGATCAGAAATGGAATCCAACCGAGAAAGCCTTTGTCTTCCTTCAGATAACAACTGTCATTCTGCAGAGCCTGCAGCAGCAACTCAGAAACATCCCATTTTTATTTCAGGGAAATTACATGACATTACATTTAGCTGACGCTTATCCAAAGCGACTTACAATAAGTGCATTCGACCAAGAAGATACAAACTTGAAGAAAACAGAAATAAATTGTTATTTTTTACATTTCTGTTGAGTAGAAAATACATGAATTGATAATTTTCTCTTGCTACAGTCAGTCTTAAACTAAGCTAACTGTATCTGTGTCTTGGGGCAAACATAAGATCTCATCTCAGTCTGCAAAGAGAGCAAACAAGTATATTTTCCAAAATATTCAACTATTCCTCCAGAGATTTAGCATTGCACATTCAAAACAGTGTTTGGGTGAACAATAGTAATACAAATATGAAAACGGCAGAACCACTGATTGTGTTCTTTGGTTCAACACATTATCCTTCCTTGTTAAATCCTGACCCCACACCCACAATGCAACTGGACAGCTGAGAATTTGCTCAGAGTTGTGTGTTGGTGTTAAGCTACTAGTAGCCTCACTATTACAATATTTTGTTGGTGTCTGAAAAGCTCATTGATCTTTAACTCTAGCTAGAGACATTTACCTGGCTTTTTACCTGAGGACTTGTTGGAGAGAGGACGCTGGCTCGGTCTGTTGCCGCTTCTCCCTCGTAGACTCACAGCCTCTTTTTGTTATTTTTAGCAAGGATACTGCTTTTCTTTTGTTTTTGCACGGATTATATGGATGCTATACCAACGATACCCAGACAATAATCCACTTTCCTGCAAATCCCTCGTCGGCTGGACGAGCTACTAACGTCTAAGCTACGAGTGGCTAATAAGTTAGCTCAACCTTATTGAGCTGCGAGTGGCTTATAAGGTTAGCCGCTACGCCAGCAGCGACACCTACCACAAACAATTCCAGCTCAACTTCTCCACCCAGCTCGATCATCTGCCATGCTGTGGATCTTTCTGTGTTTCTGGCTCTTTCCCCATCTCTGGTCGGCAGGTCCGTGGCAAACACAAACAGCTACCAACTCTGCATCTGTCCGGACCGGCATGACGCTAAAGTACTCCATCAGAAAATGTTCTGCATATTGTGATATGTGAAGTTATTATTACAGATGGTTAGTTGGTTACTACAGAAGTGTCTGTTTAAAATGCTAATGTTATGCATACTGTTCAAGTGGAGAAGTAACTCTTTTAAGAAGGGGGGAAATGTTGTGTTCTGATATACTCCTGCCAATAGGGGGCCAGTGTAACCAGAGTAACATACAATGTTGAGAGAATAAGTGTATGCCCGGGAGTTGATGCTGTGGCGGTGAAGCATGAACAACAGTAAAGAGCTTAGTACCCGTATCCTCTGTCCCTTGCTTCATTCATGTATTTTTACTAATACACAACAATTAGTAAAAGATGCATAAATAGAAAGAAATAATGCTAACTAGGTAACATAAGATAAGAATAAACAAGTTTAAATGATTTGTTATTGGTTGTGATCATATTCTAAAGATGTTTGGATTATTGAAAAGGACACCGCTCCCTTTCATATAAGTCCTGAGAGCTGTATCCATAAATTCATTTTGTGCTCAAAGTGCACCAGATTGATGCATTTCACTTCAACATTTAAAAAAAAAGCAGCAATATATCAGAGTGCAAGCGTACAGTTTGAGCAGAAGCAGAGCAAATCTAAGTGCAAGCAGGCACTATTTGAGTGAGAGGACAGGGTTTTAGGGAAATAAATACATCATCTGAACGTCGAATAAAGATAGGGAATAACCATTCCAGTCAAAAACCCAGCGGATCCCAGGCTGAAGTCGAATAGTCCATTTAGTTTAGGAACCTTCCTAACCAAGTGAAATGACCCGGAAGTCCCTCAGTGGCAGCCATGATAAGTGCCGTTCCAATTCTCCAAATGAAAGGAAAGGAGGTTTCAAACTTCCTTTATAACCTCCTTTAGCTTAGGAACCACTGGACCTCCCTAACCGAAAGGAGAGGAGAAAGTGCTGCCCCACAATGCATTGCAGCCGCAGCATTTGACGTCACACAACAGTCGGCCGTTCACGGAAACAACCGATTATGACGGAGAAATTATATCATGAAAGTTACAGTGCTTATTAAGCATTTTAAAACGTATGTGGTAAGTTGCCAAAGTGCTTTGTTTTGAACGTTCATCAGTATTATAATCAAAAAGAGAAATATGAACGTTAGTTTTTTACTGAAATGATCAAATAAATTCAACATTTCACTGAGCTGTGTGGGGTTGTTCAACTTTTAAAAGATGTTTGAATGGTGATGTACACAGTGATAGATGTTAAGGACTAACGTTTATGATAAATACATCTGTATTGATTTTAAGATATTTTCATAGTTCATACAATCATACGTATTGGGATCATTTGTATTAATGTGGACCGGAGGGAGAGGGTGACGAGCATAAGTTTCACTTTCCTTTTTTATTTCAATTCCAACTTTGGTCATGAAGAATATGTTTCTCTGTTGTCCACGTTCATAAAGCAAAGCAACAGCATCAGAGCACGGTGCAGAGTCTCTAGATGAGTTTACAGTAGTCCCTCGTTCTTATTAAACATCCATGTTGTAGTCCGCTGTATACAGTGCTTGAATTGGAATGAAAAAGGTGCCAGTACTCTAAAATCAGCAACTTTTTCAAGTCAATTTTATATATACAGCCCACAAACAAGAATTTGGCTACTATAATGCTGGTGGGTTTGTCTCTTTACTACTGTATATTTTAGAAAGGTTCACTGTACTTAACATTTTTTATGATAGGCAGCGGATATGGCTAAAGCTCAGTAAGGTCAATATTAACTGAAAATATAGCAATCAAAGTCTAGATCTTCTGCTGAAGACACATGAAGCAGAGACCTTTCAGGTGAGAGCCCCTCTGGTGGTGTTCAACATTAATGACAAGGAAACAAAGCTCTGGTCAGAAGCATTTTTTATAAAAAGCTTTAACAAAATTAAGTATTTCTGTACATTTTGAATGCAATCTAACTTTCCAACTCAGAAAACGAAAAACGAAAAAGTGCCAAAAGTCTTCTCACATGGCTGAGCTGCTTTGCAATATACTTCACCACTGAAGAATACAAATATGTATAAAGTAAACTATGATGCAATCTAACTTTCCAACTCAGAAAAATGATAAAGAGCATGAACAAAGAACATGTAAAAACAAATGCAAAATTTGCACAATCTAAAATGAGAAACTGTAACTGCAAGTAACAAAGTCTGAGCCATGGTAAAGAGTTACATTGAACACCAAGCTGATCAGATAACTCCCTGGTTGGTCTGAAGTCCTTCTATCTCCAGGATCTGTACAAATCGGCACATTATGCCAAAAGTCTTCTCACTGGGTGAGCTGCTTTGCAATATACTTCACATTGTTAGAAAAGGCTCCAGAAGGCCTTGGGGACATCAGTATCAGGGGCTGGAGCTGGACAGGCTCTTTCATCAGCACTTCTCCTTCCCTTTGCCAGCCAGGACCTCACATACTGTTCCGGATTGAACTGTCCTAGTGATGGTCCATTACATTTAATGAAAACCAGGCTGGACAGTCGGCTGACAGAGAGAGCATTCCTTTTTGCAGTAAGGATATCGTTCATGCAGCTGAATGCCCGCTCACACTCACTAGTGGAGACAGCGATGGTTCGGACTGCTTTCAGTAGAGGCTCCATGGCAGCAGGTGTACGGGATGCCCTGGTTTCCTTGTATTCGCGAAAGCCCTGAACAGTCTCTCTTCTGTCCACTTTCAGCACTTCGCACAAACGTAGCATCTCTACGTCCCCATACTGTACGTCTAACTGCTCTTCAGGCCAACTTCCAGGATGGATAACTTTCATGTCCTGGATTAGCTGATTGTCCCGGGCCTCCCGGCCATGTAATGGGATTTCTCTTGTGCTGACATGAGAGGAGGTTGTGGAAGTCATTCTGTGTCTCAGATTCTCTACCATACTGCGGAAAAACTGACCTGCATGAATCTGTACAAGCCTGCCATTCTCACGCAGGGAAACACCCTTGAAGGACTTCTCAGCTAGAGCTGTATGAACTGTAGTCATGTGTGGGCCAGGCATGGTGACCATGGATTAAAAAACTCGTATTTCTCGAGTTAAGAGCCTATCTGCTGTAGGCAGTGTCATCTCTCTTTTTTGGAGTTGCCGAGAGAGGTCGCTGAGCTCTGTGAGCGCATCGTACATCAGTCCCAGATTGCTGACAAACGTTGCAGATGTGAGCACATCATCCAGGCCCTTGTACTTTGCTCTGTCTCTGGAATCCCTGCTCGTGTCGTTTGCAGCATTTGTGAAGTGATCCTGAAGCACTCGGTAGTTTTCCCAGACTGCTCTGACGCTCCTTTCACTTGAAGCCACCCAGCGGATGGACAAAACACGCCCTATCACCAGGAGACGCTGTCCGACTGCTTGCGCACACTGCGCTAACTGCCTCTGATTTTTGGGGGAGGCAAGGAATAGAGTTTGTCAAAAAAGATCTGGAAATGATTGAGCCCTGAGACCTCCTTGACCACATCCCCAACTGCCAGCTCTAGACGATGATTGGAGCAGTGCCACACAAACAGGCTTGGGAATTTACTATACAACTGGGTAGCAACGCCTGTTCTCTTCCCTAGCATGACTGAAGCCCCATCACATGCAAAAGAAACGAAACACTGACCTAAAAAGTCCTCGTTAAAATCTCTTCCAAGACACTCCATTAACGCCTTTGTGATGTCATCAGCCGTTGTTCCATCCAACTCGATCAGCTCCCAAAAAAACGTTTCGGGCTCAGCATCAGCTAATGCTGAGCGTAGACACACAACAAGCACCGTTTTACCACTAATAGTGGTAGATTCATCGACCAAAACACAGAGTTTTCTTTGGTTTTCTGTAATGTCTTTTGCCATTTTTTTCTTCAGCTCATGAGCTATGTGGTCGATGATTTCGCCACAGGTTTTATTGGAGTGCAAAACCCTGCCCACGTTCAGCCCATTCAGTTTCTGTACATTCAAATCAATTGGTATGTCTGTGAATGGCCGGCTATGTTTGCCAATTTTATATGCCGTTCGAAAAACTCTGATAGTGGTGTCTAATTCAGATTTATGCATAGACTGCACTTGATGTTGAATAGTTTCACGTGAAGCAGATGTAAGGATGTCAGCAGCTTTTACATGGGCTTGTGATTCTTTATGTTCTTTGATTTTTTTTCTCAGGCTAGCTTGTTGTTTGCCCTTGTCAACACCGAAATGAGACACTGCACACTCACCCCATTCAGTTGACAGTTTCAGTCCTTGTCCAGTGTGTATTCCCAAAGATTTGACATCTCTGCATATCCGACATCCTAGCTTCTTATCTTTAAGAAGGAGCCATGCATTGGTCTTGCAAAAATATTGCACCTGGTCCGTTGTCCAGCAGTCAGGTGCATCGCTTTGCCCGGTGTTGGTGGTGGCAGTTGCGCCAGCAGCAGCTAACTTTAGAGGCTCTGGAGGAGGCGGCGGAGCTAGTGCTAATGCTAATGCACTAGAACTTGGAGCAGGAGGATCAACCAAAGAAAGCTCCCCACCAGACACAATTTCCAACACAGGCACAGCATTCTCTGTATTTGAAGTTTCTTCCGGCGACAACCGCTGTCTTTTTGCACTTTTATTAATCCACGCTAACATTTTAGAAATGCTAATTTGTGACGTGACTTGCTTTCCTTCTCTCGGGGGCGTGCCTGCTCTGTTCTATCACTCTACATAGCCACCCACTGGGTGGGAGTTGCACTGCATAAACACAACACACGTGCATCTAGGTATGTAAATTGTAAAGCATTAAAACATGGTTTTACTAACAGTTTTCAGTATGTTGTTACTTCGGCATTATTATTATTATTATTTTGAAACGTGTATTACTATTAAATCACGGTCAAATAGGTTAATTTTGACATAGTCGTTTCCACCACAGTATTTACATGGAGAAGATAAGCCCCGCCCCCTCTCCAGCACGTTCTGTTTGAATGACAGGAGTAAACAGCTGACAGCCGCTGTGAAACTCCAGCGGTTAGAGCGATGAGAATGTCAGTTCGGCACCTCATGACGCATCTACTGAGTACCGTGCGGCTGTATATATATATATGGATGTATAATAAGAACGGCGGGAGAGTGTTGAGTACTGGCACGGTGCATGAGTACCGGAGTACCGCCAGCATGCCGGTACTGAGCAAGAAGTGCCGGTACTCCATGGGTCAGAACCAGAAGTGCCGGTACTGCGTACCGGTGAGTACCGGCCCAATTCCAGCACTGGTGTATAGAAAACTGTAGTTTCCATAGTTTCCCCACAGCAGCAGACGCACATTCATGACGTCCGCTGGCGCATCATAAACATGTCGGATAGTGAAAGTGCATTCGGATTCTCTAAAGTACCGCAGTCTCTTTTCCTAAGTCCTTTTGAATTTTCCTATCCACTATCCCTTAACCCCGTGACGTTTCACTCAGAGGTCAAGGAATAGACGATAGGGTTAGACGTTAGGACCTGATTTTTGGATTATCCGACCGCAACCCTAGTGGCTGGAAATGTAAAGCCCTCCCACTATTTCCTGAGAGGGCGTTGCCAGATTTTCAATTTCAGGATTTAACCATGAGATGGCGCTTCATTCACAAATACACAAAGACATGGGTGAACTTTGGTCTTCAGTTTGTTTCATGGACTTTCAGTACTTCAGTAATGTTTGCTGAAGAGCATTTAAACACATATTTGTTATGGTTTTCACAGGCTACTATAACGAAAAAATATCAATATTGTAGATCAAATAAAGTATATCTAAGCTTATTATCTTAATTGTAATTCAATAATATATAGTCTTTATATATTAAATAATCATAATAACAGGGTTGCCAACTTTGGGTACCTGGCTGGAGTGAGATTTTGATATCATGGGTTTAATTACACATATGCGCACTAAATGACTGCTATCGTGTCAGCAGCGGGACCTTAGCATATATATAGGATATATATACAATATATACAAATACACAATATTGGACACAGACTATAAAGGGCACAAAGTTTCATTCACTAATGAAAGTCAAACACATGTTTGTTTCCACTGTTTTATTGTGTGCCTGTCGCGATAAGCAATTAATTGACTTATCGTAGCCTAAAATAAATAAAAATGAACTCGATAAATTGCCATTTACATGAGGATGTGACTAGCAGTTTGAAATGATGTACTTGAATTATTATTATATATTATCATGATGTCAGTGGTCTAAAATGGTCATACAACGGTGCCGACAATATTATCGTTTATCGCAATAATTTCCGGGAAAATGTATCCAACAAAATTAATGATCGTGAGAGGCCTATACATGAAACACACACACACAAACACATCTACAGACTTACTCCAAACTGCCAAATATATTAATTAACGCACTCTCACTCTCATATACTCTTTGACTCTATTTTGGCCTATAGTGGAACAATAAGCAGCAGACTTTTACTTGTTATCATTTCTACTGGATCTTAGATCTGCGCATGCGCAATACGGGTCGGGGATTGACCAACCGTCTCCCACTGCTCTGTTGTCTGTTAATGTTGTTAAGAGTGGTGGGGGCGGATCGACAGCTTGAGCAGCTGTCAACTCAAAATTGTAAATAACCAACCAAAAACGATCGCAGGTTCATCTTGTTTTTGGCGTGAGAATAGTTTGGGCAGCGTGAGAGCGTGAGATTGAGAGTGAAAGCGTGTGTCACACGCCAGATGCGTGAGAGTTGGCAACCCTGTAATAATAATGTAAATGTTTACACTTCTTTATTTGTTATGCTCATACTTTTACCTTTACAATAGTTTACTTTAATATGCAGTATATTTTTTGTTATATTGTTGTGGTGTTTTTACACAGTGCAGTAGATCGACGTAAAATCAACTTATACATTAAGATAAGATAAGATAAGATGGACCTTTATTAATTTCAGTTGTTCAAACAGGGTAAGAGTGAAAAACAGGACAGCACAGATTCACACAGATTTATAAAATCAAAAATAAGATGAGCGATACAAATAATAATAATGAGAAACTATGAAATAAGAAATGAATAAAACTAAAATATAATTATCATGTATTGTATTATTAAGTAATATCATACATTAACCCCATTATAGCAGATGCCACATTGAATGGATGAACACATTTATGCATCAATAATTACAACAGAGTATTTCTAAATACAAGTTGTACAAATACTTATATGTATTTAATACTAATAACATAATGATTCATTTTACTTTTAGATGATAATACTTTTCACTTGGGCAATTGACAATTTTGAATGCAGGACATTTACTTCTAACACGTATTTTTACCTAAAATAATCGGAATACTTCTTCCACCTCTGATTTTAACCCGTCACTGTTTTTAAAACTTTAATTAAATGTTTGATATTCCAGAGACCCTTTCAGATCGGCAATGCTGCCCTGCATGTGTTGATCACCTTAAGGGGGCTGTCGAGCCTACAGTATTTCATTTGTATTAAAGACATACTTTATTGTCATTTCAACAAGACACAGAGTGTACTATTAAAACGAAAATTCGTTGTACTGGCTTACAGGAACAGGACAATATAAAAACTTGCTAAAATTGTGCATATAAATAAATACTTTAAAGTGATGTGGTGCTGATAAAATTAAAGATAAAGTGTGCGTTTAAAATATAAAGACTTACTATACATATAAATAAAATAGACATATATAACAAATATGTGCTCTTTACACAGCGTAATGTAATCTTTATGTTACTGGTCTACTTGCTGTTCAGCAGTCTGATGGCTTGGAGGAAAAAGCTATTGCAGAATCTGACTGTTCTGTTCTTAATGCTGCAGAACCTCTTGCCGGAGGGCAGCAGGGAGAACAGAGCATGGTGAGGATGAGTGGGGTCTTTAAACATGTTCTGGGCTTTTGTCAGGCAGCGTTTCTGAGCGGTGTCTCTGATGGGAGGAAGAGAAACTCCGATGATCTTCTCTGCTGTCCTGATCACTCTCTGCAGAGACTTCCAGTCTTTGGCGTTGCAGTCTCCCGGTCAGCACGCTCTCTATGGTTCCTCTGTAGAACGTGGTGAGGATGGGAGGGGGGAGCTGTGCTCTTCTCAACCTGCGCAGGAAGTGTATAGGCGCTGCTGTGCCTTCTTAAATAGTGATGTAGTGTGAGTGGACCAGGTCAGACTGCTTGTGATATGCACCCCCAGGAACTTGGTGCTGTCTGTAGTCTTCACTGCTGTGCCGGTGATGTGGAGTGGTGGGTGACAGTGCTTTATTTTTTTTCCTGAAGTCGACAATGATCTCTTTTGTTTTATCGACATTCAGGATCAGGTTGTTGGTGTTACACCAGTCTGTCAGATGTTTCACCTCCTCCCTGTAGGCCTGTTCGTTGTTGTCCCTGATGAGTCCCACCACTGTCGTATCGTCCGCGTACTTTATGATGTGGTTGGTACTGAACCTGGAGCAGCAGTCGTGGGTCATCAGGGTGAACAGCAGAGGACTCAGAACGCAGCCCTGCGGGGAGCCGGTGTTTAAAGTGATGGTGCTGGAGGTGTTGTTACCAACCGGAACATACTGGGATCTCTCTATTAGGAAATCCAGCAGCCAGTTACACAGGGGTGTGTTGAGTCCCAGGGGTCCCTGTTTGTTTACCAGATGCTGGGGGATGATTGTGTTGAACGCTGAGCTGAAATCCAGGAACAGCATTCACACATGGGTGTTCTTCTCCTCCAGGTGGGCCATGCTCACATGGAGCGCAGAGGAGATAGCGTCCTCTGTAGAGCGGTTAGGGCGGTAAGCAAACTGAAACGGGTCAAGTGTGGGGGGAAGTATGGAGACGATATGGTTCTTTACCAGCCTCTCAAAACACTTCATTATGATGGGGGTGAGTGCTACAGTACAGGCCGGTAATCATTCAGGCAGGTCATTGAGGATTTATTTGGCACAGGTACAATGGCTGCTGTCTTAAAACATGATGGAACAATGGCCTGGTCCAGCAAAGGTGTTGAAGATGTCTGTGAGGACATGGGCCAGCTGGTCCGCACAGTCCCTTTTTAAATATAACTGTCTGATTTTGTCATTGCACAACATTTGTGAATACACTCAATTTGTGATTGTTATGACAATAATATTACAAAAATGTTCACAGCCTCAGCTTGCAATATTTTAATTGTTTTATACCATTTATCAAGACCTATACCGACAATGGAGAAGAAGGGGGATGGGAGAGTTTTTTTTAGATTACCGTAGATTACTTTATTGTCATTACAAAATGCAAGCACAGTGTAACGCAATTAAGGAGGGTCTAACCAGGGTGCAAAACAGTCAGTTATATACACAATTATCAGAAGTATGTACAAAATAAATGATACAAAAATAAAGGTAAATAGATGGGAAATGTATACATAAGAATAAATACACAGATAATAATAAATACAGTGAATACAGTACTGTATATAAAACAGTAATGTACAAGGATAATTGCGCTTCAGCACAGCACACGACAACAACTAGGCAGTATGGGACAGCGTGGAGTTCATTGTCAGCAGTCTGACTGCTGAAGGGAAGAAGCTGTGCGTAGTCCTGTTGGTTCTACTGGGGAGGCTGCGGCAGCGTGTCCCAGAGCGGGTGCCACGTAGGGGGATAAACAGTGTATGGTTGAGGTGGGAAGAGTCTCTGATGATGTTTCGTGCCCTTCGCAGGCACCACTTTTCATAGACTGAGGCTATGGAGGAGAGTGGCATCTTGATGATGCGTTGTGCGATCTTCACCACCCTCTGCAGTGATTTATTCTCCTTGACCGTGCAGTTACCGTACCATACTGATATGCAGGTGGAGAGGATGCTCTCGATGGTGCAACGGTAGAAGTTCATTAGCACCTGGGAGGATAGGCAGAGTTTTGCCACTTTCTTTCTTTCTTTCAGTCTTTATTTCGAACAGATTCAAAAATAACAAATAACAAATGTGAAAAACAAAATACCGTATTGTTATAATACAGTATTTATCCACATTCATGGTAATATTTGTATATTCAACAAAAAAAGTTTCCTCAGGAAGAAGATGCACTTGTGAACCTCCTTGACTAGGGCTGAGGTGTTGGTGGTCCAGGAGAGGTCCTCCGAGATGTGGACTCCCAGGAAGCTGGTGACCCGCTCAACCTCTTCTCCACTAAGATGGACTGGGGAGTGCGTGCCGTCTATGTTCCTTCTGAAGTCCACAATGACCTATTTCGTCTTCTTGGTGTTGAGAGCCAGGTTATTGTTAGCGCACCACTCTGCCAGATCAACCTCTCCCCTGTATGCCGTCTCGTCATTGTTGCTGACAATACAATACTTATCAATACTTAACCAAAATGTAATTATACCTCCTTTGAAAGTCTCGTTTTTAGTCTTACGCATCCGACCAGGAAAACTTTGCAGCCAATCTTATTTGTTACAGTGTATCGTGTACCAGGTCCTTATTCAGAATTCTTATCAGAATTCTCTGAGTTTTTATCAATTTTGGTTCTTAAAACAGATAACGTAATTATCGTAGGTGACTTTAATATTCATGTTGACAATGATAAAAATAGCCTTACTGTTGCAATTAACTCTATCTAATTATATTAGATTATGTTGGTTTCTGTCAGAGTGTAAATAAACCAACCCACTGCTATAATCACACTCTCGACCTTGTTCTGACTTATGGTATTGAAATTGAGCAACTATTAGTCAAACCGCATAATCCTGCTTTATCCGACCATTTCTTAGTAACTTTTGAAGTACTGTAACTAGACTACAAAGCATTAGTCAAAATCTGTTAGTGCTATAGCCAAATTTAAGGAAGAGATTCCACCAATACTTAACTCGATAGCATGTCTGCATGTAAGGGAGGAAACTTATACAAAATGTACACCACCCCAAATTGCTCAGGTTGTTGATAGTGCTACAGATGCGCTGCGAATAAAATTAGACTCTGTTGCTCCTTTGAAAAATAAGAAAATAAAACAACATAGACTAGCTCCATGGCATAATGCCGAAACCTGCAAAATAAAGCAAAAGTCGAGACAACTTGAAAGGATATGGCGTTCCACTAAACATGAAGAATCTCGTTTAATTTGGCATATACTCTCAATGAATACTGTATAAGAAAGCACTGCGTAAAGCAAGAGCAGCCTACTACTCTTCATTAATAGATGAGAATAAGAATAATGCAAGATTTATTTTCAGCACTGTAGCCAGGCTGACAGAGAGCCACAGCTCGATTGAGCCTTCTATTCCCATAGCACTCAGTAGTAATTATTTTATGTGCTTTTTTAACGATAAAATTGTTACTCTTAGAAACAAAATTAATGACCTCTTGCCTTTGACCAGTATAGTGTTATCAACAGCTCCCGGAAACGTAAGTTCTAATATTACACTAGATAGTACACTAGAATGCTTTTCAGCCATAAACCTTGAACAATTAAATTCAATGATTCTCTCTTCTAAACCATCAACGTGCATGTTAGACCCAATTCCAACTAAGCTGTTGAAGGAAGTTTTTCCATTAATTAGCACTTCTTTATTAAATATTATGAATATGTCTTTATTATCAGGCTATGTTCCACAATCATTCAAAGTAGCAGTGATAAAACCGCTTCTTAAAAATCACAACCTCGATCCAGAGGTTTTAGCCAACTATAGACCTATTTCTAATCTTCCGTTCTTCTCAAAAATTCTTGAGAAAGCAGTCGCAAAACAGCTGTGTGATTACTTAAAAAACAATGATTTATTTGAAGATTTTCAGTCTGGCTTTAGAACACATCATAGCACAGAGACAGCTCTGGTTAAAGTCACAAATGACATTCTAATAGCCTCAGACAAGGGACTCGATCTCAGTGCTGCATTTGATACTATCGACCATGATATCCTATTGCAAAGACTAGAGCACTTAGTTGGCATTTAAGGGAACTGCTTTAGGCTGGTTTAGGTCCTATCTATCTGAACGCTCTCAGTTTGTATGTGTCAACGATGAATCTTCCATGCAAACCAAAGTTAGCCATGGAGTGCCACAAGGCTCAGTGCTCGGACCTATTTTGTTCACATTATATATGCTTCCGTTAGGCAATATTATAAGGAATCATTCTGTACATTTTCATTGTTATGCGGATCAGTGGCGGAGCTAGGGGGTGGCTACTTGGGCTCAAGCCCCGGATGTTTCACTTAAACATTTTTTTTTTTTTTTAAATGTCTCGGGAGTAATGTGCAGTACTACCGGAGTCCACCAGAGAGCCAGCCGCTGCGGGACATTAGCCTGCGTACTGCGTAGCCTTCCCTGCCCTGAAGAAGATGAGATCCTTCCTAGTGCCTGACGAGTTTTAAGCTAATAGCCTAGAAAGTTATGGATATTAGAAAGTTATTTTCATCGAAGCAGGCGCCACAAGCTGCAGCAGCAGCAGCAGCAGTATCAGCAGCTGACAACAATGTCATCACCAGCAGTGAAGAAATAGATGATGTTTCAGGTTTGTGAATATAATGGTGATATCTGCACTCTGGCTGACTGAGTAAGAAGCAGAGGTGTGGACTCGAGTCACATGACTTGGACTCGAGTCAGACTCGAGTCACACATTTTATGACTTGAGACTCGACTTGACAACATGACAAAAGACTTGCGACTCGACTTGGACTTGAACTACCAATGACTCGGGACTTGACTTGGACTTGAGCCTTCTGACTTGAGGTGACTTGCTACTTTAATTCAGAGGTCTCCAACACGCCGATCGCGAGCTGCCGCTAGAAGAGCAGACTCCCGTCGGGGAAAGCAAAATCTTCAGCCGCTCCTACTCTTGCTGAGAATCCTTGCAGGCAGGGGCGGGTCTTTATTTAGCTGGGCCACCATGCGGCCAATCATATGAGAGGACACACTAGGATCATACCATTATGTGAAAGAAGGGTGGGGGGCACAGCATGTGTAGTGGTACAGGCCAGCTGCACGGGGAGACGGGGAGCCGGATTTAAATGCAAGCGCGTCGGAAAAAGTCAAGAAATGAGCGAAAACCGAAGAAAAGAAGCAGCATCTGGCTGCTTTTCAATGATATTGGAGAAAGCAAAGCTGAGTGCAGGATTTGTAAAAATGAAAATAACCTTCAGAGCAGGGTTTTTTTTTGGTAACCACTCAGGATTTATTGTCAGAGGTGGGAGAAGTTCAGACAATTAAAAAAAGTTACAATCAGGGTTCCCTCGGGGTCTTAACAAGTCTTAAAAAGTCTTACATTTGATAATCAGAATTTAAGGCCTTAAAAAGGTCTTAAATATGATTCAGAAGGTCTTGAAAATTATCGGATTTGAAAGGTACTTCTATGTTGCGATAGCGTCTAAATGTGTTTTGGGGGAAATGTCCGGGCTGCAAAGTAACCAGTGCGGTAATAGCCTTTCAGTTCCCCCCAACAATTTGTATTGAATTAAATCAACATGGAACCAGTAATAACTAACTTTGTTTCCCCCGGCCCCTTATTGGAGAACACCCAGCTAGTAACCTAGCAACCAAGCTTCAGCTCATGTCATGTAGCCTATCTTCGAATCTACTTACAAATAAATATGGGGAAGTGTAAGTTCAACTGTATTTGGTTGGAAAACATCTAATTTAGTGCTTGGTTGAAACCAGTGGAGGGAACGTGTTTGAAGCCCACTGCATCTTTTGCAAAATAAATTAGCGTTTGTTTTGCTAGTGCAGCGTTAGCTAGTGCAGCAGCAGCTAATGCAGCAGCTCCCGCAACAACACCGGGGGACCTCCGGGCGAAGTTTGGGTCTACGTCAACCCTAAAAGCGGAGGTGCTGTAGATGCTAAATACTGTAGCTAAACACCAATCATACAACAGCAACGATGAAATAGTGTAGCCAAGGCAGCAGAGCTCTGAATATAGCTCTTGTCACTCTCTCTCAGAGACACACACACACACACACACACACAACACACACACACACACACACACACACACACACACACACACACACACACACACACACACACACACACTAGGGCTGCTCGATTATGGCAATAATCAAGATTATGTTGGTCAATAATTAATATCACGATTATTAAATATGATATTTGAAAACATCCATTTATTGAACTTTAAAACAAATAATAATTTGAACAGTATCTTTTTAACTGTTGATTACCCTGAACGTATAATTCAACTGAAAAACCGATACAAAAATGTATTAAATAAATGATACATTACTAAAAAATTAATTAGATCAAATATGTTGTAGTGCACTGTCACAACCTAGCAAAGCAAAATAATCGTTTTTTCCGATTATGTTGTTTTCGTAATTGTGGCAGGCCAAAATCGTAATTGCGATTAAAATATGATTAATTGCACAGCCCTAACAAACACACACACACACACACACACACACACACACACTCAAGCACACACAGACGCACACATACACACTTTTTGTCTAACACGCTAACACAGTTCTGTACTGTTACGCTGTTGTGTTCAGTCATTGTTCTTATGTTGAACATGAATACATTTACTTTGTAAGTGATTATGGGACGTATTTCTTCTTTATATACATTTTCCTTCATACTTTATTGCCGTGAAATAGGTCTTAAATTCTATTCAAAGTGGTCTTAAAAAGGTGTTAAAAAGTCTTAAATTTGAGTTGGCGAAACCTGCAGGAACCCTGTACAATAAAAAGTCCTGCATTCAAAATGTTACAAGTAAAAGTAGAAAAGTATTAGCATCAAAATATACTTAAAGTACCACCTGCAGAGGGATCTAGATTCAGGTGTTCTTTTCCCCATAGAGACCGCCTCGCTGCACATTATCCCTTGCATAAAGATAGATTGTGGGTCCCTTATAACATGTTGTACACAATAGAAATAAACATTCTGGTTACCTTAACATCAGGGATCTTATACATTAAACTCCTTCTGAATCAAACCGTCACGGTAGCCTTACCTTACTGATCCCTCTTAAATTAGAAAAACACACGTTACTTTACCAGCAGAGAGAAAATGATTATTAAATGATTAATGTGACTAATAAAGAGCAATTTGATTATTAAGTATTATTCTGTTGATCGATGTCATTACATTTGGTGAAAAACACATAATGACTTGTTTATGACTCGTTTTGTCAAAGTTTAGGACTTGGACTTGCCCATCCTGACTTGAGACTTGACTTGGACTTGCCCATCCTGACTTGAGACTTGACTTGGACTTGCAAAACAATGACTTGAGACTTGACTTGAACTTGCCCATCCTGACTTGAGACTTGACTTGGACTTGCAAAACAATGACTTGAGACTTGACTCGGACTTGAGCGCTGAAGGATAAAGATAAGGCAAATGTGGCAGTGAATATAAGATGTAGTGGGCCTATCATGGAAAAGCTAAGACATTGAGCTGTCTGAGTGGAAAAGTACAGTACTGTGTTAAAGTCCAACTGCTGAGAAGCCTCAGTGGAAATATACTATGTGAATACTGTGTGCAACAAAAACGCGGGGTCAACCAGATTAAGAACAGAGGCATCCTGTTATGTCCAAACTGATAAGCCACAAGGTTGCAGAACTCATTATTCTCACACTAAATCACCCACCAAATAGGCGCAACAGTTCACAAGGGCAGTCTGGTGAGTGAAACCAGATAAGGAAGTGAGTGAAAGCAAATAAGGAAGTAACAAAAGCGCGCCGAAGGCTAACCTAAGAGTTGCTAGGGTAGCAACGGCAGATTACACCACAAGAAAGCAGCGAAGGTGGGGGCTCCGCTAGGAACAGTATATAAGCAGGATGTATTCAGTACTCGAGGCTCTCTTCAACTGGGATCTTACACTGACGAGCTTGTCACGGTGAGAACTCAAGAAGGAGTCCAAGGCGCTTTGTGGTATAGTATCAGATTGATGTATCTTTGTTGAACTGTGTAATAAAGTGCTTATTTGAAGAAACAATCCATTGGAGTGCAAAGTCTAGTTTTGTACAGCTAACAGAGAATAGTGTCTAGGACACAATTCCTTTTCCCTCAGAACTAAGAAACGGTCATCGGCAGATCCGGACAGCGACTCCGCTCTAGCCATATCCAAACGATCTGCGCGGAGGACGGACCTGGTCCGGTAGACTCCAACAGCGCAAAGACTTGAGACTTGACTCGGACTTGCAAAACAATGACTTGGTCCCACCTCTGGTAAGAAGTGAAAAAGAGTGATGTAACGTTAATCTTATAGCTAGTAAACATGGAGTAACCAAGGCAAGGCAAGGCAAGTTTATTTATATAGCACCTTTCAACACAAGCAAATTCAAGGTGCTTTACAAAAATGAAAGACATTCAGACAAAGGCATTTAAAAACAGTAAAAGATAATAAAAGAAACATCAAAAGAAAAAATACATGAATAAAAAGTACATGAATAAAAAGTTACAGTGCAGTTATACCAGTGGAATTATACCGGCTCTCGTTTCAGTACACATAACAACGGAACCATAGCAACGGAACTGACAGGCTACGGAACTGACAGGCAACAGTCAGAAACGTGACTCTTACACTCTTTACGTCACAAACAAAGATGGTGGATGAGAATAGATCTATAAAACGATAAGCAATGCGCCAGAATCAAGGTGAGACTATCCGCATCCTTTCAAACTCTACGCACATTCGTTTCACCAAAATAAGTAAACGACTGTATTTGAGTGAGTTAAGGCATTAGTTTGCTTCATTAAAGGGTGTTAATTAGACCCTCCAGAAAAACGCGGGCAAAAATCCTTGATTATGCGGGCTAAAATCCTTGATTATGCAATCAAACATGCAGGGTTTTATGGGATTTTATGCGGTGAAATTGCGGGAAGTTGTGAAATATGCGGAAAGTTGCGAAATATGCTAAATATGCGGAAAAAAAAATATATTGGGATGTCTTATTTATTTATTCTCTCTCACACACATTCAATGTTTATTTATTGTAAAAGCAATTGGGCTATTTTAATCTCTCTCTCTCTCTCGCTCTCGCTCTCGCTCTCGCTCTCGCTCTCTCTCTCTCTCTCTCTCGCACACACACACACTTCTCCGCCTCATTCTGTTTTCATTTCATTTCATGTTCGTTATCTGACCAGCTTCAATCTTGTAGGCTTCTCACCTCGTTTCTTGTAGCCCTCGAAAGGTTTTTGGAGGTTGATGCCTCGGTGAACGTGAGTTGTTTGGCTTTCTTGTCCGCAGCAGCAGAAAGCATGTTCGAATGTTTGAATGAATCAAAGTGGGTCGTCACCGTCGATGTTCTCTTATGCTCCAACACACAGTTGCTTTACCCGGTCTTTAGCAGAAATGTTCGTCGGTAAATGAGATGGATTAGATTTTTTCATCTTGGTGTTTTCTCTCGCGTGTGAGCTCCACACGTTCACTCTACGGTGTTGTTTACCTTCTGTGATGCGCGAGCTGATGACGTCCCGTCATCATCATCATCATCACTTCACGTCACTTTTTTCTCAACTTTGTGTGGAAAAATGCGGGGATTATGCGGCCTTTTGATAAATCTGCGCCATTTTGCTGATTATGCGGTAAATTCTGCGATCGCAGAATCGCGTTTTTCTGGAGGGTCTAGTTAATGAATAAGTGTTCTCCAGTGCCTTTTGTCCGCTTTAAAGGGGACCTATCATGCAAAATTCACTTTTGTACATCTTTTATACATGAATATGTGTCCCCGGTGTTCCAGGGAACTCACCAAGTGTCAGAAAACACAACCCTCTCTCTTTTCCTCTATACCCAAATCTCTAAAAACGGGGCTGCAACGGATCTGATACAGACTGATCCAGATTTGAATTATTTTCTACGTCACAGAAGTGGTGCTCCGCTTAGTGGTCAATTATCCACCTATCAGGGGAATGTGGGGTTGGGCCACGGCCGGCCATTGCCGCTCGAAAGCGCTGGAGACGCTGTAGTTCATATGCCAGGCCTGTAAGTGGCGTTGTAGTCTGCCACAAAAGCAGTGAAGAAGACTTCCCGCGCATGGTTGCCCTTCTGTTTATTCTCCGCTGTGGCTCTTTTTCTCCCTCCCCGAGGCAAGCGTTTGCTCCCGCTGCTGTAATTCAATGCAATCCCTCCCTCACTGTAATTCTCTCCGGTAGTCCACCAGCAGATGACAAACACCCACCTCTCAGCCTCTTCCAAGGAACGAGGGGACCGTGCGGCAGAGTTTCAGTTAACATGTCAACATGTCCGTTAAAGTTTAAATCTTCCGGACAAAATTAGAAAAGTGCCTGTCAAAGGTCTTCTTTGTTATTTATTGAGCTTTAAAACAAATGAATAATGACTCTATATAATCATATAAGAATAAAACACGGAGGACGGAGATCTCTTTTTCTCCCCCTCTTCTCCCCGCTGCAGCCCAGCAGCTGATCTCAAAGCACGCTCCCCTCTCCTGCAGGGGGGCGTGGTGCAGCTCACAGAATCAGCCCCCTGCAAAAACAGGGCTGGAAAGAGCAAAAAGAGCGAAATGAGGCATGGCTAAAATGCAGGATCTGTTTGGTATTTTGAAAAAAAAACTATTTATATACTTTATATATGGCCTTACAATATATTGTTCAAATATAGCATGATATGTCCCCTTTAAGGTATTATTAAGGTAGGGTTAATGTTGCTCTCAAAGTGCACCAGATTGATGCTTTTAACTTCAATATTTAAAAAAAATATCTTCCCGGGGGAGCATGCCCCCGGACCCCCCTAGAGGAGGCGACAACCCCCCTAAAGGATGTTCGGTCCACCCCCCACTTGTAAAAAAAATAGCACTTTACTCCTTAGGTCCTATCTATCTGAACGCTCTCAGTTTGTACGTGTTAACGATGAATCTTCCACGCAAACCAAAGTTAGCCATGGAGTGTCACAGGGTTCAGTGCTCGGACCTATTTTGTTCACATTATATATGCTTCCGTTAGGCAATATTATAAGGAATCATTCTGTAAACTTTCATTGTTATGCGGATGATACTCAACTATATTTATCAATCAAGCCTGATGAAATTAATCATCTAAATAAAATTCAAGACTGCCTTAAGGACTTAAAAACGTGGATGACCTTAAACTTTTTGATGTTAAACACGACCAAAACTGAAGTTATTGTACTTGGCCCGAAGAATCTACGAAACAAATTATCTAAAGATATACTAACTATGGATGGCATTAATTTGGCCTCCAGTGAGACTGTAAGGAATCTTGGTGTTATATTTGATCAGGATTTATCCTTTAACGCCCACATAAAATCAATTTCAAGGACCGCCTACTTCCATCTACGTAACATTGCAAAGATCAGGCATATCTTGCCTCAAAACGATGCAGAGAAACTAGTCCATGCATTTGTTACTTCAAGGCTGGATTATTGTAACTCCTTATTATCAGGGTGTACCAAGAAGTCAGTCAAGTCGCTTCAGCTGATTCAAAATGCTGCAGCTCGTGTACTAACCAGAGTTAGGAAAAGGGACCACATTACACCTGTTCTGGCTGCCTTACACTGGCTCCCTATAGAACACAGGATAGAATTTAAAATTATTCTTCTCGCCTACAAAGCCCTTAATGGGCAGGCGCCATCTTACCTTAAATAACTCATTATACCCTACTGTCCTACTAGGGCATTGCGTTCCAAGAATGCAGGGTTGTTGCTAGAGTCTCTAAAAGTACAATGGGAGCCAGAGCCTTTTCTTATCAAGCTCCACATTTGTGGAATCAGCTTCCAGTTTGTGTTCGGGCGGCAGACACCCTATCCGTTTTTAAGAGTGCGCTTAAGACCTTCCTTTTTGATAAAGCTTATAGTTAGGTCTGATTAGATTCAGCCCCTAGTTTTGCTGATATAGGCTTAGTTTGTCGGGGGACATCTTACTTCTTCCTTCTCTCTGTCTATACCTGTGTACTCTCATGTTCCGATTAACCCAGCTTCCCCAAAAGTCTTTCTTTTTGGTGTCTATATACGACGGGATCCGGTCCGGAGTCATGGATGATCCTGTGGTCCGGTGTCCTGGATCGCGAGCCCTGGATCTTGATTCGTGGCTGTGGTCCTGGATCATAGGTCCTGGATGGATATCCTCTTGGATTCATCTTCCTATTATACACACATGCATTTCCAAACATTTGGAAATGTATTATCTTTTCAATTTACACACGGCATCTATTGCACGTCTGTCCGTCCTGGGAGAGGGATCCCTCCTCTGTTGCTCTCCCTGAGGTTTCTCCCATTTTTCCCTTTAAACTGTGGGTTTTCTCCGGAAGTTTTTCCTTGTACGATGTGAGGGTCTAAGGACAGAGGGTGTCGTATTGTCATACTGATATTCTGTACAAACTGTGAAGACCACTGAGACAAATGTAACATTTGTGATATTGGGCTATATAAATAAACATTGATTGATTGATTGAAAGGAACTGGCAACTGAATATGTGTCGCCGTTTGATGTCTATGTCTGGACCGCTGCGTAAAAAGGAGGGTTTCTGCCCCATTACTTCTCTTCTTACTTCTATAAGAATAAAACACGGAGGACGGAGATCTCTTTTTCTCCCACTCTTCTGACAGCCCAGCAGCTGATCTCAAAGCACGCTCCCCTCTCCTGCAGGGGGGCGTGGTCAGCTGCAGCTCACAGAATCAGCCCCCAGCAAAAACAGCGCTGGAAAGAGCAAATAGAGCGAAATGAGGCATGGCTAAAATGCAGGATCTTTTTGGTATTTTGAAAAAAAAACTATATTTATATACTGTAGTGCCGGGAGATAGGGAGTCGGAGGCGATGCAATGATGGTGTAAAAGGGGACTTTATTGCGGAGCACAAATAGAGATGTTGTTGGGTCGCAGCCCGGGAAGAAGAGAGAGAAGACAGGAGGGCACACAATAAAGTGATACTCACAAACGTCATGGCGGACACTGCACCACGAAGCTCGGTTGCTCCTGTCTTTAGCCGGACTCTCAGCCGGTCTCGGGTAAAACCTGAGATCTACACTACGGTTGACGGTAAAGTTATTGTGGAGGATGAGCTTCTTAACTTCCTTGCTGTAAAAATTAAGACATTAAGCCAGGATGAGATCGTCCTATTGGCTGCAAACACGTTTGATTCTGAGTGGATAGAATCCTCGAAGAAAGTATTGTTTGATCTTTGCCCAACTACACAGCGGAACGTTTCCCATAAAGGGGAAAAGAAAGACATCAACAATATAAAAAGTTGCCTTAAAGTAATGAACGAATGTGGAGAAAACACTCCCAGATTTGTTTCTTATTACTTGGATGAACTGCCGCCGGTGACATTTACTAACATGGATGTCTCAAGCCTACTTGGGAGAATGGAGCAGCTGTGCTCTGAGGTCTGCTCTATGAAGCACGCAATGCAGCTACAGGCAGATGTAAGCGAAGATCTTCGTGCTATCACAGTGGAGATCGATCGCCGCGTGTGTGCACAAGAGCGCTCCACTGACCTGACACGGGGCCTTGATGGATCAGATGCGGCGGCGGTGGACGGGGCCCGCCTGGACGGCACAGCACTGGGGGCAGCACAGGCAGGAGCCTCAAACTTGGGCTTCGGAGTGAGGGCTGCGGTGGGGGCCTCTGCTCTGAACGTGGAGAGGGCTACAACAATGGATAGTCCCAGTGGATCAACGTTTTTGCCAGGCTCTCCAAAGTGGAGTCATGTTGTGAAAAAAAGGCCGACGTCATGCCTCAGAGAAGGCTGCTGATAAACCGAGATTGCGCACTGTTGCTCCCGAGCGGAAATATAAATCCGGTAACGTGCCTATTGTTGGCACCGCAGCTGCGGGCAACATCAAAGTGATCAAGACTAAACTGGTGTGTTTTTGCTTCCAAGTTCTCACCAGACCTAGATGCTGAAACTTTGTCTGTGTATCTTAAGGAAAAACTTGGCCGTGAGGTTGCCTGTTGTCAAAACATTGGCACTATACACGGTAGATACGGTTCATTTAAAGTATCTGCTGAATGCAATGAGGTCAGCGAAATGTACAATCTGGAGATCTGGCCAGAAGGGGCATTTGTCCGGCGATATTATGAGCCGCGCAGAGCGGGAGTTATCGGCTCAAACACTGCACCTACTGCGGGGGGAATGAGTGTGCCTGCTGGTGCTATGGGCACTCACTTGTCTCGCTAAATGACTATTCGGGTCTTGTCGTACAACTGTCGTGGCCTTCGTATGGGCCAGAGCGCAGGGGATAAAGCTCGCCGCATTGTAGTTGACCACCTTCTGGAGAACTGTGACATACTATGTATGCAAGAGACATTTTTAGCGAAGCAAGACTTGGAAAAACTGAACTCTTTCAATGATAATTTCCATGGGGCTGGGGAGTCTACTACTGACTTTGGCATGGGAATAGTCAGAGTAAGGATATCAGGGGGTGTGGCTATCCTGTGGAATAAGAACCTTGATTCATCAATAAATGTGGTTAGGCTTTGTGCCGACTGGTGCATTGCAATACTCACAATGATAAATGTGTATACACCCTACAGATGAAGCGCTCCATTTCAGACGCCTACCCGCGGGTCCGTGATCGGCACGGGGTGGGCCCCTGCTGAAAAGGAAAACCCCCCCGCAGGACTTGAAACGCCCCCTTGATAAATACATTTAATTATAATGAAACCAGCTGCAATGGATCATGGATCCACCAGGGGGAGCCGTGATTAAAAAGCTGCCACACTGGAACTCATGTGAAATAAACAGCTGATCTACAGGTATCTGATATAGCGGATATTTGTTAAGATCCATATGTCACGGATAGGATCATATTCTGTGCTAAATAAGAGACATGTAATCATTTACTAAACATCCCCATGTTTTTATTTAACAAAATAATGTTTAATTCACGTTGGCGTAAGTACAAAACCATCGCTATGTTTTTAGATCAGGAAATGCATCCAGGCTCAAACAAATGATTTTCAATCATCATCCTCACGATCATTTAATGTATCATATGTTCGCGAGTTGAAATGAATGCACTCAATTTAATCCACGTGAGTTTACAACAACAAAAATAATCGCTTTGTTTTTATATCACATCCGACCGGAGGAAAATGCAGCACGGGTCTCACTACCGATCATCCTAATCCCACGGGCAAACAATAATATGTACAGTGTTAATAGTTTACTGTATTATTAGTGTCTAATATTACTGGGGATTTCGGAATGGTAGCCTACTGGATTTTGATTTATTGTATCGGCTTCATATCGCAATATATTCCCGAAGTCTGAAATGCAAAAAGTTCCCACATTAGGGCAATTCACCCTACATTTAATCATTCATACAAAATCATATTTCGTTTCTTTTTAACGAAATAAATCTTTCAATAAATTAAATAATTTTTCAATTAAATACATTTAATCCACATAATTTACTGTGTTAATTGTTTACTGTAGTATTGTGCACATTACTTTTCGCTGCTTGTTGCACCCCTGGTTAGAAGCTAAACTGCATGTCGTTGTCTCAGTACCTGCAATATGTGCAATAACAATAAAGTTGAATCTAATCTTGAGCAGGAACAAATGTATTTAGGCTACTTAGTACATATCTGACATAAACGATTAAACACATTTGTGCATTCTTTAAACCGAGTCAAGCCGAGTCCGGAGGTGGCGGCACATTAAAGTGTGCACCTGATTGTTTAACTTGAAGGTGCCTAATGACATTTAATCATTCAAACTAAATCATATTTCGTTTATTTTTAACGAAATAAATGTGGTTTAATCCACATAATTTAGGCCTACTGTGTTAATTGTTTAGTATTGTTTAACTTGAAGGTGCCTGATGTGAACATTTCCAGAATAACTCTAGCTTGAATGGCCTTTGTATGTATACAGTAGGCCTAACATAGGCGGCGCGTGAGGCTCAGGTTTGGGAAGGCTAAATAACTTTTTTTTTCATCTTACGCTGCCCGCCTCCGGCGTCTATAGAATAGAGATCAACTCAGTGAAAGCACCGCCTGCTGACCGATCAGAGCTCAGTGTGCGGAGTTTCAATCTATCAAGTCATATTACAGGAAAAAGGAAATGCAGTTTAAACTGCCGTATGCAGAGAAGACGCCGACGTGTCGCACTTATCATTCATATCACACTGACATCACATCATCAATCAGATCATCGATCTCACATCGATATCACAATATTTCCTTATCTGAGTCAGCTTCTCGAGCCGTATCTGGCCGTGCAACACTTAGTTACATTGTCACATATACTGTATGCAGACGTATTATTTTAAGCAACACATTAAGTTGACGAAACACTCAACTCAAATGTAATAAAGTCAGATCCCCTCGTGTTTTAGATGGGGCAGTATCATAAAACTGTTGTACGCTTTCAAACACTCGGTAGTTTATTTTTAACGAGTTGTTCTGTATTCTCCTTGCAGGTGCAACTATGTGGCTTGTATCCTGGATTATATGTTTAAGTCATCATGCATGTTTAAAGTTCATATTTGTCTAATATTAGTTTACTTTTCATTAATGAAGTATGATGTTGCGCTGTCAGTACACTTGTCCCTGTTTGTGATTGGTCAAATGTAGCTACCCGCCCCTTTCACGTGAACGCATTCTCAGCTGGAGAGAGAAACCCTGGCTTGATTTACCGAGTTGATAACCAGCGCCGTAGGACCGTTTAGCGAGATCGCGTTTGTTAGGGATAGTTAAGATAACTCAAGCATATCCAGGGTCTGTTGAACTGGCTTCGTGGTACAGGGCACAGGTGGCTGCATAGCAGCGCTAATGTCAAAGACATTATATTTTTATTTTACCAGGATGCAGTTACACAAATATTTGGGAAGGCTTAGCCTTCCCTAGCCTACAGCACCCGCCGCCCCTGGGCCTACAGTATAGCCCAACCATGTACACCTTCCTTTTTTCCCGTACCAAGTTTGAATTGGATAAAGGTAATGGTTATCGATGGTGCTTTTATAGCCTATTGTATAATAACTGTGTGATTTATATTGCTTTTCAAATGCATATGGCCACCCATTTACACTGCTCTTCCCGTCAAGAATATGAATAGAACTTAGTTAGATCACTTTACATTTCTGCAAATTAATTTTTAATCACACACGTCTCCCCGTCCCGAAAATGATAAATAAAATAAAAAGAGGAAACCATTTTCAAGTTCAGTTTTCAACGTTTTATTTAAAATAACTGACATAACAGACACCATACTGTAGGCCAACATTGACCAGACCGTTCACCAGCCCCCACCCCCCATGTTGCCTATGCTGTCCTGTGTTGCGAACTCTTTGTTTAAAACGAATTGGCCATCGGAATGTGTGGAGGAATTCTCCCAAGGATCACATTCCACAGCTCTCCCCCCCCCCACTCCTGTGATCTCCCATCCCCCAGTCTGTAGGTTTGTGTTTGCATATTTCTATGCCGTCATTCATACTGGTCCTCTCACGCACATACATTCTCCTTACAGTATACATACATAGGCTATATGAGTCCGTGTATCTACGGACCATTTGATTTTCTTTATTAAAAAAGGAAACGGAAGAGTGTCTGAGAGGCGTTTTTGCCCTTTTGCTTGTTACCTTACTAAATGGTCTAATGGTCAGTGGAGCGAGGGGGGAGGCCCGCGAAACTTGCGGAAGTGATTTCAAAACAAAAAGCACTCGTTTGCTTGGAACAAAGAAAACGGCCAAGACACACATTGAGTCCAGAAAATGAATGTTATTAAGGGCTGTAAATATAATAAGCCTGTGTCTAAAATTGACAACAGGCTTATTATATTTACTTATAAGATACACTTTTGTGTTTAACAGCTGACCACTACCATGACATACTTTGTTTTAGTAGATTTCGCATGAGAGCAAAATGTATAAATATGAGCATTAAATTATATGAATATGTTATGTATATGAATATGAATACTGTAGCATATTAAATGCTACAGTATTCAGCAAACACAACTGCAGAGCTGCAAACATTGCAAACAGACTAAGTTCAACAACACCCAGTTGTCTTTGTATATTTTGTGAATGAAGCGCCATCTCATGGTTAAATCCTGTAATTGAACAAATGGGGAAATTGGGCAACGCCCTCTAGCAATTTGGCAACACCCCCAGCCACTGGCATCCGCTGGGCTTTTGACTGGGACACACCCATCTGAGTCTGATCTGGAGTGCTTCATCTGTATGAATGTCATCAGAATGAGGATGAATATCTAAATAGGCTTGCTTTCATTAATTCCTTTATTCAAAGCAATACTTCTTCTTGTGTGTATGTCATTGGGGATATTAATGCAGATATCTCAGACAGGAACTCATTATTTGCCAAGCATATGGCTCAGTTCTGTCAAGATAACAATTTTATATTGTCAAGCAAGGTGCTTTTGCCTGCAGATAGTTATACCTACATTAGCGAGGCCTGGCATACTATGTCATGGCTTGATCATTGTATTAGTACAGCTGATGCGCATGCTTCACTTGAGTGTATGAGCATTATGTATGGGACAGCAATGACTGATCATATACCTGTTGCTATGTCAATAAATGTCGAACATCTACCTGGGCTAACCAGAAATGTAAATAGTGCTCAAATAGAAAAACTAGACTGGTCAACCCTCACAAAGGAAGACATTGCATCCTATTATGCTCAGACAGATACATCCTTAACTAATATTCATCTACCTAGAGATGCAATTATGTGTAGTGATGTTAACTGTAAGGATGCAAAGCATAGGAGTGATATCTGCTCCATGTACAATGATATAGTAAGTGCTCTGTATGAAGGCAGTAAACCTTACTACAAAAGTAACAATAAGACACATAACATCAGGTCTGGCTGGAATAGGTATGTAGCTGAGTATCATGCTGAAGCCTGTGAAGCCACCAAATCATGGGCTATGGCAGGCAGACCCAGACAAGGGTCTGTATTTGAGTACAAGAAGCTTACTAATGCAAGATACAAGTATGCTATTCGCTTCATCTGTAAAAATGAGCAAGCCATGAGGGCCGATTCCATGGCTAAGAAGCTGCTAAGTAACAATGTTATGGATTTTTGGAAAGAAGTGAGGGCTAATAATAAATGCAAAATATCTCTACCATGCACTGTTGACGGAACATCTGGAACAGACAACATTGTGGAGTTATGGCGACAGCATTATAGTACCTTATTCAACTGTGTCCAAAGTGAACTGTATAGGGTAGATGATATTGATAACAATGAGTCAATGGTGATAATGCCACATGAGGTGTGCCAAGCTATAAACAAGCTGTCGGACAACAAAGCCAGTGGTGTAGATCATATCTCTGCTGAACATCTTAAATATGCTAGTGTAAAGATAGCTCCTCTTCTTTCTATCTGCTTTACTGCCTTTATGAGTCATGGCTTGTTACCAGACTCAATGTTGTCTGTTCTGTTGGTGCCAGTTATTAAGGACAAAGCCGGTAAAGTGGGAAGCCTAGACAACTATAGGCCCATAGCATTAGCCAGCATACTGTCAAAAGTCCTAGAAAGAATTCTGCTGGACAGATTAGATGACTTTATTAACTCAACAGATAACCAGTTTGGCTTTAAGGCTAAACATGGCACTGACTTGTGTATATACGCCTTAAAGGAAATTGTCAACAAATATAGAGGTAATAACTCATCAGTTCTTATGTGTTTCATTGATGCTTCTAAAGCCTTTGATCGTGTTAATAATAGGAAGTTATTTGTTAAACTGAGTCAAAGAGGGGTGCCCAAATACAGATAATTCTGGTCTACTGGTATGGCCACCAGACTATGCAAGTCAAATGGGGCAATAGGGTCTCAGCCCCATTTGGGGTTAGCAATGGTGTCAGACAAGGTGGAATTATGTCCCCAGTTCTTTTTAACCTCTATATTGATGATCTGTCCAAGCGACTGAAAGCCTGTAACACTGGATGCATGATTGGTAGTACTCTAGTGAACCATATTATGTATGCAGATGATCTTGTTGTGCTGAGTCCATCTAGCGCTGGTCTTCAGCAGCTTCTTGCTGTTTGTTATGTGTATGGTGTGGAACATGACATCAAATACAACGCCAGTAAGAGTGCTGTCATGATCTTTAGAACCAAAGAGGATAAATGTCTGAAATTTCCTGATTTTAAATTGTTTGATATTAATCTTAGTGTCTGTAATAAATTAAAATATCTTGGACACTTTATTACAGAACAAATGACAGATGATGAAGATATTTCTAGGCAATGCCGCATGATGTATGCACAAGCAAACATTCTCTTACGTAAGTTTGGTGCATGTACAGATGGAGTGAAGATGTCTCTGTTCAGAGCATATTGCACACCGCTCTATACGGCACATTTGTGGTCAAACTACAGAAAAGCAAGTTTACGGAAACTTCAAGTAGCTTATAATGATGCCATGAGAATATTGCTGAAGAGACCTCGATGGTCTAGTGCAAGTGAAATGTTTGTGGCTGCAGGAGTCAATACTCTACAAGCTGTTTTAAGAAATATTATGTATAAATGTATTTGCCGGCTTAATGACTGTGATAATGAAATCCTCTTGGCCTTATCGAACATAAGGTTTAGAACTACACGCTACCAATCGCAGCTGTGGAGACATTGGTATAGTTGTCTCTTTGTAGGACACTGATTTAAATTATTCTTAAACTATGAATTATTTTTATGCTGTGTATGTAATTTATTATATGTAATGTCTTGTCTTTTATCTGGACCCTGAGTCTGTAATAAAGTTTTCATTCATTTCATTCATTCAATATATATAGAGAACCACATACTTGTCTGTGTGGAAACAATACCCCCCACTGTAGTTCCATGTGTGGATTATGTAACCCAGTGTATTATAGGTGGTCACCACACAAGCTCCCCCAGAATCCAAACATGGCAAAATCCTCGCGTCCGGGAGGAAGCACCACAGGGGCCGAGGAGGGTGGGGTCGCAGGTGAGGGCCGGGCCATGGAACGGGCCACGAAAGGGGGCCGCAGGAGAGGGTAGGGGCCAGGGCGAGGGCCAGGGCGAGGGCCAGGGCGAGGGCCAGGGCGAGGGCCAGGGCGAGGGCCAGGGCGAGGGCCGGAACGGGCCGTCGTAAGGGGGCC